>NC_064929.1:186953582-187553582 GCF_023897955.1 Schistocerca gregaria
ACACACGCGAGACAGATGAGAGAGAGGAGGAGAGGGGGAGAGAGAGGAGGGAGAGGGGGAGAGAGAGAGGAGAGGGGAGAGAGAGGGAGAGAGAGAGAGGAGAGGGGGAGAGAGAGGAGGAGGAGAGGGGGAGAGAGAGGAGGGAGAGGAGAGGGGAGAGAGAGGAGGAGAGGAGAGGGGGAGAGAGAGGAGGGAGAGAGAGGGGGAGAGAGAGGAGGGAGAGGAGAGGGGGAGAGAGAGAGGAGAGGAGAGGGGAGAGAGAGAGAGAGGAGAGGGGGAGAGAGAGAGGAGAGGAGAGGAGAGAGGGGAGAGAGAGAGAGGAGAGGAGAGAGAGAGAGAGAGGAGAGGGGAGAGAGAGAGAGGAGAGGAGGGAGAGAGAGAGAGGAGAGGAGGGAGAGAGAGAGAGGAGAGGAGGGAGAGAGAGAGAGGAGAGGAGGGAGAGAGAGAGGAGAGGAGGGAGAGAGAGAGAGGAGAGGAGGAGAGAGAGAGGAGAGGAGGGAGAGAGAGAGGAGAGGAGGGAGAGAGAGAGGAGAGGAGGGAGAGAGAGAGGAGAGGAGGGAGAGAGAGAGGAGAGGAGGAGAGAGAGAGGAGGGAGAGAGAGAGAGAGGAGGGAGAGAGAGAGAGGAGGGAGAGAGAGAGAGAGGAGGGAGAGAGAGAGAGAGGAGGGAGAGAGAGAGAGAGGAGGAGAGAGAGAGAGAGGAGGGAGAGAGAGAGAGAGGAGGGAGAGAGAGAGGAGGGAGAGAGAGAGGAGGGAGAGAGAGAGAGGAGGGAGAGAGAGAGGAGGGAGAGAGAGAGAGGGAGAGAGAGAGGAGAGAGAGAGAGGAGAGAGAGAGAGGAGGGAGAGAGAGAGGAGGGAGAGAGAGAGGAGGGAGAGAGAGAGGAGGGAGAGAGAGAGGAGGGAGAGAGAGAGGAGGGAGAGAGAGAGGAGGGAGAGAGAGAGGAGGGAGAGAGAGAGGAGGAGAGAGAGAGGAGGGAGAGAGAGAGGAGGGAGAGAGAGAGGAGGGAGAGAGAGAGGAGGGAGAGAGAGAGGAGGGAGAGAGAGAGGAGGGAGAGAGGAGGGAGAGAGAGGAGGGAGAGAGAGGAGGGAGAGAGAGAGGAGGAGAGAGAGAGGAGGGAGAGAGAGAGGAGGGAGAGAGAGAGGAGGGAGAGAGAGAGGAGGGAGAGAGAGAGGAGGGAGAGGAGATAAGAAAGATATTCAGAAAGTTTTGAAATGGGGCTATGGAGAATATTGCTTAAGATAAAGTGGAATAGGAGAAGAAAGAAGATTACTGAATGTGAGCAGCAAGAGGAAAAAATCTTGGCTGTGACATATACTGTGTAGGCATTGTCTTCAACAAAGAATTATAGAGACAAAAGGAGAAGGAATAAGAGGAAGTGGTAGGAAGAAATACAAACAAATGAAGGAGGTTGCTCACGAACAGGGCATGATGCACAGACTCCAGTTGAAACCTGTCGTAAGATAGATTCCCCAAAAAGACATTTCTAGTGGTACACTGCCATCCAGGTATTCCTTGACTTGCCTACTTTTTCACAAATTTTTCAGTCCACAGAGTATTTCTTTACTGCAACAAGTGCATCACTGAAGTGAATTAGACAATGTGTTCAAGACATCTGAAGCTCCATCTGCATTGGAATAAAACGTGAATAAGAATCAGCAAACAGAAAATTATCTTCTAATCAAGTTGTGCCACAAACTCCTATTCTCCTCAATGCTTCGCAGTGCCTCCTTATTAGATACATGATCTATCCATCTAATCTTCAGCATTCTTCTGTAGCACCACTTTTCGCAAGTTTCTATTCTCTTGCTGTCTAAACTAGTTATTGCCCACGTTTCACTTACATATATGGCTGCGCTCCATATAAATACTTTCAGAAAAGACTACCTGACACTTAAATCTGTACTTGATATTAACAAATTTCTGTTCTTCAGAAATGCTTTTCTTGCCCTAACCAGTCTACATTTTATATCCTCCCTTCTTAGGCAGTCACCAGTTACTTTGCTTCACAAACAGCAAAACTCATTTATTACTCTAAGTGTGTTATTTCCTAACCTAATTCCCTCAGCATCACCCGAATTAATTCGACTACATTCCATTATCCTCGTTTTGCTTTTGTTGATGTTCATCTTATATCCTCCTTTCAAGACACTGTCCATTCCATTCAACTGCTCTTTCAAGTCCTTTGCTGTCTCTGACAAAGTTTTAATTTCTTCTCCATGGATTTTAATACCTACTCCAAAATTTTCTTTTGTTTCCTTTACTGCTTGCTCAATATACAGATTGAATAACATCAGGGATTGTCTACAACCATGTCTCACTCTCTTCCCAACCACTGCTTCCCTTTCATGCCCCTCGACTCTTGTAACTGCCATCTGGTTTCTGCACAAATTGTAAATAGCCTTTCGCTCACTGTATTTTACCCCTGCACCTTTAGAATGTGAAGGAGTATTACAGTGAACATTGTCAAAAACTTTCTCTAAGTCGACAAGTGCTAGAAACGTAGGTTTGCCTTTCCTTAGTCTTTCTTCTAAGATAAGTCATAGGGTCAGCATTGACTCACATGTTCCAACATTTCTACGGAATCCAAACTGATCTTCCCCGAGTTCGGCTTCTACCACTTTTTTCATTCGTCTGTAAAGAATTCGTGTTAGTATTTTGCAACTGTGACTTATTAAACTGATAGTTCAGTAATTTTCACAACTGTCAACACCTGCTTTCTTTGGGATTGGAATTATTATATTCTTCTTGAAGTCTGAGGGTACTTCACCAGTCTCGTACATCTTGCTCACCAGATGGTAGAGTTCTGTCAGGACTGGCTCTCTCAAGGCTGTCAGTTGTTCTAATGGAATATTGTCTACTCCCGGGGCCTTGTTTCGACTCAGGTCTTTCAGTGCTCTGTCAAACTCTTCACGCAGTATCGCATCTCCCATTTAATCTTCATCTACATCATCTTCCCTTTCCACAATATTGCCCTCAAGTACAGCTTCCTTGTACAGACACACTATATACTCCTTCCACCTTTCTGCTTTCCCTTCTTTGCTTAGGACAGGTTTTCCATCTCAGCTCTCGATATTCATACAGGTGGTTCTCTTTTCTCCAAAGGTATCTAATTCTCTGATAGGCAGTATCTATCTTGCCCCCTGGTGATACATGCTTCTATATCCTTACATTTGTCTTTTAGCCATCCCTGTTTAGTCATTTTGCACTTCCTGTTACCCTCATTATTGAGACTTTTGTTTTCCTTTTCACCTGCTTTGTTTACTGCATTTTTACATTTTATCCTTTCACCAATTAAATCCAATATCTCTTGTGTTACCCACAGATTTTTACCAACCCTCATCTTTTCCCCTACTTGATCCTCTGCTGCCTTCATTATTTCATCTCTCAAAGCTACCCATTCTTCTTCTATGTATTTCTTTCCCTGTTCCTTTCAATCATTCCTGAATGCTCTCTCTGAAACTATCTACGTCCTCTGAGTCTTTCAGTTTAACCAGGTCCCATCTCCTTGAATTCCTACCTTTTTGCAGTTTTTTCAGTTTTAATCTATACTTCATAACCAACTAATTGTGGTCAGAGTCCACATCTGCCCCTGGAAATGTCTTGCAATTTAAAATCTCATTCCTAAATCTCTATCTTGCCATTATATAATTATCTTAAACCTCGAAGTGTCTGCATGCCTCTTCCACACATACAACCTTCTTTCACTATTCTTAAACCAAGTGTTAGCTATGATTATAGATCCAATTAACGATTTTTTTTAACTTGTTGGTTTGGTCATTCCTGATATATTTTGCATTTTCAATTGTTTTGAACGTTTAGTTTACTGTTGACAGTCAAAAACAGTTGTATGTGTTTTCAAGAGCTTGGTGAATTTCTACTTTCGAGAAAGATGGATTAAAGAATTTGGATCAAATTTTATTGAAAAATAGGATAAAGTGCAGCACTGGATTCAAAATGCTGTCTGTAGTTTTTGGCGAATCTACTACGAGTACAACAAGAGTTGACAAGTGGTATAATCCTTTCACATAGGGTTGAGAAAATGATGACCACCACGTGTGTCTTAGCACATGAATTGCTAATGACAATGCAGAAGGAGCAACGAAAATGGTTCAGGAAAATCACTGAGTCACCATATAAGACATTGCTGATGATGTTGGCATTTTCTTTGACTCATGCAAAATTTTTTTTTAGGTTTTGGGCATGAGATGTGGAGCAGCAAAGTTTGCTGAATTTCAAGCAAAACTGAAGTCACATGGACACCGCTCTGGAACTGCTGAATAAAGTCGACGACAATCCAGAACTTCTAAAGAATGTTTTAACAGGTTATGAAACATAGCTGTACAGGTATGACAACACCAATCATCCCAAAAGAATCAGTGTAATAGCTACAACTGAAAAACATTTAACAAGTTCGATCACTTGTCAATGTTCTTCACACTGCTTTCTTCAATTACAACAAGACTGTGCATCACATGTTCCTGCCTTATGGTCAATAAGGAATACTTCCTGATGCGCCATGGATGTGAAGCAATCCAAAGAAAACACCAAGAGCTGTGCTAACACCTCTCATGTAAATTGCATTATGATAATGTCCCTGCTCACGTTCCAAGTCTTGTTCGTGATTTTTTGGCAAAAAACAAACATGTTGCCTCAGCCACTGCCTTCACTTTGACATGGGCCCCTGCAGCTTTTTTCTATTCCCATGGCTGATGAGAACCATAAAAGGATGTATTTTTTCCACCATTGACAACAGAATCACCGATTGAGCCGAATACCATAAGCGGAAAGTGAGTTCTTGAAGAGCTTCCAAGATTGGAAAAAGCACTGGCAGAAATTTATTATATCAGAGGGGGATCACTTTGAAGAGGACAAAGTTGATATTTAGGAATAAATATAGATTCTTTAAGGAAAACAAAAAATTCCATTACCTCTAGATCACATCTTGATGTCAAAGGTGCTTATGGGATCTGGCATTACAGCTACTTAACTGTGTGTGCCTCCATAGTTCAATGGTCTGTATCCTTCACTGATATGCACACGATACAGGTTCAGTTCCCAGTACTGTCAGGGATTTTTCCTCAGTGAGAGAACTGGAGCATGGCGCACTACTCAGCCTCAGGATAGCAACTGAGGAGCTATTAGAGTGGGAAGTGGAGGCTCCAATGTTCAGAAAGCCGACTGGCTAGAGCAGTGTCTTGACCCATGCCCCTCTGTACCACATCCAAATAATGCGATCGACAAAGGATGATACAGTGGTCAATCAGGCCAGACTAGCCAGAATGTGGAACTTTAGTATTTTATTTTTATTTTTTTATGTCTGGCATCACCTTAAATGAAACCTGTGTTATGATCTTAACACAAAAAAAGTTTTCATAGCATTCCAATGCTTCAATGCTCATCCTCATATGTTACTGACTGAATAGGAACACACACCAAAGTGAGCTGTCACAGAACTGTGCAAAGTAAGTTTCAATATATGAACAAAACCTTAGATTACAGTGAGATACTGGACCATCCTGCTCCCCCTCCCCTCTCAAATCTTGGTTTAAATGACAGACTAATCTGTAGCAAAACAAAAGGTCTAAGACTGAAATACTGATAAATTTCTCTTTGAGTTGGCAAAACAAACAAATGTGAAAGCCAAATAAAGATTGAGGTAACAGACTGATCTGTTGAATAGTGTGTTGTTTATGTCAGCACTATGTTGAAACAGACTTTCCATCATAAAAACTAAAATTTCAAGGTAAATTAAGAATGCATGTATTAGATAATGGGCAAGCTTCCAAAGAGTACTTTAATGCATTTAAATGCACATATGACATCCATAAATTACGACCAATGGAAGGGAGGTCCACTACGTAACTCTTTCCCAAGCATGTAATAGAGGTGCAGACAACCAAATTCAACAGCAGTCGTAAATTTTAAATTATTATAATTTTTGTAAGTGTTTCCTGATTTTAGAGAAAATTATGTATATTTTTTGAGTGAATGTGGATACTACTGATGCAGGGTGACTTTGATCTTAGGTGTAGCTCTTAGCTCCTCAAAGTTGACAGGCAGCTGCACTCTCAATGGAGGGTATATAAAATGTGTCGGCAGAAAACAGTGCAGTTGTTGCTGTAATGTTGAAATTGAGCAACTTATCTGACATCCAAAAGGGCATTACATTGACTTTCGGCCCAAGGGCGGAAGCACTTCCAAAATGGCTAAGTTGTTGACTGTTTGCATGTCACTGTGGTTAAAGTATACTGTGCTCAGAAAAATGCACTATCTGAGACCAGTGCCGAGGCAACTGTGGGCACCACATACCACAGATGACAGGGGTTAGTGATAGCTGTAGAGATGTGTACAGGCAGACAGACACGCAACTGCTGAGCAACCAACTGTGCCCAACTGAGGGATAACAGACAATGTCTCAACAATAACCGTTCAGCAAAGGCTGCCGAGTGCAGGCATCTGCAGCAGGTGCCCAGCTAGTGCACCCATGCTGACTGCTGTTTATCAGTGACGAAGGCTGGAATTCACACCAAAGTACTTCAACTGGATGCCCTCCGAATGGCGACAGGTGGTCATTTTGGGTAAATCACATACTATGCTCCATCAGACAGATGGCTATTGGCATGTACAGCACGAAATGTTCGTAAGAATACACCCTGCAACCAGGAGGAAGCGAGTTTTCTTGGTGTTCTGTACGTGACTGTAAGCACGCATCTATCGCTGCGGACCGTGTCCACCCCTACATTCAGTTTGTTTTACCTCGGCAAAATTGCATCCGCCGGCAGGACGATGCAATGTGTGACATAGCTAACAGTGTATGCGCACGGTTTGAAGAGAACCGGGATGAATTTAGCGTACTCCCCGGCCACCAATCTCCCCTCATTTAAACCCAATCAAGAATCTGTAGGATCACCTCAAACTGACTGTTCAGTGCCATAAATCTCAACCGAGAAACCTAGCACAGCTGACCACTGCACTGAAGTCGGCACGGCTCCACATCCCTGTCGGTACCTTCCGTAAATTTTCCCGCACGTCTCTCACTGCGAAGGTGGAAATTTGAGGGTTTTGATGGGTGGTCACATTAGTCAGACTGGACAGTGTAATTATAATTAATGTCAGTATACACTAGTGAACTGTTCTCTGAATGTTGGTTTGCTTGCTTGTGTTCATTTCCACTAACTCCAGTGGAAAATACACTTTAGAAACAAAGTGCAGAATGTTTACTGAATCTAAAGGCAGGGTCATGCTGAACCCATCCACTCACCTCCGTGCACTGCCGGGTGCAAAGTCTTCACCCTCCCACCCAGCATTTCGGGTGCGCCGGTAATTTCTGCCACATCCTTGACTGCGAGCTTGGCGTCACGCAGTGCCTTGGCCGTTCCACCAGATGCTACCAGAGTCAGACCCAGGGAGTGCAGCTTTTCCGCCAGGGAGACCAGGCCCGTCTTGTCGGAGACACTCAAAAGAGCTGAAATCATAAAAAATTCTGTTGACTACTGCAAAGTACTTAGAATTTCACATTATCTCATCTACATATTCGATTGTACCCCATATTAAATATGCTTCAACCAAAAAATTGGAAGAGAGGAGTTAGAAGAATAGATAACAATGCTAAAATTTTCTACTAACAAACCCCTTTAAGCGAAAGTAAGGAAGACTTACAGAAAGTACAGAATGGAATACATAGCGCCACAAGGTTTTGGTGACTAACACAAAAGTAATCAATATATGGAGATAGCATAATAGATAGCTGCTAAACACAAGAGACAGTTTGCACTGACCCATGGCACCCACAATGTGTGGCATCTCTTACGATTCCTTACCTCTGAATGACGTGGAGTCGGAAAAAAAAGTCAACTATAATTTATTGAAGTAATACTACTGATTGTGGTAAGGCTACAAAAGCTCAGTGGACTGCAGCATTCCAACATGGGATAGTGCTGATTTCCTTGGCATAAGGGGATGGGGAGGGGGGGGGAGGGACAAATGTGGCTGCTGAAGTTTGCATGTGGGAGAAACAGTCGGTTGGTGATATCTAATGAAGAAAATTGGAAAATATATTTTGAATGGTTAACCGAGTTAAAGAAATCTAATTCTAAGTGAATGAGGAACATAAAAATGATGTAGTTGAGACTACATGTTCACTACAAGAAAGAAGTGCAGGTAACTTAGACCCTGTTTGCAGACACAAAAAAATAAAATAAAATACCATAGTGGGAAACTGCATTTCACCTTAGTAAATGATCACAAGTTTACACAAAAAGAAAAGTAATCCCACAAGTTCCAAAAGACATTACAAAAAACTCTTCTGGCTAGGAAGCAATATAAAAATGTTTATTAATAACAACAACAATAAAAGTAATACTGTTATGTGGTTCACAGATGGTCTTTAAATTTGAAACCAATTTTAAGGCTTCGATGTTATTACCACGGGTTATTTCTTGAGGCCCTTCTCATTTGGCCTTCATGAGGCACTGTGCACCTCATTCCATTCAACACTAATTCCAAGTGGTCACTGGGATTCAACCCGGAACCTCTATAGCAATAGCCAAGGATGTTAGTCTCCAAACTGAAGCCATCATTATAAACAACTGTCAGGATATAAATACATCAAAAGTAGAACGGTATAGGCAAAGAATGCTTTTTCAAGAACAGCGCTTCGATTGGGGCGTACTGAACTAGATTCAAAGAGAGAAAAGATCTAATGAAAGTAAATTGGCAGTGCAGCATTGGCAAGGAATGGAATGTGCACTGAGGTAAAATAAAACAGATCAGTCTTGACGCATAGATTGCGACTGATGTTCCAGCCCACTTCCACTGGCCTTCATGACAATGCAGGTCTTTAACTGTCCAGTATATATGCAGTTCCCTGCAGGTACAGCAGCATCTTCAGAGGCCAAACGATTCCCCTTGTCAAGCAAAGGGAGCTCAGGTAGTCAGCCATGTTTGAATCCTGCCTAGAGAATGACCATAAAATACAAAAAACTGACGTCTTGGCCCATATGATTTCATATTAAAGGTACCCTTAAATGAGCAAACTTGTTTGTTAAATGAGCCCAACTAGCTGTGGATTTGTCAAACAAGCCTGTACACATACAAAGAAAGTTTGCTTCAAAGTAAGGTTAAACCAACAGACACTGCTCGTGCTTGTATTTTCTCACTAGTAAGAATGACCATAAATGTAGACGAAGCACTCACTGACTTTGATGCCGTGTTTAAAGAGGAAGAAAACAAGATGCCGGTATAGGGAATGGTTTAAAATGACAGAAATATTTACACGAAAACTTGTGTAGTGGAAATGTTATACTCTGAAACTAATGATTACATCAGCTTTCCACAGATGGACAGTGAAACGTTTAACAACTTGCTCAGAGTTACTTTGCCCTCACATTGAAAAAGAAGACATGTATGAGAAAATTTAGTATCTTCTACCTGCTTCCCTAATGACACTTCATTAAAATACCACAACATAGGTACAGATAGGCCGCACCACCCACGAGAACTTTGAATTCTTTTATTCCATTCAGAACCTCTTCCTTCATAATATATGGCTGGGAAATATATGATACCTGTACCATTTTGGTAATATCAGTACTATTTTGTTTTTACTCTTGATCATAGTTTCCATCATGTGGAAACTCACGATACAACAAGGTAAATTGTAAAAGAACCATTTTCCACTATACATAAGAGGCGAACCATTAACACAAATAATTTCTTCCATCTTGTCAAATTTTCCATCAATCGAAACTTCTCACAAAGATGTCAAACATAACATGCGTTTGACAAGCACATCGGACAGATACCAGACACTTTAAATGTCTGGGAAACATAGTACATACACAAGTTGTTTGATCCTGTACAACCTCCTTATAGTCCAAGCAATGGGAATACCAGGATACAACTTTAACTGAGACAAAGGGGTAGACACTTTTAAGGCATGGGTATAAGTGTTAAACATTGAGTGGCAATAAAGACAGATGAAGGGCATTGACAGGGAGGCAGGAGTGACAGTTTCGCTTGTGGCACCGGCCCCTCTGCAGACTGACTTCACTCCGTCCTGCAGAAGACTGGGGCTACCAGGAACTGCCTTTTACATCTATATTTACATCTTCTATCTGCAAACTACTGTGAAATGGATGACAAAGAGTACATTCCACTGTCCCAGTTATTAGGGTTTCTTCCCGTTCCATTCACACAGGGAGCATGTAAAGTATGACTGACTGAATGCCTCTGTGAATGCTGCAAGTACTCTTCTCTTGTCCTCACAATCCTTATGCGAGTGGAACATAGAGGTGTAGTATATTCATAGAATCCTCAAAATTTCGTTAGTAGATTTTCTCAGAATAGTTTACATATATCTTCAAGAATCTGCCCATTCAGTTTCTTCAGCATCTCTGCGGCACTCTCCCATGGGTCACACAAACCTGTGACCATTCGTGGTGCCCTTCTCCGTATACGTTCGATACCTCCTGTTAGCCCTATCTGGCACAGGTCCCACACATTTTAGCAATATTCTAGAATGGGTCGCACAAGTGATTTGTAAGCAATCTCCTTAGTGAACTGATTGTGCTTTACCTACAACTGAGACTACGTGATCATTCCATTTCATATCCCAACAAAGGGTCACATCCATGTATTTGTACGAATTGGCCAATGGCAACTGATTCATTGATACTAGTCACAGAGTACTATGTTTTTTTCATTTTGTGACATACACTTTTTACATTTCTGAACATTCAAAGCAAATTGCCAATCATTGCGCCAGTTTGAAACCATATCAAGATCTGACTGAATATTTATGCAGCTTCTTTCAGACAGTACTTCATTACACACAAATGTATCATCTGCAATAAGTCTGAGGTTACTATTAATATTGCCTGCTTGGTCATTAATATACAACATGAACAGCAAGGGTCCCAATACACTTCCCTTCACAACCTGAGTTACTTCTACATCTGACAATGAATCCTTCCAACAAGTGTGTCAATTTGGACTTCCTCCAGGAGGGTCAAGATGCTGCTGCATGCTAGCCTTGACATTCAGCAGTTCTTCTCCCAATTACTATTGTGGAGACAGATGTTGAAAGCTAAAGGAGGATTTCATCTCAAATCCTACAGGTCAAGAGTGACTGTGTTGCATCACTATTTCAAAGTCTGCTGAAAAAAAAATATATATATATATGTTGTAGTTCCACATGATACCTTTCCAAGGCTACAATATTTTGATTTTATGATAAGTTGTTAAAACACTACGGACTTCTATAAATGAGAGTATTTGTAAAAATTTAACGAAAGGAAAAATTGAGTATTTTAAAAAATAAACTATGAAAATTTGAAACTTTTGGAAAATTTTAAAATTATGTTTTCAAAATATGAATAGTCAGAGGATGTTAACTGTCTTGAGAAATGATAAAGTGGAAGGACTGCTAACTATCAGCTATGATGTTAATGCATGAAATTCTTAAAATGTCAAAATATTTGTACATGAAGATGAAATAATCTTAAATTTTTTGGTTATTTAGAAATTATTTTCTCCAAAACCTCATCCCAAATGTTCTAAAAAGTCTATGGTACATTAGTTGGTCCACTGTACTTATGGAATGCACAATCAATGTGGGCAACACGTCTGATTTTAAGTAAATGTCATGCAAAACTGATATTTCTGAATCAAAATAATTATTTCACAACAGTACAAGTCAGTGGGGAAACAACGAATAGCTTTCTTCGAAAGCATTTACAACGAAAATGAGATACAGAATATTTATACCCATTTTTCTTTTTATGATCTTATTCACAAATTATTATTGTCTTCTGTCATGTTTTTACTTCCTCATGACTTTCCATGAATTAGAACTGCCAACAATGTAACAATTAACAATGCACTATTGAAAAGAGTTAATTTTTTTTCCATCTGCTTCTCATTGAAATTGTACAGCTGAGCTGAATCTGCACACGGACAAGGATGCTCCAACAAGAGCAGTACTTGTGAAACGGAAACTGCACATTGATCTTTTAATTATGAACATTTGAAAGCATTAGCAGGACACCGAGGTGTCAAAGGAGACAGTTATATCTCGGAACTTATGAGAAACACTTATCTATCCCACCAACCACTTATTATCATATAGACAAGATATGATGTGGCTCACTACAAAGTTTTCTGATGTATACTGTTGTCTCTGCATTTCACACACAGTAACAGGCTGCATTTCATTGAGAACCGTTCTTGCAATTTTTGTGCCATTCTGGGATGTAGCCCAGTAGTGACTTGACTACCACAGGCTTCAAGGCAGACCACTCTTCCCTCTTTTTTTAAACAGAATTCCCTTCATGTACTTTCATTTAGAACTAAGAGTTTCATGCTTGTTAGTAATGCTGATAATGTGTGTACAAATCCAACAGCATAAATAGCTTCATGCCGGAAATAAAATCTCGTTGCAAGATGTTTACAGAGAGAGCCTATCTCATCACATGCACTTTTTCCATGACCTGTTGCTGAAAATATCCATTTTTCTGCCTTCATACCAGTACTGCAGTGTCGACCAAGCTCATAAAGGTGAAAGCGGTTTTTAAAATGAGATGCTGCACCATCAATCACATACACATGTTTAGGAAATGCATGGCCTCTAGATGCTATGTCATCAATTATCATGCTGACAGCATAGCATGCATGCACACTGTCGTGAATGAGATCATCACTGACAATAGCAAAATAATGTGATGTTCCAAGGAAGTGAGCAACACAAGTGAATATTGATACCTGTGATGTTTGCTAGTGGTAACTATGAATTTCATTTTGCAAAGCAACAGACCAGTTTTCAACAAAGTCAAATGAAGAACTAACGTGTCAGTATTCTGGGATGTTGCTGATTTTACTTCTGCTATGGCTTGTCTCTGAATCATATAGATATGATGGTGAGCTATTCCTTTCACGACCCAATGCCTGACCTCTGTAACGAACTTCTCTGGCTCTGCTATCTCCTTCACCAACTCTTCTCCCTCCCACAATGCACACATTTTGTCACTGTCAGTATCCTGAAGGTGTAATGCTTCAACACTCGTCACTTCAGCACAAGGACACATCACACACTCCTGTAACCAACATTTATCTTGCGGCTCTTGACATATACTCAAAAGCATTAGATCCATCTCTGTGTATTTCTATCCTGTGACACTACTTATGGTGAAACAACAAGCTTAAAATTAGTGTGGTAAATACATGTGCATACTTCTTTCACTGGCTGGTATTTTACCTATTTTGGTCGTAAGGAATAGAATTTTGAGAGACCAATTTGTAAATTCGGTTTTTCCTTCTTCATCAGGAGGTATGCTTTTCTTATTGATATCTTGTCCTATATTTTTGTACCTTTTAATTTTTCCACCATTTTCACTAACAGATATATCATCATCCTGGTTAGGACTTAATCTGCTGCAATCTTTGTCATCACTTAGGTAATATTCCAGAGCAATATTAAGTGTATTATCTTGCAAAGGATGCCCACAGTAAGAATCTGGGCATGCCCAAATATCTTTCTCATTCTTTATTTTACAAGCTTCTGAAATCAAATAATGTGAGGAAGCAAGTATGTATTTCTGTATCTGCTGCTTAAAGTAGGTACTTGGTATCGGTGTCAGTAATTGTACCTTCTCAGTATACGTAACTGCTGAAATAGCAGTATTTAGGTTTTGAAACCACGCATCACCTTTCTGGACACATTACTATCTTCAGGTGCATCTACATTATACATTTCAATTATTATTATTATTATTATTATTTTTTTGAGATGTTGCTTGTTCAAAACTAGTTTCAATATCTTCCAGTTTACTCTTTACAGTATGTTTTCTTCTTGTGTTTCTTACCTTTCCTGGACATTTAATGGGGGATATAGTAGGGGCTACAGCAGAAATGCTAACATTCAGTACACCACTAACTTCATACCCAGGAATATAAACATCTGCACTGTCTTCTTGAGTTTCACATTTTGGTGATGGTGGCTTGTCGCTAAATTTCTTCTTGTAATGAGTGTAGCAATTCCTGCACAATAGATGTGATGATAATACAGTTACTCGAGGACCAAGATATTTTTGCAATACCCCTGACAGATTTGCAACAACTGAAGTGTTTTTCACTTTTCTTACACACCACCTTACTATATCTTTTTTTCATATTCCACACACCTCACTATTCACTACTGTGTTTTCTCACTGCCAATGTATCTAACAAATAGTTGAAGCCAAACACAAAACTTGACGCAGAATGGTTTATGTTCAAGTTCTCACTCGTTTGTTATAAACAGAAGAGCACTGGAAACAGTGTTGCCAACAAGCATATTTTACACTAGAAGTTCAGTGACGTGAAATACGCAGAATATTGATTTTTTTTTTAACAATTTACATACAAAAATATTGCCCAATGTGTGTGCACTGACTACTAACATATTAACCAAACAATACAAGGGTTGACTGAAAAGTAATGCCTCCACGTTCGTAACGCTTCAACAGTTGGCAGCATTGGTATGTGGCAGGTACTGGCTTGTTCCGAAAACCTCTTCTCTGGAGCTCCAGTTGGTGAAAAGTCTTAGCAATGAACACTCGTGTTGTTACAGTTTCAAGTATGGAACCCTGGGCAGACAGTAAGTGAATGTGATAATGTGATTTAAGCAATGTGCAGTCATTGAATTCTTGACAGCAGAAGGTGTCACCCCAAAGGAGATTCATCACAGAATGGAAGCAGTTTGTGGTGATTGTGTTGAGAGTACTGCGCGTCGTTGGGCGAGTAAGTTTAAAGAACATCTGACCTGCATGACAAACAAAGGGTTGGACGTCCTGTGACAGCAACCACCAAGTTTCACAAGCAAAATGTTGGCAGAATGATTTAGGATGATCGTCATAGCACTTAGAGAGAAATTGCAAGTGCAATCAGCATTTCACAAGAATGTGTGGGTCACATTTCCTGCACCATGACAATGCCAAAGCACAGACTTCATGTGCTACAAAAGCAGAACTTCAGAGACTGAATCTCACCACCATACGGCATCTTCCATACAGTCCAGATTTAGCACCGTCTGAACTCCATCTCTTCCCGACAATGAAATACACAAAGAGGCAAAACAGAAGGATAAAAGAGCAGTCTTTTCAGAGGGAGTTGTTATGGGTCCCACACCTAGAAAACATGAAGAGAAACCTCAACCACAACCACCCTGCCCCTGCTATAAGGAGTAAACCAAAATCTTATGACTGAAAATAAGAACCACTTTCACATAGGAAACTGAAGACAAGTTAAGTTGTCCACGAACTGACTGATAATATGAATCTGGAAGACTATACTTAGTACAAAAGAATGGGACAATCCACCAATATTTGGAATACCGTCACTCTGGCTCCACAGCCACATTGGGGGGGGGGGGGGGGGGGGGGGTTTAGCTTGTTACGCAAGAGAAAAAGTAAGTGAGCCTAGTATGACCAATGTGTAGACGGCATAAGGCAGTGGACTCCTTTGGAGAGGAGTCCCCTTGATTGTGTGTAGTTTATTACTGAGAGCAGCAGCACACCAGAAGTTATACCACTTTTGGGCAAAAAGAGATTTGATGTGCATCCACATATCTGCACCTATTCCCAGGGATGCCCACACAACTTTGGACCCAGACAAAGACAACGGAGCACGCACATCGGCCAAGTGCCGAGAGGTGGTCATAGATAGCAGTGACCAAAGGACGACAAGAGCAGCATCAGTCAATAGCCTAAAACATTGGAGGGAGACTTGAGAAACACAATGGAGGACCCTGTTAATGCCAAGCAGCTCTACTGAGAATACACAACATGATCCCAGCAGTAGATGGTGTTCCATGCTACTAGGAGATGTACAAGCATATTCCGCATTATCTATTGGTCTAGAACAATCAGTGTAGAAGATGGTATCACCCTCTAACTCCTCAAGGATGGAATATACATGACGCTGGAATATCATAGTGGTGATATGATTTGATTTAATTTTGACAGGGAAGCTAAAATAGCTTTGGTGTAACCGGCTACTGCCCACACCGAAACAGAGTTTATTGTGCGGTATCGCTCCCTGTATAACTAGTAAAGCCAACCAATGCCCTTAAATAGTGCAAGGAGTCCCTTTACCAGTTTTTTGTTAGACACCATTTCTTCAGGTCTAGTTGTCCCAAAGGTTCTGTATCTTTTGCTCCCCAATGCCATGCATTCGAAGATTAGGTGTGATGCAGCTTCTTTACCCTCACCACAGTTCCCATATTTAGGGTCTTCTTCCGTTATACCCATTGTGTGTAGGTATCTTTTAAAATTCCCATGGCCAGTCATCAGTCTAGTCATGAGTTTAATCTCTTTCCAATTCAATCCCAGGATTACAGAGCTTCTTTTAAAGAATGGCTTAGGCATCATTACCTTACCATGGTTTTGTTTATGGGCCTTGTTCCAATATTCTATTAGCTGTTTCCTAAGCCATTTCCATAGTTCTAGTTTGATCATAGCCTTGGTGATTGTCACGACAAGTTCCAGTCCAATAAATGGAATTGTTGCCCACATCCTGGCCAATCTGTCGGCTTGTTCACTATCACAGATCACTGAGTGGCCAGGGACCCACACCAGGTTTATCCTATTGCTTATCCCTAGCTCCTCCAGTGCCCTGTGGCATTCTGCAACAATCTTAGATCTCATTGCAGGAGCTGCCAGGGACTTCAGGGCTGCCTGGTTGTCTGAAAAGATGTAGATGCTACGGTCCTTGTAGCACCTATGCATATTCTCCTCCACACATGCCCTGATTGCAGTGATTTCAGCTTGGAATACAGAGGACAGTTTTCCTAGAGAGATAGGGGTGACAGAGACCTTAGGATTTTCGAATAGGTTGGTCCTAATTTACAGTTAAGGCACCTTCAAACAGGAGTGAGGGAGGAAATATACGGGGCACTTTCCAGCGAGTGGAAGGGCTGGTTGGTTTAAAAGAGGGGGAAAGGGACCAAACTACAAGGTCATTGGTCCGTTGTTCCTAATAAAACAATGCCACAAGTATGAGAATAAAACAGGCAAGACACACAACACAAAACTGAAAGAAAGGAAAGACCACAAGAATAAAAAAGGCAACTAACACTAAAAGGAACAAAAGAGGGCAAGAAAACAACAGAGAGATGCAGGAAACAGAAGAAAATAAAACAAAGAAGCAGATTACAGTGGCTGAGTGACCACGAAAATAAAAGGAAAAGCCAGCCACCCTGCAACACATTAAAACCTCCACCCTAAAAGCACTAGAGTGGAAGACAGAGGGACAAAGTACATGCGCTAAAACTTTGATCAAATGATAAAACCCACCCTCACAAATAAAACATAAAACTAAATCAGCCAAAGAGGCATTGTCAGATAAAATTAGCAGCAAAGAATCCAGTAACCCTACATTTCGTTGCTGGGCAGTCAAACTGGGACAGTGCACCAGGATATGGGCCACTGTCAACTGGGTACCGCACCAAAACTAAGGTGGGTCTTCACGGCGCAGGAGGTAGCTGTGGGTTGCCCAGGCATGGCCAATGGGAAGCCGGCAGAGAACCACGGAGTCCCTGTAAAAGGCCCTCGTCAAGGACTTCCACACATTCATGGTCCCCTTAATGGCTCGCAGTTTGTTGTGCGTACTAAGATTTTGCCATTCTGTCTCCCAAAGCAAAAAAACCTTGCAGTGTAATAACATACACAGGTCAGTTGCAGGGATGACGATCTCCAGAAGTGGTTTCCGTGTAGCCTGTTTGGCCAACCTATTGGCAACTTCATTCCCTGGGATTCTGATGTGACCAGGGGTCCAGATGAACACTACTGAACGACTGGACCAATCCAGAGTATAGACAGACTCCTGGATGGACGCTACCAAAGGATGGCGAGCGTACCACTCCTCAATAGTTTTCAGGCTGTTCAAGGAGTCAGTACATAAAAGAACAAACTGCCCAGGGCACGAACGGAGATACTGAACTGCATGAGAAATGGTCACCAGCTCTGCAGTGAATACACTGTAGCCATCAGGTAAGGAATGCTGTTCAATATGGCCACAGTGAATAAAGGCAAAGCCAACGCTACCATCAGCCATCAAGCCGTCGGTGTAAAATACTTCAGAGCCCTGGAACACGTCAAGAATCGAGAGATAGTGACAGCAGAGAGCTGCAGGGTTAACGGAGTCATTGGGGCCACGTGAAAGGTCCAAACGAAGCTGTGGACGGAGCGTACACCGTGGAGGCATATGGGAACGGACCATAACAAGAGGTGGTACACGACTTTGTGGCCAAAAACTGGAAGCCATGGGCTAGAGTCCATGACTGCGCCTTGTGCACGGCTCCCTGTAGGCGACACTCAGCAACACCAGTACTGGCGGAGCAGTACAAAGTGCAGAAGTCATCTGCATACAGAGAGGGCGAGACAGACATCCCTACAGTGGCTGCTAGACTGTTAATGGGCACTAAAAATAGAGAGACACTCAATACGGGGCCCTGCGGGACACCATTCTCCTGGATATTGATGGAACTATGGGAGGCACCAACTTGGACATGGAAAGTACGGAGCGACACGAAATTTTGGATAAAAATTGAGACCCCACTCATACAATATGACAGGGATATGGTGTTGCCAGGTTGTGTTGGTTGCTTTACGCAAGTCAAAAAAGACTGCAACCAGCTGTTGCCACCTGGAAAAAGCTGTTCAGAAGGCAGACTCAAGGGACCCAAGATTATCAGTGGTAGAGCGACTCTGGTGGAAGCCGCCCTGACATGCAGCCAGTAGGCCACGTGACTCCAGGACCCAACCCACTCGCCGACATACCATACGTTCCAGCAGCTTACAAAGAACATTGGTGAGACTGATGGGCCGATAGCTATCCATATTAGCGGGTTCCTACCAGGTTCGAGCACCGGAATAATGGTGTTCTCCTGCCATTGCGATGGAAAGACACCATCGCACCAGATCCAGTTGAAGATGACGAGGAGATGTTGCTTGTAGTCAGATGAGAGATGTTTAATCATCTGACCGTGGATCTAATCTGGGCCAGGAACTGTGTCGGGGCAATGAGCAAGGACACTGAGGAGCTCCCACTCTGTAAATAGGGCATTATAGGATTCACTGCGGTGTATAGTGAATGAGGATGTTCCCTTCATTCCACTGTTTCACAGTGAAAAAGGTTGGGGGTAATTCTCCAACATAGAGGGTCTGGTACCCGAAAAGAAGTTTGATCTTTGCCCAGACTTGGAAAGGTGACGTACGGCATTCAATGGTCGAGACATATCTCTCCCAACAGTCCAGCTTCCATCATTTGATAAGTTGGCGAATAAGGGCATGCAGCCATTTAAAGGCTATGAGGTGCTCCAGGGAAGGGTGCCGCTTATGCCGCTGTAGAATTCGCTGGCACTCCTTAATTGCTTCAGTGACTTCCAGTGACAACCAAGGGACTGCCTTACACCTTGGGCACCCTAAAGAGTGAGGTATCATGTTTTCTGCCACAGAAACAGTTTTTGCAGTCACCTGCTCAACCATCAGATTGATGTTGCTGTGTGGGGGAGATTCAATGGTGACAGCAGAGGTGAAAGTTTCTCAGTTCACCTTGTTTAAAGCCCATCTGGGCAGGCGTTTGTGGGCCTGACGCTGGGGCAGTGACAGGAAGATGGGGAAGTGGTCACTACTACACAGGTCGTCATGTTCTCTCCAGTGGATAGATGGGAGACCACACAAGGGGTTATGGGTGTTAATCTCCCGAAAGTGTGAAACGTTTAGGGAGTTGATCAATCAGTGCAGCTAATACATTCAGGGATAATGCACCACCTGGAGGAAGATATACATTGCAGACAGTTATTTCCTGCGTCATCCTTTTCCTGACGGCCACAGCTTCAAGAGAGGTTTGAAGTGCCACAGGTTCACTACAGACTGAGTTTAGAACATAAACACAAACCCCACCTGACACTCGATTATAGTCACTATGGTTGCTGTAATATCCCTTATAGCCGCGGAGGGCAGGGGTCTGTATTGCCGGGAATCAGGATTCCTGGAGGCCAATGCAGATAGCAGGTATAAAGCTTAACAGTTGCCATAGCTAAGCCAGGTGCTGGAAAAAAACGCCGCAATTCCACTGGAGGATGACATCATCGTGAGACTGGGAAGACATGGAACATTCAATGAGGTAGTTTACGTCTCAGGGTCACCTGCTGCCACCGACTTTTTGCCTACGCAGTCTATTATTCATTGAGTCTGAGGGTCTGGCGAGATCTAGATCCTCAGCGGACACCAAAATCTCCACTCCATCCTCAGATGCAGAGCTTGTAGGAAGCGGTGGTGTGAGTGTCACCGCAATTTCCTTGGTCTTAGAAGTTTTCTTTTTGGATTTCTCTTGCTGCTCCTTGGGTTACCCTGACTGGGAGGACTTCACTGGCTCAGTCTCCGAGATGAGCATGAAGACCTACAACCAGCTGCTTTTGGTCTCTTCAGCCACTGGCAGTTGTCATCTTTCCCACTCGCAGAAACCTCGGATGGGAGCACCCCAAGGGACCCCTTCCTAGTGAAAGAAGCAGAAGAAGACTTATGCTTCTCAGGCTTAGGAGTTGCGATGGATGTCCCCCATGGTTGGGGAAGGGGGGGGGGGAGGGGTGGGGGGTGTTACTCCCAAAGCAGGTGGTGCAGGAGCAACAGGGAGGGAAATGCCCCCCACCATCACGGGGGCAGATGTAGTCTTCTGGCTCTGGGAGGTGACTGGGGTTGGCAAAGCTGCTGGTGCCAGAACTGTTGTAGCGACAGTGTAAGACGAAGTCATAGCGCAGTATGCAGGTGTTCAAATTTTCTCTTAGCTTCACTGTAGGTCAGTCGGTCCAGGGTCTTGTACTCCAAGATATTCCTTTCTTTCCAGAGAATCCTGCAGTCTGGTGAGCAAGGCAAATAGTGCTCACTGCAGTTGACACAGATGGGAGGCGGGGCACATGGAGTATTAGGATGTGACGGGCATCTGCAATCTCAACATGTGACACGAAGTACAGTGGGAAGGCATGTGGCCGAACTTCCAGCATATAAAGCACCGCATCAGGGGAGGGATATAGGGCTTTATATCACAGTGGTAGACTATCACCTTGCCAACTCGGGCAATGTATCACCCTCGAAGGCCAAGATGAAGGCACCAGTGGCAACCTGATTATCCCTCGGACCCCGGTGGACATTCCTGACGAAATGTACACCTCACCGCTCTAAATGGGTGCGCAGCTGATAGTCAAACTTCAAAAGAAGGTTCCTGTTAAATATTATACCCTGGTCCATATTGCAGCTCTTATGGGGCGTGATGGTTACAGAAAAATTCCCCAGCTTGCCACAAGCGAGTAACGCCTGTGACTGGGTAGAGGATGCTCCTTTGATCAAGACTGACCCAGATATCATTTTGGAAAAGCCCTCCACCTCCCAAAACTTGTCCTTTAAATGCTCAACAAAAAACTGAGGCTTCATCGTCATAAAAGACTCCCCATTAGCTCTTCAACATATAAGGTACTGGGGCAAATAAGATCTGCTGCCATCCTTAGCCTGGCGATCGTCCCATGGTGTGGCCAGGGAGGGGAACGATTTGGGGTTGTACTTATGGGCATTGAATTGAGCTCGTGAACGCTTATAGACTGCTGGTGTTTCACCACCAGCAAGAGATAATAGACTACGCTTCATCGTGTGTCATCTGCCCTAATGCCACCCACTCCAACCAGGGACCCTCCCCATGGGTGCCACCCAGCTGCAGCATAGGCCTCCTGGCAGGATGGCCATTGCCGGGAGTCCCGATGCCACAGGGGGATGGGCATCTACCCCTTGGCATACGTGGGGAGTTAACGGTGTAGGCATCTGTAGAGCGATCCGTATGTGGGGGGGCTACAACCAACAGGGTACATGGCAGCCCCAGCAATCAGGTGCGAGCAAGTACATAGTCACTGCAGAAAGTGACACTGCATAGTGCATGGTGGAAAACGCACTCTGGAAGGTGTCCTCACCCAAGAGATGGAGAATGAGCGCGATGAAATCCGACGACGAGGAACTGGGCTAAAGATCTAAATGCATGATGGACACAATGCACCATGTAAGGCTCCTTTCCCCAATTGGCCCACTTTTTGAAAAAATTTTGAAGACTAGAGGTCAAACCTTACAGGGGACCATCACATAAAGGCCAAATTGTGCGAAATTCCTTTTAGTCATCTCTTACGACAGGCAGGAATACATAGGGCCTATTCTTACCCCCGGATCTGCAGGGGGATCCAATGAGTGGAGATGGAAATCCCAACAGAGGTATGTGAGATGTATTCCAACCGGCAATCCTACCAGAGGGCAGGTGTCAGGAGGGAGACATCCCTCATTTGTGAGTATGGAGTACATGGGATGGTCAGCGAATTGTCGAATGGTGATTACGTAAGAAGCCATGCGTGGGCTCCATAGTATTTGTAGAGGGGAAATCCGCACTTCTTGAGAAGACTGTTGATGCGACTAGTGCAATAGGCACCAACAGCCAGACACATTCTATAATGATGAACAGGGTCAAATAGTTAGAGTGGAAGGAGCCGCAGAGCCATACCATACAACAATAATCTGATCTTGACAAAACCAGATCACAGTAAAGATGGAGAAAAGTCGCAAAGTCTGCAGCCCAATAAATGTGGGCAGAGAGCATTAAGCTTCCGCAGCCAGGTAGTCCTCATGTGACGAATATGGGACAGCCACAAGAGCTTTATATCAAAAATAAGGCCAAAGAAATGGGACTGTGCTACAACATGAAGGCTCTGGCTACCTAAATGAAGCTTTGAATCAGGGTGTACTGTGTACCGTGGTTTGGTTGGTTGGCTGGTTTAAAGAGAAGGGGAGGGGGGGGGGGGGGGGGAGAGGAAGGACCGAACTGCGAGGTGTCATCGATCCCTTGTTCTCAGTAGCACTATTACCCAAGGGAAAGAAGAAGACAAAAATGATGTATGGCACAATAACAGAAGGAAGGAAGAACCAGGAGGAGGACAACAAACACTACAATGGACAGAACAGGACAAGAAAACCACAGAGAGAGATGCAAGAAACAGGGAGAAGAGACTAAAAACAAGAAATCAGATTACCATGACTGGCTGACCATGAGAATAAAAAAGGAGAAGCTAGCCACTCTGCAACACATTAAAACCTCCACTCTGAAAGCCCTAGGATGAAGGACACAGAGGGACAAAGGGCATATGCTAAAACTCAGATCAAATGACAAAACCCACCCTCACAAATAAAACGCAAAACTACAGCTGTTGTTGAGGAATTGTCACCCAACACCGAAGTCAGGGTGCTGGAAAAGTTAAAAGTCCGCTGCAGAGCGGCTAAAAGTCGGCAGTCCAGCAATAGGTGGACTAGTGTCATTTGGGAGCCACAGTGACAGTGAGGTGAGTCCTTCCAAAGGAGGAGGTAAGCACGTGTGAGCCACATATGGCCAATGTGGAGCTAATGAAGGACAACTGATTCCCTGCGAGAAGCCTGCAGGGAAGACTTCCACACATTCGCAGTGTCATAATGACATGCAGTTTGTTGTGCATGCTATTGTGCCATTACATATCCCAAAGTCGAAAAGGAACGCTGGTCAGTTTCAGAGATGCCCATTTCCAGGAGTAGTTTCCACGTAGCCTGTTTGGTCAGCCTGTCAGCAAGTTCATTGCCTGGGATTCCAATGTGTCCTGGGGTCCACACAAACACCACTGAGCGAATGGACTGTTCCAGGACAGAGATGGACTTCTGGGTGTTTGCTACCAAAGGATGGAGAGGACAGCACTGGTTGATAGCTTGTAAGCAGCTCAGGGAGTCAGAACAGAGAAGAAACGACTCACCAGAAAAGGAACGGATGTACTGAAGTGCACGAGATAGGGCCTCAAGCTCTGCAGTGAATTCACTGCAGCCAGCAGGCAAGGAATGCTGTTCAATATGACCTTTCTGAACATAGGCAAAGCCAACATGACCGTCAGCCATCGAGCCGTTGTTGTAAACAACTTCAGAGCCCCGGAACACGTCAAGAATCGAGGAGAAATGACAGCAGAGAGCGGCGGGCTTAACGGAGCCCTTAGGGCCACGCAAAAGGTCCACACGAAGCTTTGGCCGAGGTGTACACCATGGAGATGTCTGCAAATGGACCTGGAGTATAGGTGGTTGATGTATTTCCAGTTGGTGACAGTGATATCCTTTGCAACTCCACTGTATTATCGTGTGGCGAGAGTCCAGGCCAAATGGGAGGTCATGACACCGGGTCAGTGGTCATACTGTCGAGCATGGGGTGCCATCTATAAATAAGAAATCAGACTCAGGTTAGGAAGAGGTTGCTGATGGGGGAGGGGTACTGTCCTATGTGACTATGGTTTCTTCTTCTTCTTCTCCTCTCCTTTTCCTCTTTTGGAGGTTGAGGAGGGCAGAGCACAGAAGAAGAGCAGGCTTCTGCAAGATCTAGAACTGCAAGAGAGGAGGGTGACCTTGAGGTGCACAGATGGTGCATCCTTAGGCTGAGTTGTGGTAGCAGGCCTCTGGTCTGAGAGATGCCAGGTCGTGGGGTCCAGTGGGGGTGGGGAGACGAGTCCCATCATCACTGGGCATCAAAGACATGTGGTGCTTCTTTGAACAGGGAGGGGAGGAAGAGATGAGAGGAGCACAGGGCTGGGATAAGGAATAGGTTGCAGGGAAAAGGAACTGACATTGGCTGGAGTCTGTCAGATGTTTGGTGAGCCTAATCATAAAACAGCCAATCCACGGATATGTACTCTTGGATCTTCTTTTCTTTCTTGTGGACTGGGCAATCTGGTGAGTATTGAAGAGGCAGTCATGACAGTTTAGACACACAGGCAGCGGAACACTTCAGCTTCCCTCATTGAGTGGGTGGCCAAAGTCACCACACACAGAGTCCACCGCACAGCGGGAAGACATGCCCAAAACGCAAGCAGCACAGCACCTCATGGGTGGCAGGATATACAGCTTCATGGCACATCGGTAACACACAACCTTGACCTCCTATGGGAGGGTACACCCTCAAAAGCCAGAATAAAGACGCCAGTATCGTTGCAGTTGTCTTTAAGAACCTTCTTAACATGCCAAACAAAATGAATGCTGCGACGCTCCGTGTTAGCCCAGAGTTCCTCGCCAATATTAAAGGTGAAGTCCCTATGAAAATCACTCCCTGGACCATATTCAGAGACTGGTGAGGAGTAACAGATACTGTAACATAGCCAAGGCAATCACAAGCACAAAGGACTGCAGATTGGGCAGCAGACGAAGCTCTGATCAACAGGGAGCCTGACCACATCTCACTGTGAGACTCCACTCCATGAAACTCGTGCTTGGCATTCTCCACAAAAACAATGGCTTTGTGGCATCCTAGTACAGACCAGGTAGCAGGTGAAGTGTTTCACCCCAAAGACGGTGAACCTGGATCTCCTCACAGGGTGTAGCCAGCATTCAATGATCCGCTATCATTTACAGCACGTGTGTATGGGACCAGTATCAAATAGGACCTACAGGGGACTTCTAACACATAGAAGGAAGAGCAGCATGAACTGTCCCAGGTTTCTTCAAGGCAGAGGACGCATCACAGATATGTTGAAAAACTAACTCCTAAAGACAGATTCAATTATTCCGCAAAAGCCTACTTACAAAGTTTCGAGCACTAGTATTAAGCAAGGTATCTAAAGATATTCTTGCTCCCCCCTACATATCACTCCCATAGTGACCATTAAGATTACAGACTAATTAAGGCACAGAGTGAGGCATTTAAGGCATGCAGTGAGGCGTTTGAACAGTCATGCTTCCCATGCTCCATATGCAACTGAAATGGAAAAAACCCTAGCTTTGCCATTCACTTTCGTGGTTTAAGGTTATTTATGCAGATGTAGATCATGTATTCCTTTCCCTTCACAGAAGTCGAACTATAGGAAAAAATAGTTCAATATTCCGTTACAAACTTTCTTAAACAAATATTTAGAACATAATTGAAAACGAAATAATTATATCAATCGAACTTATAGTTTGAAGAAGGGAAAAAGAACCAAACTTCTTTTTTTTCTCCACAACGTGTGTTGACATAGAGATGCACGCTGTGAGCTATAAAAATAGAATGAAAGGCAGTAATATGCTGGCTTAGTCGGGCTAGGAAATATTTCTTAGTCTGAAAAGGGAACTTAACCAGGCTTCATGTCTGTCTGCTGTTCAGGTGCTTAAAACCTCATGTTTGCAGTGCATTATTTTGTGCTTAATGTCTGATTTCTAAGTTTAGATATTCTTCATTAAAGATTAGTGAATAACATAGGTCTGCACCATAAAAATTGTTTCAAATTGATTAAGTGATTTTATAGTGTTTTCAATGCTGATTTCGGGAAAATTAGTGAAAAAATTCCATCACGAACAGTTATTTCACAAACTGTTCGTCTAGTTTTAGCTTTTTTCGATATTTCAGCACTCTAGTGATTTTGAGTCTTTGTTTTTAGGATCTCCATGAACTGTTATTTTGCCATTTTTATACTAGATATATGTAAAATAAAGAGTAATTAGGATAAACCAGCAGAATTTTCATGTCAGTGCCTGTCTGTCGCGCTGCCCCTTCCGCTGTAATCACGAACCAGTGAGCTTCTGCTATTGTCCTTCAGTTCGCAGTACCTCTTCACTCTGTGCTGATCATGCATTGTTGTTATAAGTGCTTTGAAGTAGTGAATGTTTTCTTGTGTTGTGAAGCTGTTTTATGAACAATGGACAATGGCTACCAGAGGATGTATAAACTGACCAGACTGCTTCTGCTACGTTTGTGGTAACTATACCATTAAAAAGCAACAAAGAAACATTTCCGATTATGTTGAAAAAGCATATTTCACCTATTTTGCAATAAAGTTAGGTGATCAAGATAAGCCTTGGGCCTCACACAAAGTTTGTTCAGTGTGTGTTGAAGCACTGAGGCAATGGTTTCAATGTAAAAGCAGTCCTTACGTTTTGGAATACCAATGGTTTGGAGGGAGCCCAAAAATCATTTATAACTGCTATTTTTGTTCTTGGAATGTACGAGGTTTGATTTTGAAAAACAAAAAGGATATTTCTTACCCTAACATTCAATCTGCCATTTGCCCTGTTCCTCATTGACCTGAAGTACCAATACCCTCTCCACCAGATTCTTTGGATGACATAAATGATCACGAGCCATTGGCTCAGCAAGGTGATAGTGAAGAACACAGAGATTGCTACGATCCTGGCACAACCGATCTCATTCCATTCTCACAATCTTAACTGAATGACTTAGAGACCTAGGCCTTTCTAAAGAATCGGCAGAGGTCACAATATATATAAATGACCTAGTAGATAGTGTCGGAAGTTCCATGCGGCTTTTCGCGGATGATGCTGTAGTATACAGAGAAGTTGCAGCATTAGAAAATTGTAGCGAAATGCAGGAAGATCTGCAGCGGATAGGCACTTGGTGCAGGGGGTGGTAACTGACCCTTAACATAGACAAACGTAATGTATTGCGAATACACAGAAAGAAGGATCCTTTATTGTATGATTATATGATAGCAGAACAAACACTGGTAGCAGTTACTTCTGTAAAATATCTGGGAGTATGCGTGCGGAACGATTTGAAGTGGAATGATCATATAAAATCAATTGTTGGTAAGGCGGGTACCAGGTTGAGATTCATTGGGAGAGTCCTTAGAAAATGCAGTCCATCAACAAAGGAGGTGGCTTACGAAACACTCGTTCGACCTATACCTGAGTATTGCTCATCAGTGTGGGATCCATACCAGATTGGGTTGACGGAGGAGATAGAGAAGATCCGAAGAAGAGCGGCGCGTTTCGTCACAGGGTTATTTGGTTACCATGATAGCGTTACGGAGATTTTTAGCAAACTCAAGTGGCAGACACTGCAAGAGAGGCACTCTGCATCACGGTGTAGCTTGCTCGCCAGGTTTCGAGAGGGTGCGTTTCTGGATGAGGTATTGAATATTTTGCTTCCCTCTACTTCTACCTCCCGAGGAGATCACGAATATAAAATCAGAGAGATTCGAGCGTGCACGGAGGCTTTCAGACAAGTCGTTCTTCCCGCGAACCATACGCGACTGGAACAGAAAAGGGACGTAATGACAGTGGCACGTAAAGTGACCTCCGCCACACACCATGGGGTGGCTTGCGGAGTATAAATGTAGATGTAGATTGAAAGATAAACATATGTTGGCTCCGGGTACATCGTTTTCTTGGTATCGATCAAGGGAAAAGGTGTTTGTATCTTTCTTCTCTCAAGAAGGTGACCTGGTGTTTTGTAGTGATGTTCCTGGACTTATGGCACATTTAAAAATAGAATATGCTCCTCACATCTTGACTACTTCTCTGCAAACCTTGGTGATGTAAGTGAAGAGCAAGGCAAAAGATTCCACCAAGACAGCAAAGAAATGGAAAGAAGATATCAAGGAAGATGGAACGTCAACATGATAGCGGACTACTGCTGGATGATAAAAAGGCATGATCCTCAACGAGTCCACAGCCCGAAAAGCAAGAAACGAAGCTTCGACGGAAAGTGAAAGTGTTGTTATAAGGACCTATGAGCTTACAGAGAAATGGAAGTGTACTGGAAATGTAGTTTAGATCATGATTTATAAATAAAACAAAATTTTATAACGTTGGAAAAATGTGATAAATTGATTATATTTTGTTATTATACACAAAAATTCTCCCCTTTTGGTGAGAAAACCTGACTTGATAGGGGAGGGGGGGAACAGATTGCATTTTTTAAATCAGTGCTGGAAAGTACATAAAAGTCAGCTATCACATTTCAAATAACTTTAAAAAAATATTTTTTTGCAGACCTGTGTAATAGTTATTCATACAGTAACTATTCTGGATGGTTTAAAAGCACGTTTCTTTGACAACAATGAAGTCCCTAGAAATGTCGCCATTTTTTATTACCAAGTACAGACAGTTAGAATACTTTTTATCAAGAGGTTACTTAACCGCATCTGAGTTCATTTATAATGTGGTGAAGAACACTTGTTTCAAAACAACAAGAATGCACAACATTCCAATGGTTTACAATGGAAATATTCCAGTGCAAGACATGGAAGATAGTTACACACATTCCATAAGACTGAAGACAATTTCATGAGAAGATATTGATGAAACTAACAACAGCTACTGCAGAGGATGATAAAAATGAAGGACAGTAATGACTTTCAGAGTAAATTTCATAGCTAATGCTTTCAAAACCTGTGAGTAGTGCAGACATTTCTTGTGTATGTTCTATTGTGAATGTTTTGTGCAAATATAGCTATTTCTGACATCGTAATAAGAAGTTGTAATGCCCAATTCATAACCTGTACAAAAGAGAGACAAA
This sequence comes from Schistocerca gregaria, assembly GCF_023897955.1. Lineage (NCBI taxonomy): Eukaryota > Metazoa > Arthropoda > Insecta > Orthoptera > Acrididae > Schistocerca > Schistocerca gregaria. Next base: position 186,982,931 of record NC_064929.1, read on the forward strand.
ATCCTTGGTTTTTAATATTGTGACACGTCTGTCAAGGTCAATTTATCTTTCTGAGATATTGAGATAGAAGGTTAATGTAAAGAATATCATATTTATAAATGTTTGCTTAAAAAAAAAAAAAAAAAAAAAAAAAAAAAAGTAAGAATTTTTTTGTCCACACAAAATGAGGTCTTGGATTCGTTCCCTTCTTCAAACTATCAATTCAATTAAGGTTAGCTGGTGTTATTTCCATTTTTATAAATGGATATTACTACTATATGAGGTAACTAAGATGACACTCCGTGTGGTGGCTGATGGGAGTGACCAGATAGATATTTTCCATTTACAGTTGTTCCCATCAGCTAGCATACCCAGTATCTTCTTAAGTTTGTGTGTACAATATTGCATACCTCAGCCTACTCCCTGACTCATTACATAAGTAATGTACGGTGGACACATAATTTCACTGAAATACTATCACAGCCAGGTGGCAATTATTTTTGTGAGCTCTCTGACAAATGAGTTAGAAAAATTGATACCTATAAGTGACGTATGTGAAACCTAGCTAACAAAGTAAATCTAATGGATCCATTTTTTGTCCATGTGTTTCTTGTTACTAGCATCAAGCTTAATGATCACCGATTTTAACTTGCACAACATTTCACAGTGTCTATCAGTTACTTTAATGTCATTTTCTTCCCAGGATACAGTAATTTGTTCCCCTAAAATTGTGTCTGACCTCCTCATAAAGGCAAACTGGATTCTGTTATTTAACAATATTTTTAGGAAATAAATTTCTCATCCACTGTGCACAGTGGAAAAACACTCTTCCATTGTTTCTCCAGACAGTCCTCTCCAATTAATGTATCACAGTCAGAAATTCTGATTGTGTGGAATAGTACTTTTCCCTTCATAATTAAACCTGACTGATGGGCATGCTTTATTACTGCCATTTGACCATGAAGGTCAGTGTAACAATTTACTCTGAGGCTCATCTGTTTCACGAAAGACAGTTGGATTTAGAAATAAATAATCAGTCACTGTTGGTCGTTTCCTTAGAAGGGTGCTCTGGGGAACAAATCAAAGCTATAACTCCAGGTATCCTCTACCAGCACTATCAGGTATGAAATCAATGTTGAAATCACCACCTACAAAGACTTCCCTATTATTTCTATGAAGTCTTATTAGCCTGCCTAATTACCAAATGAAACTTTCGTTGGTGACCTGTAGACTTCGAGAAAAACTATATTGTATTTTTCCAGACCTATTACTGCTAAGTCTGTTCAATGAAGTCCGTTGTTCGGGACCTTATAATACTTTCTGTGAGCACAGAAAACCCCCCCCCCCCTCTTCCCTTGTAATGTACAAGTAACTGTATACTAGTTTGTACACCTCTACTACAGTAACTACTAATAGCATCACCTTTTTCTCTACATTTTGACAATATCGGAACTAATTAATTTTTTAATTTTATAATGATTTCTGTGTTTATAAGTGAAGATTTAAAACTCAAGTATTCATGGAATTAAACAAGTTTTTAATCTCTCTCTCTCTCTCTCTCTCTCTCTCTCTCTCTCTCTCTCTGTGTTATTAACCCTTGAAAATAAACAAGGTATTCCACAAAAGTCCAAGGTTCGTCACAGTGTTCCTCAGAGGAAAATTTTGGGAACCCCTGCTCTATAAGTTACATGTATACCAGTGTTTTATGTATCATTCATAACAGTGACTTGAATAGGCTAAGTAACATTACCAAAAATATAATAAAACATGAAAATGAAATGAAAAAGTGAAAATATGAAAAGTGAAATTAAATTATATAATCAAATGATTTTATTATTTACCTAAATTTCCACCTGCTGCCATTTCAAATGAATCACTTGAACACCTGTAACAGACAAGAAAACACGCGTTATAGTTAACGTTATTGTCTGGGATAGTAATGACCTGGCAATGATATTAATTATGTGCGACAACCTGCACGAGGAACAGAAATCTTGTATTACATAACAACCTATTTACATGACTTAATTGGCATCCTATACAGCACGCAGTACCATATTTAATATGTAAAGTCTCACTGCTTAAAAACAACAGACCAAGTAAATATAAAACAGCAATCCCGTCTCCGCAGTCCTACCTATACGACGAAACTGGACACTTGTTGATCTGAGCTCAGCATACAACCAAACGCATTGTGGATACCCTTTATCGGGTAGCCCCCAGCAGAGAGCGCATACAAAAAGCTATTTTTTTAAGATAAGACGATGAACTTATTCACTGACCTCTGTGGATGTCTTGAGTTCGTAGGTCAACTGATAGTAATAGATAAATTGGTTCAGTACTGACGCTAGTTACCGGCTAATGACGCCTGACGGACACACAGCCAATGAAGATAGAGGTTACCACCCAAGGACACCAAAAAAGTCGCTTACACTTGCCACATGACAAATTATTTTATTCTTCCTGAAATACAGTCGGTTTTAAACCAACCCATAAAAAAATACACCTGTAAAGCTGGATATTACTCTGATTTGTCGCTACGACAGACACGAAAACAATAAATTGTATGTGGTACAAAATAAATTTGGCGCTATTTTCTACGTTTTGCTTCTACTTCTGCCAACCAATCACAGTACATGTATTAGGAAAAACAGAAATATTTTGGGCATTTGCGGCAATTTTCATTTCCCTCTGGATGTACAGTTGTGTACGAACATGAAACGTGCGAGACACAGTGATGTTTGTGAAATTTGCCATACTAGGAGCATACACTGCGAATCATTCAGAAATATACAATAGTAGAAATGTCACCTCGCTATCTGACTGACTGTTACATTAAGCAAATTTATCTTGTAAATGCTAGCAAGTGACAAGACTATTTGGCTGCGGAATATTTCGATGGGATAGCTACATTACAACTAGATAATGTGGATTCTGTGTTTCTTACGGTACTTATGATCATGTTCGGTATATTTTTGTAAATATTTTCTATATCATATACAGTCCAAAACAAACAAAATATAACCCTGTTTTAAAATAGAGCTTCTGCTAGTTTTACTGGCACCCTGAAGGGGCAGCACTGTCCCTGGTTACAGAGCGTGGAGACGGAACTGGGAAGTTAATTCAATAAATCAGTGCTTCCTAATTGAACCGCCTCATTTAACCTTATGACAATTCGTTAAGTACATTTCATTACAACGGCATTCATTTGCACTGAATATTGGCAATACATATGTAACACTGCTGCAGCATCGAGAGAAAATCACGCTAGGAGTGACCTAGTTTCCTTACGTGAAAAATGACGTTCACTAGCGATCTGTCAACGCCTATGAAGTCATAGCAGGTGTGGTTATATTTTTGTAGCGTTACAGCAGCGACTGAACATCTTGAGGATAGCCGCATGTGGTGACTTCAGTTATGATTCATTGGCAGTTTGCTTACTAACTCACGGGGTCTGAACGTCACAGTTGTTGCGTTTTCAGTTGCACGAACGGTATTGTGCTATATGCAACTGTAAATAGTCGGAGAAGGAGGCATTATAAGATAACATGGAGCTGGCACGAAAAGGTAACATGTCATGTTATTGAAAGTAATTTAAAATTGTGTGCAAGTCATCAGTTTAAAGTGTGGAAATATTCCCTCTTTCGATACTCATCGCCTCTAGTACTATCAGAGTATTTGAATTTTGCAATGTGGATACAGTGTCAACTGAATGAATCTAATGCACGGTGTATTTACCTGCAGATCACATTGTCATGACACCAAAATGCAAAACTACTGATTCAACAACCCTTGCGATTGAACGTAGGGCAGTTCCTTTGGATGATACCAAGAATGACAAAATACATGTTGCTGGTGGTGACCACCAGGGAATCATAATTAATAAAGAACTGGCAAAGGGTAAGTACACAGCATGTATTTACACGTTCCTATGTTAGAAAAGTAAACCACGAAGAATGACGTTTGAATTTACTGTCTTTTGTTGATAAATAACAATAGCGGCTGGTAAAAGTGTTGTACATGTCTCTTTTGACAGCTCGAAATATTAAATAACACTCAAACTAATAAAAGGCAGATGTAATACTTGTTATATACTGTATCTATGTTCAGAACAGAAAGAAAACACATGTTACCACTATAAAGTACTCCTAGCAATATCAAAATTACTGACATGCAACGTGTTAGTATAGAGGTAGATGAACAATGAATGCTAACTTGAACATTCCTGTTGTTTAGGTGCACATTATAACATGATTTTAATTCACATTCATTTCATATTTGCTTCTGGTGTTGCTCTATGTTAAATTAAGAGTCAAATATTAGCCTTCATATCTGCAACAAAAGTTCTTGCCGCTGATGCCAACAATCCATCAGAGTTTTCAGTACAGTCGTAGGCTGCACAAGTCTTAATCAGCCATTGTTCACTCTTTCTGCCTCTCAGCCCACTGAGGTTCTACTATAATGGTATAGGATGAAAACTTCAAATGGAAAGGGTATTGCAAGGATATTTTTTACATGCACAAGAATGGGAATCGGATATTATGATTGTTTGATGACAGCTGATATGACTTGCTGGACTTCTGTGTGATTAAAGAGAACTTAAAAAATTATTTTAAAATTAAAATAGACCATTAAGTTGAGCCTTCTGTCAGTGTATTTTATAATCAACCCAATTCACAATATCAAACATTTTCTTAATGTACTTGCATTGCCAAAAAGTGATATCTTAGTGTATGCAAAGTATGGCTACATTGACTGTGATCAATTACGTAGAATCAAAGTTTCTTCCTATTCCACCAATGCATATGGAGTGGCGGAGGAATGACCATAAGTGCAGAAATACTGAACACTTTGGATTAGGGCAGTTAGGTAACTCATATATTTTATGATTTTCAAAAAACATTTGACTCAGTACCACACCTATACTTATTGTCAAAAGTATGAGGTTTCAAGTGACTCGACTGAGGACATTTTGATAGGGAGGTCGCAGCATGTTATCTTTGATGGAGAGCCATCACCAGATGTAGAAGTAACTTCGGGTGTCCCCCAGGGAAGTGTTGGGACTCCTCCTGTTCGTCATACAATATAGGCTTTTACTGCCGGTATTGTCTTTACTTAAAATTCCAGGCAGATTGGCCGTGGTCGATGTATAAAACCCCCCGTGATGTTTCGTCTCAGACAGCGGGAGATGAAATATCAGGGGAGAGTTTTATACATTTAGACCATGGCCTATCGGCCTGGAAGTTTTAAGTGCCTTACTGTTTATGTTTTAAGTTAATGGCGCTAGAAACAATATTAACAGTAACCTCAAACTTCATGCAGTTATCTGTAATGAAGTACTGTCTGAAAGAAGATGCATAAATATTCATTCAGCTCTTGATTAGATTTCAAAATAGTGCAGATATTGGCAGCTTGCTTTAAATGTTCAGAAATGTTAAGTTGTGCACTTAAGAAAATGGAAAAAATTTCGTATCCTATGACCATAATATCAATGAGTCACAGTTTGTTTCGGCCAGCTCATAGAAACATCTGGGTGCAACACTTTGTAGGTATATGAAATTGAATGATCATGTAAGTGCAGTCATGGGTAAAGCAGATGGTAGACTTTGGTTTATTGGTAGAATACTGGAGAACTGCAGTCATTCTACAAAGAAGATTTCTTGCAAATCACTTGTGTCGATTCTGGAATATTGCTGAAGTGTGTGGGACCCAAACCAAATATAACTAACGGGATATTGAATGTTACAGAATGGCAGCATGAATAATCACAGGTTTGTTTGATCTGCGGGAGAGTGTCGTAGAGATGTTAAAGAAACTAAACTGGCATGCTCTTGAAGGTAGACATAAACTATTCCGAGAAAATGTACTAACAGTGTTTCAAGAACAGGCTTTAAAGGATAACTCCAGAGGGATTCTGAGGATAAGATCAGAATAATCAAAGCATGCACAGAGGCATCCAATCCGTCATTCATCCATGGCTCGATACATGAATGGAACAGGGAGAAACCCTAATAACTGTTACAATGGGATGTACCGTCTGTCAGCACTTCGTGGAGGTTTGTAAAGTATAAATGTAGATGTGGATTGCCATTGTAATTAGTCTAATCTCGCCATTGCAGAGCCTTTGTAGAGGGCTGTAGTATATTCCTAGATTCTACACTTTATACTAGTCCTTAACACTTTCTGAGTAGGCTTTCATGTGTTTTACATCATCACTGTGACACTTTCCTATATTCTAAACAAAACTGTAACCATTTGTGCTGCCCTTCTTTCTGTGTGTTCAATATTTTTTGTTACTTGTATTTGATATTTGGTCCTATGCACTTCTACGTTGGCTTGTGTGAGTGTTTCATAAATTTGCTATACCTGTGACTGCCCCAGCATTATCATTTCTAAACATTTAAAGCAAATTTCCAATCTTTGCATCACTTTGAAATCCTGTCAAGTTTACAGTTTTGTTTGACATCCCATGCAATTGTAAATTTGTTAATAAATATTGGCATGGTGCCAAGTCATATGCTTTTTGAAAGTGGAGAAATACTGCAGCCTCAATATTGCCTTGATCCATGGCATTCTAGATGGTATATGAGAAAAGTACAGGTAGGGTTTCCCTTTATCCTAATTTTTGGAAATGATGCAGGTTTTTGTGGAGGAGGGCATGTTTAATCCGTTAGGAAGTTTGAAATTAGTGCACACTCTGCTGCAGACTGTAAATACTTCTGGATACATAATTTGTTACAGTAAGTACCACTGTAGAGTATACAGGTTAAGCCACATGGAATTCCAGTTAGGCAGAGTGCTTGCTACCTCACCGGTTACTTCTGCTTTAGCAGGAGCTCTGTGTGATAAACAAATAACAGTTTATAGTGTCCGAACTGTATGACGATGACGAAGCTTATTTCATCTTCACAAGTCCTCTTTCCGGGACAGTATTTGTCCACATACAGAACTCGTTTCATCACCCAGTAATTCCCCCCCTCCCCCATTAGTAATAATATGTTTTAGTCTGTAGTTGCTCCCCCCTCTCCTGCTGACCACCGGTTTTGGTACAAAGCATCATCCACAGGCCATTCCCTGGCATGCAGTTGTCACACTAGCTTTTCAAGTAAATCCATCAGTCAGAAAGAGTGTGTGATAATTGCATGCCAGGGAATGGCTTGAGGATGGTACTCTGTACCAAGACTAGTAACCTATAGTGAAAATAAAAAAAAAAAAATAGAAATTAAAACTATAGACTAAAACATAAATTATTTCTTAAGTGTATTAGACTCTGTTCCAACTGACAGTACATCGATAATATGTAAAACAAATACTAACAAAGAGAGAGGCCGGCCTGTACTTACCTCAGTTCAGTACAGCCAATAGATATACAAAAAAACAACCGAAAATTTACGTTCCTAGCTTTCGGAATAAATGTTCCTTCATCAGGGAGGAGAGAGGGGGAAGAAAGGGAAGGAGGGAAAGTGGATTTAGTTACTCACAACCCAGGTTATGAAGCAACAGGGAAAGGAAAACAGGGAGGGGAGCGAGGATGGAGGTACGGTTGTCAGAGGGAAGCCAAAGATATTCTACTGTAAGTACTGTGCCAGCTTCAAACCAAAGATGATGCATACAGAAGTAAAGAGGTATATAGTATAAAGATGTGGGATGAAAAGATACATGAATGGCTGAAGAGGAAAGGGAAAGAGGAGAAGACTGAAGAGTAAATGGGAGTGAGGTTGTTTAATGTAGGTTCAGTCCAGGGGGATAGCAGGATGAAAGGATGTGTTGGAGTGCAAATTCCCATCTCCGCAGTTCAGAGGGACTGGTGTTGGGTGGGAGAAGCCAAATGGCACACATGGTGTAGCAGGTGCCTAGGTCCCTAGAATTATGCTGGAGGGCATGCTCCGCTACTGGGTATTGGACATCTCCTAGGCGGACAGTTCGTCTGTGTCCGTTCATGCGCTCAGCCAGCTTAGTTGTTGTCATACCAATGTAAAAGGCTGTGCAGTGCAGGCATGTCAGCTGATAAATGACATGTGTGGTTTCACACGTGGCCCTGCCTTGAATTGTGTATGTTTTACCAGTAGCGGAGCTGGAGTAGGTGGTTGTGGAGGGATGCATAGGGGCAGGTTTTGCAGCGGGGTCGGTTACAGGGGTAGGAACTGCTGGGTAGAGAAGGTAGTCTGGGAATATCGTAGGGTTTAACAAGGATGTTGCAGAGGTTAGGGGGGCGACGAAAGGCAACTCTGGGTGGTGTGGGTAGAATTTTGTCAAGGGATGATCTCATTTCAGGGGTTGACTTCAGGAAGTCATATCCCTGGTGGAGTAATTTATTGATGTATTCGAGGCCAGGATAATATTGGGTGACAGGGGGGATGCTTCTGTGTGGTCTGAGGGTAGGAACAAGATGAAGGTCAACATCCGGGAAGGTGGCTTTGGTTTTGGAGATACATTCCTTCCCATCCAACAACAATGTTCCTACCCTCAGACCACACAGAAGCATCCCCCTTTCTTTCCTGATGCACTGCAAAATATTTTGCCAGAAAAGCATGAGAAGTCAGACGAAGAAAGTGTTTCCTATCTGATATTGTTGCCGTATTGTCAGTGCTGTTGGAAATTTCAGTTAATCTAATCCATAACTGACACTTTGGGAGAATGTTGTATAGAAGTTTCTCAGTGTTACAGCATCTTTTCAGAGACTGTTCTTCAATGGCCATCTTTGGTGATGGTCTCAGATGTTGATCTTCAGTGACCTGACTTTGGATGTTACACCCTCCCGCTACACACGTGGCTCTTTCCCCTGGTAGCATCACTGTCTTAAAGCCTTCAAAAGAAACTGAAGACCTAAATGCAAGTATCAAACACATGAATAATATGACACAAATATATACCTATATTCATAAGACTGGCTGGCTCACTCAGTTATGCTTGACTAAAGGAGCTGCGGTAGAATTTGTGATGGGTCACTGACAGGTATGATAATGTTATGGGATTATCATACATTTACGCCCATATTCCACAAGTTACCGCAAGGTGTGTGGCATAGGGTGTGCTTCTGGCACCACTATTTTCCTCTTTCTGTGTTCCATTCATGAATCGTGTGGGAAGAATAATTGTCTGTAGATATCCCCATGTCAAGTCATTCCAGCGCAGAGTTAGTCGACATGAGACGGTAGATGATGTGACAATCAAATGTATCTTTTCTTCATTGATTATTGGTCCTTGGTGTGTCACTACCTCTTCTTGCAACGGAAACACCTATCCTTGGCCGTAACTAGAATACAAGATATGATAAACCCATCTAGTGGCTTTACCTGTGTACAGCATTAAATCTCGCCCTTTACTTCTCTCATTCATGGTGGGATTTACTGAACACAACTTGTGGAATGAATGACTGAATGAATGGAATGGATTTCCATATCAAGAATGAGACTCAAGACAAATTATCCAATGATGTGCTTATTATCCAAAACAATGTTGCTTTCAGCATGAAACTAAAACTTTACTTTTTTATCACTGGCGTAGATTCCCTCTCTTTATACCCCAAACGTCTTCCTCCTGTCCTGCAGTGAAATAATATTTTCTGTGTATTTATTTATTTTTTCATTCTCACAGCAATTGTCTTTCAGCGATAAAGGATTTGTCATCATAGTACAATGAAAATAAATAGTTAAAAAACATTCATTCATATACACATAATAGAAGGTGCTATCAAAAAGTAAACGGAATATTTTATTTTGTGGGCTTTATACATTTGATTTTCAAAATTTCTTGTTATCTTGTTGGTGCACATGTTCCAGATGTATTTTTGTGTTTTCAGCTGTTTTGAATATTTTAGTTGACAGTTGAGAAGGTTACACGTTTTCAAGTGCTCAGTGAATTTTTCCTTGCAAAAAAAAAACTGTGGCTTTTAAGAAAAATACTGTAGGTAAGACAAGAGTTTGTACCACTTGTAAACGTTCCAAGAGGGCGAAAAAGATGTTAAAGATGACGAACACCCCGGATGTCCTAGTACGCCAATTACTGACAGCAGTATCGAAGAAGTAAAGAAAATGGTTCTGGAAAATTGTTGAATCACCATGGGAGAGGTTGCTGATGATGTTGGCATATCATTTGGCATGTGCCAAACAATTGTTTCATATTGTTTGGGCATGAAATGTGTAGCAGCAAAGTTTGTTCCGAAGTTGTGAATTTCGACCAAAAACAGTGTTGCATAGATATCCTCAGGGATTCCTGAATGAAGTCAACATTGGTACAGTACTTCTAAAGAAGCCTATAACAGTGGACGAAATACAGCGAAATGGAGGCTCAATTGTCCCTGTCCCAATGGAAACTGCCTTAAGAGCTAAGACCGAACAAAAAACTCCAATTTCAATCTCATGTGAAGGTCTTCACTGCTTACTGCAATTGCAATGGGATAGCGCATTACGAGTACCTCCCTCATGGTCGTACGATCAATGAGTATTACTACCTGGAAGTCATGTGCCTTATAATTACAAAGAAAACAGTGTGCATTGTGATAAAAAAAAAAAAACCTCTCATGAAAATTGCATCACGATAATGCTCCCTCTCGCACCTCAATGCTTATTCATAATTTTTTGGGGGAAAAAATGAAACTGTTATGTTGCCTCAGCCACCGTATTCACTGGACACGATTCATTCTATTCCCGAAGCTGAAGAGAACCAAGAAAGGATGTTGTTTTGCCACCATTGATAAGATAAAAACAGAATTGCTGAAGGAGCTGAATGCCTTAACAAAAAGGGAGTTCAAGAAGTGCTTCAAAGATTGGAGAAGTACTCACACAAGTGTATTATATGTGAGGTGGTTGACTGTGGCCTTGATGAAGGAAAAATCCTGCCATTTGTCTGAGGTGACATACAGAATTATAAACGAGAATTATCGTCACATTGTCAACACTCTCCTAATCTTCCTGAGTACTAAACTTCCTCCCCCCTTGTCTTGTCTGCTAACTTTACTCCATTATATATTATTCAGTCTTGCTCTGCCCAGGTCTTCTAAACTTCCCCAGATTTGATTCTGTTTATACTGTTGCTAGGCATTTCTGTTATTCTGATAGTATGCCATTCCTTCTCTTCAATCATAATAAAATGAAAATCCCAAAATAATGTAACAACATGTTTACAGAACAAACATGACTGAAATATGATATTCATTGCTGTTACTGATATATTCATTGCTGTTATCTTTATTTTTCGACATGGATTACAGTGTTGGATACTGTCATGTCTACTTCAGGTTACTTGCAGTATCCTCAGAAGCTGATGATTTGTATTGTTAATATTATTGTTGTTATTAGTGCTGTAACAGTAAACACAGCAAATATGATCACTGGGCTAGTGTTCGTATTTTATCATTGGTTGAACAATGCATGTCAAGTGCCTACTAAGACCTCTTGACACTGGTCCCAATGTACCAAGAAACCAATTTCACTGGTATATGCCATAGTCTCTAGTTGGATTTTGAAGTTCCTGGATTTGATAAATGTTTCTTGTTGAACCCAGTGTGATGATGTCTATAATTCGTGCTTTCTTTTCCTTTGCATTACAGCTGTTAATCTTCCTAAGCCAGAGGTCCTACATTAATTTGGTATATTTGTTTTTGGCAACTATTTGTGGCTCCACCAGTTCTTTGCCAACACCATTTTGGCATACGTTACAGTGGATCATTTGTACCACAGCATTGTGCCTCTGTTTGTAATCAGTCTGATCAGTCTTTTTGGAACAGCTCAAGGTGGATCACAGCTTCTGTGCAGAGTCTGCAGTTTGTCTCTTGCCGATTTCTCACTTCTGGTTTTGGTGGCGTCAGTTCTCATGGCTTGTTCACATGCAACAAAAATCAGTCCTTCAGTTTCTTTCTATAGTGTTCCGTTGGGCTGCCAAGTCCAGGTCTTTTCCTTATCTGTTTTGCCTTCAATCTTTTTCTTGGATTGGATTGCAGCATTGTTGTGTTGGTTCTTTGTTTGCTGTACTTTGAGATGCTACCTGTTGTCGGTTTCAGTCTGAGCTGATACTTCTCTTCTTCCACTGGCTGCCTCCCTTGGCAATAGTCGAATAATAATAATAATAATAATAATAATAATAATAATAATAATAATAATAATAATAATAATAATAATAATAATAATAATAATAATAATAATCGTAAAAGGCAACGAAAAGAACAACCCCCCCTTTTAGTGTGATTGGTTGGTTCAGGACACAACTAAAGAAGCCTTGGACAAGTGCCGTCATGGTCGCGGACGACGCTTGAACCGTATGCCCTCCCACAATGGTAACGACACTGCTAGCCAACTGGAAAACGATTTAAATCCAAATAGAGGTGTTTTGCAGGTTACGCTTCCTGCAACCACCCTAGAAGGAAAACAAAGACAGAGGATGAGATGGTCAGAGATGAAGTTCATCGACACCTCATGTTCTGTTATTACCAAGCAACAAACCTAGGAACCAACGCAACTGGATACAGATCACAAGTATACACAACATTTATTACCAGATACCCATAATTAAAATTTTTAACAGAACAACGACTAGCTGATCAGATCCGTGTAATAATCAAAAATAACAGGATACCTCAGTCAGAATTAGAAAACATCAAACAACAAGTACAACAAATACTGGAACAAAATAATGTGCAATCAGAAGAAGAAGAAAATACAGTAATGGACTCAAACAAAGAACAACACGCATCAATTAAACAATCAGAGGAAAATGAAATCTTAAGACTGCCACCAGAACAAGTACAAATAGAACACTAAGTGACACACATGTTAGATATAAAAGAAAAATTTCAGCTGACATATATAGAATACAAAGACACAATACAGACATTAGACCATTCTTGCATAGACTGCCAAATAACCCACAAGTCGAAACAACAATAAAAACTATGAACACAATCATACACAACAAAGTAAATGAAAATACAACTATGGAAGAGTTACAACTACTGGTTTATATAGGAGCACTCACTACACTAAATATACACACTAGGCAGAGATCAGAACAAACCAACACACAGAAGAAACCCACAAAACCAGCATGGCAACACAGGCTACAGATCAGAAAAGAAAAACTGAGAAGAGACATTGGACAGCTAACACAGTTTATAAGACATCAAATGTCAGAAAAAAAAAAAAACGAAAAAGGTTAGGTAAAATCTCACAACAAGAAGCGATAGAGCAATTAGATGAAAAGAAGCAGAAATTACAAGCATTGGCCAAACGACTTAGAAGATACAAAAAAAAGTGAAAATAGAAGGAAACAAAACCAAACATTCAACACAAACCAAAAGAAATTCTACCAGAGAATAGATAACACACACATCAAAATATACAATCCACCAAACATAACAGACATAGAACACTTCTGGAGCAACTTATGGTCAAACCTGGTACAACATAACAGGCATGCACAGTGGATAGAAGCAGAAACACACATACAAGATGATGCCACAAATGCCTGAAGTGATAATTTTGCAACATGAAGTCACCTGAGCAATTATTTCTACACACCATTCGAAAGCCCCTGGAAAAGATAAAATAGCAAATTTCTGGCTAAAGAAGTTCCTCAACACATTCACATCTAACTAAATTATTTAACAAACGTAATTGTTGGGTTCAAATTAATGTCTGCTTGTGTCTGTGTATGTGCGGATGGATGTGTGTGTGTGTGTGTGTGTGTGTGTGTGTGTGTGTGTGTGTGTGTGTGTGTGTGTGTGTGTGTGTGTGTGCGAGTGTACACCTGTCCTTTTTTTCCCCTAAGGGAAGTCTTTCCGCTCCCGGGATTGGAATGACTCCTTACCCTCTCCCTTAAAACCCACACCCTTTCATTTTTCCCTCTCCTTCCTTCCTTCCTTCCTGACGAAGCAACTGCCAGTTGCGAAAGCTTGTAATTCTGTGTGTGTGTTTGTGTGTTTTGTTCATGTGCCTGTCTGCCGGCGCTTTCCCGCTTGGTAAGTCTTGGAATCTTTATTTTTAATAAATTATTTAACAGTTACATTGCAGACCCATACACATTCCCTGATACACTTACACATGGAATAACTTATATGAAACCTAAAGATCAAGCAGGCACAGCAAACCCAGCAAAATATTGCCCCATAACATGCCACAAACAGTATACAAAATATTAACTGCAGTCATTACACAGAATTTAATGACACATACAACACAGAACAAAATTATAAATGAAGAACAAAATGGCTTCTGCAAAGCAGCACGAGGATGTTAAGAGCAACTGATAATAGTGTACCCCCACTCACGGTTACTACAAATACACAAAGTAGGTCCTAAATTGATACAGTTCCTAAACATAGTAATGAAAAATGGAAAACTACACTTAATACCCAAACAAATTCAAATAATATCACATCACAGCCAATACAGATTAAGCGTGGAATATACCAAGGAGACTAATTAAGTGCTTTATGGTTCTGCCTTGCTCTGAACCCACTGTCCAACAGGCTAAATAATACAAATTATGGATATAATAATACTGGAACATACCAACTCAAAATCACACATTTGCTATACATGGATGATCTAAAACTACTGGCAGCAACAAATCAACAACTCAACCAATTACTAAAGATAACAGAAGTATTCAGCAATGATATAAATATGGCTTTTGGAACAGACAAATGTAAGAAAACTAACATAGTCAAGGGAAACACACTAAACAAGATGATTACTTATTGGATAACCACAGAGACTGCATAGAAGTAATGGAAAAAACAGATACCTATAAATATCTAGGATACAGACAAAAATTAGGAATAGATAACACAAATGTTCAAGAAGAAATAAAAGAAAAATACAGACAAAGACTAAAAAAAATACTGAAAACAGAATTGACACCAAGAAACAAAACAAAAGCAATAAATACCTATGCTATACCCATATTGACCTACTCATTTGTAGTAGTGAAATTGAGTAACACAGACCTAGAAGCACTCAATACACTTACACGATCACAATGTCACAAATATAGAATAAATCACATACATTCAGCAACAGAAAGATTCACATTAATCAGAAAGGAAGGAGGAAGGAGATTTATCGACATAAAAAACCTACATTATGGACAGGTAGACAATTTAAGACAATTCTTTATAGAACGAGCAGAAACTAGCAAAATACACAAAGCAATCACTCATATAAATACATCGGCTACACCACTGCAATTTCATAACCACTTCTACAACCCCTTAGATCACATAACATAAACAGATACGAAGAAAGTAAATTGGAAAAAGAAAACACTACATGGCAAGCAGCCGTTATCATCTAACACAGCCACACATCGATCAAGACGCATCCAACACATGGCTAAGAAACGGCAATATATACAGTGAGACGGAAGGATTCATGATTGCGATACAGAATCAAACAATAAACACCAGATATGACAGCAAGCATATTATTGAAGGTCCAAATACCACAACAGATAAATGCAGACTTCGCAAACAACAAATAGAAGCAGTAGATCGCATCACAAACAGATGTACAATACTAGCAGATACAGAATACCCCAGAAGACATGACAATGTAGCAATAATAATACATCAAGAACTTGTCATACAACATAAACTAATAAAACAACACATTCCCACATACACAAAATGTACTGGAGAATGATGAATACAAATTATACTGGAACATAACCATAATAACAGATAAAACACCACCACACAACAAACCTGACATCATACTCACCAATAAAAAGAAGAAATTAACACAACTAATCGAAATATCCATACCCAATACAACAAATATACAAAAGACAACAGGAGAAAAAATTGAAAAATACATCCAACTGGCTGAGGAAGTCAAGGATATGTGGCATCAGGATAAAGTTGACTATCAACTACAGGAGTCATACCACACAATATCCACCAGTACATCAATGCAATACAGCTACATCCAAACTTATATATACAACTACAGAAATCCGTAATTATTGATACATGTTCAATTACCCGAAAGTTCCTAAATGCAATATAACATATACCGTATAGTTAAAAGGAAGTCACGCTTGATCAAGGTCCGCGTCACTTTCCACTTTTGACCAGACATAACTTCTGAGATAAGAGAGAAATAATAATAATAATAATAATAATAATAATAATAATAATAATAATAATAATAATAGGCTGCTGATTAAGTTCATAGGTTTTTGTTTTGCGTGTCGATATTTCGTTTGCTATGGGATTATTTATTGATTGTCACTTTGTATTTGTAGTTCATTGTTACTTATTTGACTTTAATATTGTCATTTGGAGATAGTGAGTGGAGCTATGGATGCTAGAAATTGGAACATTTCTAACATATTGTTGTGTTTGAGTCCAGTAGAGGGGTGACAGCAGCAGAGGCAGCTAGCAACATTTGTACCATGTATAGGGTAAATTCCATTGGATACAGCATGGCAAGAAAATAGTTTTCTCATTTTGAGGAGGATCGTTTTGACGTTAGGAGCTCTCCATGTTCAGGAATACCTTCAGCATTGGATGAAGATTAATTAACTGCATTAATCGACAAATGGTCAACATCAGCATACTTTAGAACTGACCAATGTGATGAACTGTGATCATCCCACCATTGTGCAAAATTTGCATGCAATGGGGGAGGTTAAAAAATGGGTGTATGGGCTCTTAAGCCAAAATCACAGAAATCAGTGGGTGCCCATAGGTGCATCTCCGCTTGCTCGTCATCAGTTGGCTTGTGAATGCCACCAACCATTGCTATCCTGTATCGTTACTGGTAACAAGAAATAATGTCTTTATCTTAATGTGAGGAAATGAAAGAAATGGTTGAGCCCAAAGAAACAGCAGCACTGCATACAAAGACCGATGCACTTCCACAAAAGATAATGTCACACATCTGGCGGAACAGCAGTGTTGTGGCATACTACAAATGGCTTCCCTGGGGTGTAACCTTCACTGCTGAATTGAATAGTGACCAGGAAGACAGCGTGTACTGACACTACCCCATGATAATGTCGACCCGCATTCTGCTACACTGACAAAAAAAAACTCTACAGCAGTTGAGTTGGGAAGTCATTCTGCACCTATGTCGTTCTCCTGATATAGCGCTTTGATTTCCATCTTTTCTGCTCTCTATCAAACAACTTTCAAGGAACTTCATTTTTAGATGAAAATATGCTCTGGACATGGCTCAATGAGTTCCTTGCCTCAAAACCATGTGATTTCTATAGCCGTGGAATCGAAAAGTTACCCCAGAATTGGCAGACCATTGTAAATAGTGCAGGAGAATATATTATTGATGATTAAACTCTATTTTTATCTGTGTCAGCTGCAGAGAGCATCATTCACCTTGCTCGCCAAACTGCAGGATTTTACAGAAAGAGAGGAAAATCATGGAATATAGGACACTGGACCAACTGAGGGTAACATGAAATTTGAGCGACTGCATTCTGTGGCTATGACCTCATCTTACGCCGCCAGAACCAGAAAACTACACCTGCCTCCTTGATGCTGGAGGGCACATCTCTCCCTGTTGCCCCTACTTTGGGAGCAACACCCTCCAACCATCAGGGCTATCAGTCTCCATTTCTGAGCCAGAGAAGTGTAAGTTTTCTTTTCTCCTCTAGGGTCCCTTGGGTCACTCCCTTCCCAGATTTCTGCTAGTGGTCAAGATGACATGTGCCAGCGGCTGATGAGCCCAAAAGCAGCTGGTCGTAGGGCTTCACGCTGATCCTCGGTCCCGGAGACTGAATCAGTGAAGTCCTCCCAGCCAGCGAAACCCAAGGAGCAGCGAAAGAAATCCAAAAAGGAGGTCACCAGGACCAAGGGAATTGTGGTGGCATCCACACCTACAAGCTCTGCATCTGCGGATGAGGTGGACATTTTTGCATCTACTGAGGACCTAGATCTCACTGGATCCACAGACACAATGGATATGGACTGCTCAGGCAAAAAGTCTGTGGCAGCAGGTGACCTTGAGGTGTAAACTGCCTCATTGAATGTTCCATGACTTCCCTGTCTCACAGTGTCAGGTGGAGTTTGTGCTTATGTCTTAAACTCGGTCTGTATTGAAACTGTGCCCCTTCAAACCTCTCTTGAAGCTATGGCTGTCAGAATAAGGATGACGCAGGAAATAACTGTCTGCAATGTATATCTTCCTCCAGATGGTGCAGTATCCCTGAATGTATTAGCTGCACTGATTGATAAACTCCCTAAAACTTTCCTACTTTTGGGAGATTTTAATGGCCATAAGCCTTTATGGGATGGCACCACGCTTACTGGCCGAGACAGATATGTCAAAACTTTACTGTCTCAGTTCGACCTTTGCCTCTTAAATACTGAGGCTGCTAAACATTTCAGTGTGGCTCATGGTAGCTATCCATTGGAGAGCACATGCAGACCTGTGTGGTAGTGACTTACTCCCCATCTTACTGTCACTGCACTCTCATCAGGCACACAGTTGCCTGCCCAGATGGGCTTTAAACAAATTGGACTGGGAAACTTTAACCTCTGCTGACACTGTTGAATCGCCCCCACACGGTAACATCAATGTGATGGTTGAGCAGGTGACTACAACAATTGTTTCTGTGGCAGAAAACACTACTCCCTCGCTCTTTAGGGTGCCCCCAGTGACAGGCAGTCCCTTGGTGGTCACTGGAAGTTGATGAAGCAAGTTAGGAGTGTCGGTGAGCTCTACAGTGGCATAAGTGGCACCATTCCCTGGAGTGCATTATAGCCTTTAAATGGCTCCATGCCCTCATTCACCAGCTTATCAAACGACGGAAGTATGAGTGTTGGGAGAGATATGTCTTGATCATTGGGTGTGATACGTCACCTTCCCAAGTCTGGACAAAGATCAAATGTGTTTTCAGGTACCAGACGATAACAGGTGTTCCCGGTGTTAAAATAAATGGCGTGTTATCGACTGATACAAACGCAATTGCCGAGCACTTTGCTGAGCACTATGCTCAAGCCTCTGTGTGGGAGAATTACCCTCCAGCCTTTTGCGCTCTCAAACAGTGGAATGAAGGGAAAATCCTCTTTACACATCACAGTGAATCCTAGAACACCCCATTTACAGAATGGGAGTTCCTCTGTGCCCTTGCACATTGCCCTGACACAGCTCCTGGGCCAGAGCTGATCCACAGTCAGATGATTAAGCATCTCTCATCTGACTAAAAGCAACATGTCATCGTCATCTCCAACTTGATCTAGTGTGATTGCGTCTTTCCATTGCAATGGCAGGAGAGCACCATCATTCCGGTGCTCAAACCATGTAAAAACCCGCTTGATGTGGATAGCTATCGGTCCATCAGCCTTATCAACATTCTTTGTAAGCTGCTGGAATGTATGATGTGTCGGCGGTTGTGTTGGGTCCTGGAGTCACGTGGCATATTGGCTCCACCTACTGCCAACACCTGGTTGCCATCTTTTTTGATTTACGAAAAGCGTATGACACCACCTGGTGTCATAATATCATTGCCACATCATACGAGTGGGTTCTCAGAGGCCCGCTCCTGATATTTATCAAATTTCCTGTCGCTTTATACTTTCCGTGTCAAAGTTGGTGCCTCTCATAGTTCCCTCCCATATCCAGGAGAATGGGGTCCCGCAGGGCTCCGTATTGAAAGTCTCTCTATTTTAGTGGCCATTAATGGTATAGCAGCAGCTGTAGGGCTGTCTGTCTCACCTTCTCTGTACACAGACGACTTCTGCATTTTGTATTGCCCCCCCCCAGTTCTGGTGTTGCTGAGCAAAGTCGTGTGTTATGCACTTCTGTCAGTCTCATACTGTTCATCCATTGGACTGGTTTTTGACACCCAATTGACTTGCCTTCCTCACCTTCGGCACCTTAAGTGGAAGTGATGGCAGCACCTCAATGCCCTCCGCTGCCTGAGCAACACCAACTGGGGTGCAGATCGCTCTACTCTGCGGCAGCTCTATAGAGCCCTTGTTGAATCCCACCTTGACAATGGGAGTCCAGTTTACGGTTAGGCGGCGCCCTTTGCATTGCATTTACTCGACATAGTGCACCACTTTGCTGTTCCCCTAGCAACAGGAGCTTTTGGGACAAGTCTGGTGACGAGCGTCCTTGTGGAGGCCAAAGTTCCTCCATTGCATGTTAGGTGTGCCCAACTGCTGGCCAGTTACGTTGCACAAGTTCTTAGTTCTCCTGCGTATCTGAATCACCATCACCATCTCTTTTTCCCACCCACAGTGGTTCATCTCCCGCATCAGTGGCCCAGGTAAGATCTTCCAATTGCAGTTCGTGTCCAATCCCTTCTTTCCGAACTGGAATCCTTGCCTTTACCAGTTATACTTGAGGTCCATTCACGTACACCTCCATGGTGTACACTTAGGTCACAGCTTCACCTGGACCTTTCTCGTGGCCATAAGGACTCGGTTAACCTTGTGGCTCTCTACTGCCACTTACTCTCGATTCTTGAAATGTGCAGAGGCCACGAAGTGGTTTATACTGACGGCTCAATGACTGATGCTCATGTCAGCTTTGCATATGTCCACAGAGGATATATTGAGCAGCATTCCTTTCCTGATGGCTTCAGTGTTTTCACTGCCGAGCTGGTGGCTATATATCGTGCTCTTGAGCACATCCGTTCATGTGCAGGGAGTAGTTTTGTCTGTGTACTGCCTCCTTGAGCAGCCTACACGCTATTGGCCAGTGCTACCCTCATCATCCTTTGGTAGCTACCATCCAGGAGTCCATCTATGCCCTGGAACGGTCAGGTCATTCTGCGGTGTTCGTATGGGCCCCAGGTCACGTCAAAACCTCAGGCAACAAAATTGTCAACAGGCTACATGGCAACCGATTATGGAGATCAGCCTCTCTGCAACTGACCTGCATTCAATACTGCGGCACAAGGTTTTGTGGCTTTGGGAGACAAAAAGGCATAACCCCAGCGCACACAACTAACTGTGTGCCATTAAGGAGACTAAGACTGTGTGGTGGTCCTCCATGCAGCCCTCTCGAAGGGACTCTGGTCCTCTGCCGGCTCTGCATTGGCAATGCTTGGGTGACACATGGCTGCATCGTGCACCGTGATGACCCACCTCAGTTTCTATGTGGCGCCCGGCTGACAGTGATCCGTATCTCGGTGAGCTGTCCTTCTTTGGCGTCCCTGCAACGGACTCTTCAGTTACCGGGCTTGTTGCTATTGATTTTAGCTGACAATTTGGTTTTCCGTTTAATATGTGACAGTGGATTTTATCATTCTATATAAGTTTTAGCACATGTCATTTGTCCCTCTGTGTCCTCCACTCTAATGCTTTTAGGGTGGGTGTGTTAATGTGTCACAGAGTGGCTGGATTGTCCTTTTTATTCTCGTGGTTGGTCAGCCATGGTCATCTGCTCTCTTATTTGTACCCCTTCTACCTGTTTCTTGCTTCTCTCTGTTGTTTTCTTTTCTGGTTTTGTCCATAGTAGTGCTGGTTGTCCTTCTGTCGTTCTTTTGGTTCTTCCATTCTCCTGTTACTGTGCTGTACGTCTCCGTTCTTTTCTTCTTTCCGTTGTGTAATTATTTTTTTGGGAACGAGGGTCCAGTGACCTCGCAGTTTGGTCTCTCCGCCTCCTCTATTAACAAACAAACCAACTGACCAATCTTCACCCCATTAAAACTGACATTTCATGATGGTGAAATTTATCCATACATTCATCATCCAGTTAACATTCGCCTTTTTGGAAATCAGGGTGTTTTCAGGTTTTTAATATTGTGAGGATTCCTTTTAAAACGTGTTGATATTGAGACCAGGTTAAGGTTATTAGAAGTTTCAATTAATCTTTGACCATTTTTGTTGATCAGTTAATGTGCAGGCCATTTTCCAGTGCTATCTCTGTATATTCTGTCTTGCCCCTCTTGAGCATTGAAGTCGCCAAGGAGAATTTCTATATTTGATGGAGGAATGTTGATTAAGACTTGATCCAGAGCATCCCAAAATTTCTCTGTTTCTTCTGTTTTCTTCAGAGTATTATTTTTCTGATTGGTGGGAGCATGTGCATTGGTAATTGTGTAAGTCGTATTTGCATATTTCAGAGTTAGAGTTGCAAGTCTGGGACACTGAGATGTGAATTCTGTGATAGTTGATAACTTTGAGATCTGTAAGAAATACATTGCCAAATTGTGGACAATTTTTCATGACTCTTTTTTTCCAGGGATTCATTTATAAAGTTGGTATCCCTGTAATTCCATAGGGTCTTGATCACTTTTTCTGACTTCTTGAAGAGCCATGATTACAATTTTGTGTTTCTACATTATATCAGTGACAATTTTTAATTTTCCAGCTTGGCACAAGGAGTTAACATTGTGTGTCGAGAAGAATGATATTTGATTAAGTTTAATCCTTTGATATTTTCCGGTTTGTACTAACTGTTGAGTTTCTAAACATTTCGATCCATCATTATCTTCTGAATGACAGCCAACCGAATCCGAATGCTGTCTTCCAGCAATCTGTGGTTGCAGTCGTTGGAATTATTCTTCGAAAGACTGTTCATGGTCGGCTGTCTAAGGTGCCATCTTGGTGTGAAGATAAATCCTTGAATTAAAATCTGAATGTTATTCAGAAAAGTGATGATGAGTGATGAAAGATGACAGCATGAAATTTTGAAGACAGAAAAAAATAGAATGGGTCCGATACTTTGAGAGTTGAAGAAATCGGCCGAAGAAAGGCAAGGACCATTAAAGGATTTGAAAATGAAAGAGACAGTAGGTTTCCATACGTTATGCCCTTGGGGTCAGAAAAGAACAAGGTCAGATAGGATAGATAAAAGAGAGGAGTGTGGCACAAGTAAGTGAAAGCAACGCCAGACCCAGCTTGGGGACCCGTGCTTGCCACGCACGTCACGTAAGATGCTTGCTTCTGACCACAACATGATGATGATGATGATGATGATGATGATGATGATGATGATGATGATGATGATGATGATGATGATGATGATGATGAAGAAGAAGAAGAAGAAGAAGAAGAAGAAGAAGAAGAAGAAGAATTGTTAACGTATGGGCTGCCAGACAACCACGTAAAGTGTCTATTTGGTGAGAGATATTGTCAGGCATCACATTTCTTTCATATTCTCTCTCTCCACTTTCTTCTGTCCATTTCTTTCCTATCTCAAATTTCTTGACCTTTACATTTGAATACCTTGTGGTTAAATGTATGTTTGTCTTATATGTCTGAGTGTGCCATATCAGCATCCTTCAGGTCTATTGTGATGTCGGTATATCAGTTCATGTTCGTGATGATTTCTGTGTACTCAAAGCTCTGGTTTGTTGTCAAGTGTTTGCCATTCTGTTGATATGCCCATAAAATTTCAGTTAATCTTTCTTCGCGGTGATGTGTGTGATGCCAAACGTCTGTTCAATCTCTTGTCTACTCCACAATCTGTGGTATTCAGTATTTTCTAGGCACCTTTCCGGTCCATGGCCAATGTGTCTGATGCACGTAAGATTTATGGCTTGATGACAGTTATGTCGTATTTCTATGTTCTGTGGCAAGGATGATTTACTGTAGGTGTTTCCAGTCTTCCAGAATGGGCTGATCATCTCCAAATTTCACTGTTTGTGAGCTTCTTTGTAATGATCTTTTTCGGTGCATATTTTTTATTTGTCACACATGCCAGTTTTGTTTGACATTTTCAGCCTTCCCTTTCAGGCTCTAGATTTCCTTTAACGCAGTTTAGTGTTACTTGGGAATGTTACCAGAGCATCAGTGAATGCAAGACAGCCTGTATGTATCCTGTCATTCCGTTTTCCTTCCTATACTGGTTAATAAAGTCCCTGTATCATCAGCTTTTTCCATTCCCTGACTGCTTTGCATAATAGAATATTGAACAATAGCGCAGAAATAACATTGCCTTGTCTCACCCTTCTTCTAATCTCAAAGGACTCTGATAACTCTCCCATGATTTTAATTTTGGGTTTGGTGTTTCTTAGTGTGTGTTTGTTTGATCTTGTTCACTGTCTTCTTGTGGAGGCACCTTTCTTTCAGTTCTTGGATCAGAGGCGATCTATCTATAGAGTTCATGCCTTTATGAAATCTACAAAGGTGCGCATGGTCTCTGTTTTCATCACTTGATATTACTTTATACATTTCACATACTGTGTGTGTTGTAATGTTAATTTACTGAGGGTACCTTGTTAGATGTTAAGAGATGGCTTCATGGCCATAATCTTGTCATGTGAAATAAGTGTGTAAATGAATAAAGTGTGATTTCATGTGACACTTCCTTGTATATTTCATTTAAGTAGGCATTGGTTAATTTCAGATGTGGATGATAGCCCAGCACAGCTGTCCCTGGAGTTCAGGGTGTTCCTCGTGAATGCCCAGACAGGCAGCCATACACGCGAGAGCCGTACGCTGCACTATTGGTTCGCAGAGGAGCTGCCAGCAGCGGAGCGTCCGTCTGTGGCTCAGCTGTTCTTCAGGGAGCTGGTCAGCCCACAAGAATTCCCCAGGGGTAGCTATTCTGTTTAATAGTCTGAAAAAGTTTGGTGTTACAGGCATTTTTATTAGGATGAAGTCCATAGGCACACTGATGTTTTCAACAGTGCCATTCTGCTTTGACCGATGACCTAATTGGGGAGTTAGGTTGTGACATATCAATACCCTGATGGCACCCTACTCACATAGATGCTACATCCCACACACCCATGGTCTCTCTGCCCTTGAGCACTACCTCTCCCAACGTCCACCCGAAGATCTTCCAAAAACCTCGTTCCTTATCACACTTACCAACTTCATCCTCACCCATAATTACTTCACTTTTGAAGGCCATACCTACAAACAAATCAGGGGAACTGCCATGGGAACCAGGATGGCTCCGTCCTATGCCAACCTCTTCATGGGTCGCATGGAGGAGGCTTTCTTGAAGACCCAACAGCTGCTTCCCCTGGCCTAGTATAGGTTTATAGATGACATCTTTGTGGTCTGGACTCATGGTGAAGAAACACTCCTTAATTTCCTCCATAACCTCAACTCCTTTTCGAATCTGAATTTCACCTGGTCCTTCTCCAAAACCCAAGCCACCATCCTGGATGTTGACCTTCATCTTGTTGAAGCTCACATCCACACCTCTGTCCATATCAAACCCACCAACAAACAACAGTACCTTCACTTTGATAGCTGCCATCCATTCCACATCAAACGCTCCCTTCCCTACAGCCTAGGTATTCGTGGCAAACGGATCTGCTCCAGTGACGAATCCCTCAACAATTACACCAATAACCTGACCAGTGCTTTCCTCTCCCGCAACTATCCTGCAGACCTTGTCCACAAACAGATCTCCCGAGCAATACATTCCTCCCCGTCCAACAACAATATTCCTACCCTCGGACCACACAGAAGCATCCCCCTTGTCACCCAATATTATCCTGGCCTCGAATACATCAATAAATTACTCCGCCAGGGATATGACTTTCTCAAGTCAACCCCTGAAATGAGATCATCCCTTGACAAAATTCTACCCACACCACCCAGAGTTGCCTTTTGTCGCCCCCCTAACCTCCGTAACATCCTTGTTAAACCCTACAATATTCCCAGACTACCTTCTCTACCCAGCGGTTCCTACCCCTGTAACCGACCCCACTGCAAAACCTGCCCCATGCATCCCCCCACAACCACCTACTCCAGCCCCACTACTGGTAAAACATATACAATTCAAGGCAGGGCCACATGTGAAACTACACATGTCATTTATCAGCTGACATGCCTGCACTGCACAGCCTTTTACATTGGTATGACAACAACTAAGCTGGCTGAGCGCATGAACGGACACAGACGAACTGTCCGCCTAGGAGATGTCCAATACCCAGTAGCGGAGCATGCCCTCCAGCATAATTCTAGGGACCTAGGCACCTGCTACACCATGTGTGCCATTTGGCTTCTCCCACCCAACACCAGTCCCTCTGAACTGCGGAGATGGGAACTTGCACTCCAGCACATCCTTTCATCCCGCCATCCCCCGGGACTGAACCTACGTTAAACAGCCTCACTCCGATTTACTCTTCAGTCTTCTCCTCTTTCCCTTTCCTCTTTAGCCATTCATGCATCTTTTCATACTACATCTTTATACTATATACTTCTGTATGCATCCTCTTTGGTTTGAAGCTGGCACAGTACTTACAGTAGAATATCTTTGGCTTCCCTCTGACAACCGTACCTCCATCCTCGCTCCCCTCCCTGTTTTCCTTTCCCTGTTGCTTCATAACCTGGGTTGTGAGTAACTAAATCCACTTTCCCTTCTTCCCTTTCTTTCCCCTCTCTCCTCCCTGATAAAGGAACATTTATTCCGAATGATCAACCATCTACCAGTGGGTTGTCAGCATCATATTCTGCCGGCTTTAAACGCATCTGAAGCGGGGGCAAGCTCCCACCACAGTGATCAGAAAGCATCATTGTCCCAGTGCTAAAACCGGGTAACAACCCTCTAGAGATGGACAGTTATCACCCAATAAGCTTCACCAATGTTCTCTGTAAGTTGCTTTGCTACATGGTGAGCCAGCAGCTGTGTTGGCTCCTTGAGTCTCAGGGTTTTCTGGCTCCATCACAGGGTGGCTTTTACCAAGGCTATTCCACTGCTGATCATCTGGTTTACCCGGAGTCTGACATTGAACAGCTTTTGCCTGATGTCAATACCTGAAAGGCTTGTGACACCACATGGCGACTTCACATCCTTGCTGCGTTACACGAGTGGTGTCCACTCCAGATTTTTATCCAGAACGTCCTGCCGCATTTTACATTTGAGGTTCTGTAGGACCAAATTGAGAACCAAATCTCCAAAGTTCTGGAATGTGTCAGTACATGGCATTACAACATAAAAGTAATAACATATATAATAAAATGTTTATGAACCCAAAAAAAGATGAGCCATAGGTTTATATAAACACAATAAACAATATCACAAAGGAATCAGCTTAATTTTTGAAATAACTCCTCGACAGAATAGACGGAGTGACCCATGAAGAAACTTTTCAGTTCTCATTTGAAAGTGCGTGGATTACTGCTAAGATCTTCGAATTCTTGTGATAGTTTGTTGAAAATGGATGTAGTAGTATACTGTAATCTCCAAATACAGATTGGATTTCTGCCTAGTATTAACTGAGTGAAAGCTGCTAATTCTTGGGAATAAGTTGATATTGTTAACAAGAAACGACCATAAAAAATATGTATTTTAAGAGGCCAATGTCAGAATACCCAGAATAATGAACAGGGGATTTTAAGAGGCCAATGCCAGAATACCCAGACTAATGAACAGGGGTCAACAAGAGGTTCGCAACCTTACACCACTTACTGTCTGAACCGCCTGTTTCCGAGCCAAAAATATCCTTTGAGAATGGGAAGAGGTATCAAATAATATAATACCATACATCATAAGCGAATGAAAGTAAGCTACGTAGACTACTCTTCATGGCAAACTATACCTTACTTTAGGTACTGTTCTAACAGTAAATATGGAATCTTTTAGTCTTTTAACAAGAACCTGAATGTGCACTTTCCACACAGTTCACTATGTATCTGAACACACAGAAATTTGAACTGTTCACTTTCACTTATATGCCCATTCTGGAAATTAAGAAGTCAGGTTTTGTAGATGTGTGTTAGAAACTGTAAAAACTGAATCTGTGATTTAGTGTTGGCTTATTTTCTACAAGCCATGAACTTATGTCTTGAACTGCACTATTTGAAACAATGCAAGTGTTGCACACTACGCCCTGTGCTACCAAGCTAGTGCCATCAGCAAACAGAAATATTTTACAATCACTTGTAATACTAGAAGGCATATCATTTATGTAAATAAAGAATAGGACTTACCCAGCACTGATCGCCCCCTCCTCCCCCGCTATTTGACTATGCCCCCTCAGACCCCATATCACAGCCATTCTCAACACTGTGGATAATGACCTTTTGCTGTCTTTTACTAAAGTAAAAGGCAAACCAACTGTGAGCTACTCCCCATATTCCATAATGGTCCAACTTCTGGAGCAGTATTCTGTGATCATTACAATGAAATGCCTTAGTTAATCGAAAAAGATGTCGAGCATTCAAAACCTTTTGTTTAATCCATCCAGTACGTGAAAGAGGGAAGAGAGTATGGTGTTTTTCAGTTGTAAAAGCACTTCTAAAACTGAACTGTAAATTTGACAGCAAATTATGTGAAATAAAATGATCAGTTTTCCTTACACGCACTGCCTTTTCAATATTTTTAGCAAAAACTGATGGCATAGAAACAGGTCTAAAATTGTCTGCATTATTCCTTTCTTCCTTTTCATAAAGTGGTTTTACTACTGAGTACTTTAATCATTCAGGAAACTGACCATTCTTCAAGGAAAAATTACAAATATGGCTAAGTACAGAGCTAACAATTGCAACACAATATTTTAATATTCTGCTAGGTACTCCATCATATCCATGACAGTTCTTAGTCTTCAGTGACTTAATTATTGACTCAGTCTTCGCCTTGTCAGTATCACAGAGAAGTATTTCAGACATCAGTCTTGGGAAGCCATTTTCGAAGAGAGGTATATGATTCACTGTAGAAGTTTTTATTTAATTCACAAGTAATGCTCAGAAATGGGTTGTTAAATACAATATATATAGCTGACTTATCAGTAACAGAAATATTTTTACTACGAACTGACATTAAATCGTCAATCTTGTGCTGCTAACCAGACGCTTCCTTCACGAGTGACCACACAATTCTAATTTTGTCCTGTGAATTAGCTATTCTGTTTGGGTACCACACTGAGTATCCCTTTCTTTATAATAACCGTCAAGAGTGCAGATATGCAGTGTCGCCAGGCTGTGCTTCAGGCTAGGCGAGGGGAGGAGGCGAAGAGAAGGAAGAGAAAAGACCTTAGTAGCAGGTAGGCTGGTGGGATAGAAGGCATGTTTGCCAGCACAGCACAGACCCTGGATCTGCACCTAGCAGGCCTATACTGTCCCCTCCGCATCCCTGTATATTCCCACATGCAGCATATCGACTTCCCCTACCCATACTGTCCTGTTGCTCCCCCTCCCTCTCCACCTCCCCCTCTGCCTACCCCTCCACCTCCCCCTCTGCCTACCCCTCCACCTCCCCCTCTGCCTACCCCTCCACCTACCCCCTCTGCCTACCCCCTCTGCCTACCCCCTCTGCCTACCCCCTCTGCCTACCCCCTCTGCCTACCCCCTCTGCCTACCCCCTCTGCCTACCCCCTCTGCCTACCCCCTCTGCCTACCCCCTCTGCCTACCCCCTCTGCCTACCCCCTCTGCCTACCCCCTCTGCCTACCCCCTCTGCCTACCCCCTCTGCCTACCCCCTCTGCCTACCCCCTCTGCCTACCCCCTCTGCCTACCCCCTCTGCCTACCCCCTCGGCCTACCCCCTCGGCCTACCCCCTCGGCCTACCCCCTCGGCCCACCCCCTCGGCCCACCCCCTCGGCCCACCCCCTCGGCCCACCCCCTCACAATGTGTCCTCCTTGCCCTCATCACCCATCTCAGCAGATTGCTGCTCGTGTCAGATGCTGTTAGTCAGTCCTCAGCTCTCTGAGACAGTGGCTCCCCTTTTCATATTGCTGTTATTCCATCTAGGACTTACAATTGTTTTGAGTTCTATTATAAGACATTCTGTTTGAATGGTGAAAGTAATAATGGAAGGGTTATTAAAAGTAAATGCTTCTTTCTGAGATTCCATTTTGTGTGATGAAGGTACTACAGGTGTTTTAATTTCATTTCAGATTACGTTGGTTTCATCAAGAAAGTTATGAAACTGCTGCAGCATGGCTTTACTGGTATCCGGAAAGTGGAAGTTACTCTAAAGCAGCTTGGTACATCTGACCAACCTCCACCTTCAGCTAGACCCTGTGAGTTTCTGAATTTTTCAGTCTGTTACTGAGAAATTCTGTGTAACAGTTATATGACAAAATGTAGGTTATTTCACTATAATTGGAAAGTGGGTTAGCACTGCCAATATGAATTGATGCAAAAAATGTAGGATAGTTCTCCCTTTCCCTCTGCCCCGCCCCCTCTCCCTCTGCGCCCCCCCCCCCCCCTCTAATCTGCTAAGCACCTTCTTCTTTTATCCTTCTTCATCATTATATTCTTAAATTAGTCCAAAGGGCTTTATTTTGTGAAAGGCAACTTTGTACTGATATGAATATTTGCCCCAAAATAATATACCACAGTGAAAAGAAATATGGAAAATTTCTTGTTTTGATTATGTATATCATAATATTCATCTCTAGCAGCAAAGGCCTTTCATAAGGTTCTTTTTAATTTGTTAATAAGAGGCATTCAAAAACAAACGAGCCGGAGGCATAATTACAGAAACCAGTACCTGTATGTTAGAAGTATTGACCCTGGCTGTTTAGGTACTTTTCCCACTGTGACACAAAGCGGTGAATGGCTGTCTCATAAAATTCCTGGGGCTGTGTTGTTAACCAGTTCAGCACGTACAGCTGGACATCGTCATCAGAGGTGAATCGTTTGCCCCTCAGAGCCTTTTTAACGGGGCCAAAAAATGGCATAATCACAGGGGGATAGGTCCAGACTGTATGGAGGGTGGCAGAGGGCCTTCCATTTGAATTTCTGCAGGAGTGCCACAACTATGTTGGCCATATGAGGCTTTGCATTGTCGTGGAGCAGAATGACCCCACGGGTGAGATTTCCTGGTTGTTTTGATTTGATCAGTTGGTGAGTTTGCAAGTAATGCTGGACATTCACTGTTTTCCCATGCTGCAGGAAATGAATCGGAATTGGGCGATTTTTGGTCCCCTTAAAAAGGCTCTGAGGGGGAAACGATTCACCTTGGGCAACGACATCCAGCTGTATGTGCGGAACTGGTTAACATCACAGCCCCAGGAATTTTGTGAGACAACCATTCACTGCCTTGTCACTGCGGGACAAGTGCCTAACCAGTCAGGGTCAATACTTCCAACATACAGGTACTGGTTTCTGTAATTATGCCTCTGGCTCATTTCTTTTTGACTAGCCCTAATTTTTGAAATTATTTACAGTTCTTGCCAGCTGTATGTAAGTTTACATTGTTAATACAGTACATGAAGTAGTATCTTGTCGGCTTTGGTGGATAAGTTCAGGGGAAGTATTGTGGTATGTGTAACATTAGATAGTGGTTCTGTCACATTCCCAGTACATCATGCAGTTGTTTTCTGACATTCGAAATTGAAATTGTGATTTGCTGCTTCATGCTGAAACTGTAAAGAAATTTTTTTAACTGTTTGTGGAAATTCGGGGTTTGTCATTGTGATTGTAAACACTTGAGATTAATTTTGGAATTCTGTAAGGGAAGAAAAAACATAAAATTAAAAGTGATCCTTCCTGACCTTGAAATCGTGTAGGATCCAGTATCATATGCCAGTTGTATGGAGTGCAATGAAGAGGAACTTCCTTGACCTCAGGATACCACTGTCAACATATGAATGTGTTTTTTCTCCCCTGTTGCTTCTATCATGGTAGTGGAAATAATCCGAAGGCTGTAATTTCAAGGTATCAGGTACAAGATATAGGAACTGAAAGATTAGATAAGACTCATTTCTTCAAATTAGTCTAATGGTGCTATACCAGACTAGGTCAGCAGTGAAGACTCTAGTATCATATTTTAGAGGAAAAAATCTTCAAATTCCATGGTGTGCTTGCATACATGCTGGAAAACTAATAAAATCATTTCTTCTGAAATGTACCGTAGATTTGTGAATCACACATCAATCGGCTGAGGTGAGTAGTTCTGTAGCATCACATTCCTGCATTTCATAACCTTAAGTATACAAGCTAAGCTATAATCTTCAAAGCATTATCACTGCTTATTAGTCTTTTTTTACATGTTCAACGTTACCAACATGATGCAGATTATCTAATTGTATTGTCATTGGAAGACAAGATAAAGTTTTTCTTAAAGTGTAAGAAATTTTATTTGTCTGTATGTGGACTCTGCACTTACTACTAGAAATTTTGAATTTCACTTATGACAGGTAAAAGGAAAAAAGAAAAAAAGTTTTGTTGGGAAGAGCGTACATATGCAGGTAGTGATTTTTGCCACGAGTCAGTTGGCCGTGGTTATTGTTTTGTCAGTGCTACTGACCACGTGGTTTTGCTGCTATGCTTTCAGCTCAAGACGGGGTGTTGGTCATCTCCCTAGGACCGACTACACGCCCTGTGCCAGGTTTGAACTGGTTCAACAGTAGCTTCAGGACTGATGCTAACTACTTAAACAGTGTGAGGGGCTTGCCATAACTGTGTTGTGAATGCATGTGAAAACATGACCCCCATCTTCCCTCTACGTACTGGGCACTCTTGAGTATTTGTATTTCTTTGACACTTGGTTCTGTTCATGTTGTAATTTTCTTGCTTAAGTGGAATTAAAGATCACATTACAATTGGATTTGCTTATGGCATTCAAACATGACCTTGGTGGAAGGATCAAAACTGTAATTGTCATCATTGTTTTTATTTTCTGTCACACTTGAATTTACATTCAAATTTGCTGGTTTCTAGTTTGACTCAAGTTCATTTTCAAACCATTACTTGTAATGAAGATGTCCTTTATTCAGGTAAAAATATGAAATAAAAATTCAAGAAAGACACACTAATGAAGCTTTTAAAATTGTTTTGTTGTGTATTTTCACTCTAATGACATAGCTCTCAGCTGTAGTTAGTGGTCTGAAAATGAATATTGTGTCTGGAACTCACCAATAAATTTGAGTGTGATCACAACTAAGGCGAAAATGGTGGTCTTCATAGTTTCCATAAGTATACACACATCCATTTAAGTGATAATTCCATTCTGTTATGCTCTTCCCTTATTTTTATTTTGGGGAAAAAAATACTAATTAAAGTGAGATTAGAGTCCTGACATAGAGGTGTGTGCTTTTTCAGGGGGGGATGGTATTAGAGTAGGATAATCTTTCCAGCAAGTACATAATTTCAGGGATGAAACAAGAACAATGTTATCTCCGGGAATGAGGGATTCGACCTGTACTTGGGTGAAGTTATGCTACAGATAAATGTTTTTTTTCTGTATGGCAAGTCCCTGTAGTATTTCTAAAATACTGACTTCAGCAGCTAGATGTTCACATTGCTACAAAACACTCAATAACATAGTCTGTGACATGCTAGTTTGCCTCATTTATTGTTGACTTTTATAGAAGTAAACAGAGAATCTGTGCTTGGATAAAGAGACAGATAAATTACTACATCTGTAAATAATATTAATATTAAACTCTTCCACATAGAATTTCAGTATTCACTACAGAATTTATAACAGATAACTAGCAAACCATTCTTGTCAGTTCTTCACGACAATAAGTCAGATACAACAGTGACATCTAAAAGGGCATTCCATGGCGCTATAGTGGGAGGTTCTTCATGGCAAAAGTAAGGTGGTGAAATAAATGGAAAACTTATAATAAAAACCTATCTGCTGGAAATGTACACTGGCATAGTGAAAATGCTGTTGAAAAGACTATAGTTGAATCTTAATATTCCACTAAATGGTTACCTTGGTCTCGGAAAACAGTTTCATAATAGCTTTTTTTTTTAAAAAAAATCAGTTTAACTCCAGAGAACTATATTAAATAATTACTGGCATTTAAGTCTGAGGCCACCCTATGACTAGTTTCTGGTTCAGTGATTAAAATTTCAAGTTTTCTTAATGTATGTTAATTAGGTGAAGGGTATATCAATTTTTTTTGTAACTTAGTTGACATTAAAATAATAAGCTCGAGTCAGTTTATTATTAATATTATTAAATGCCTTAACCCATTATAGTAAAAGATAATTTTTTAGGTTTCTGCAATCTGCAGACAGAATTGAAAATATCGATACTAAGAAATTTACTAAGAATTTTTTTGTGTAATCACCATGCAGAAAAACTTGGAAGAAAATGGTAGAAGATGGGAAAACACTTCCAGAAAATTAACCCTATTACAAAGGAGAAGCCCTCTGGCAATTATAGGGAAGGATGACGGTCGCCATAGGTGATTTATTGCTCAATATGTGGAGTGGAGAAGAACTTACTTTTCAAACACAGTAAGAAAATAGAAAATAAGATTAGAAAAATAGAGGATATCTGAAGAGACAGGAAATGGAACTGAGAAATTTACAAATCCTGCTTGAGGACTGTTCCAAAGTCTTGCCTGTGAAACTGGAAACTGGAAGGCATGTAACCAAGAGAGAAAATTATTTATAGGTGGAGCTAGCATATCTGGCATGGGAAGCAAATTCTGCTTCTGTGACAGTGCATTGTTCCTCAGCAAACCTCACAATGTGGAGATTGTCAGCATTGATTGGGTAGCTGTAGGAAGAATATTGATGACATAAGTTGTTGTTGTGGTCTTCAGTCCTGAGACTAGTTTGATGCAGCTCTCCATGCTACTCTATCCTGTACAAGCATCATCATCATCTCCCACTACCTTCTGCAGCCTACATCCTTCTGAATCTGCTTAGTGTATTCATCCCTTGGTCTCCCTCTACGATTTTTACCCTCCACGCTGCCCTCCAGTATTAAATTGGTGATCCCTTGATGCCTCAGAACAAGTCCTACCAACCGATCCCTTCTTCTAGTCAAGTTGTGCCACAAACTCCTCCCCAATTCTATTCAATACCTCCTCATTAGTTATGTGATCTACCCATCTAATCTTCAGCATTCTTCTGTAGCACCACATTTCGAAAGCTTCTATTCTCTTCTTTTCCAAACCATTTATCGTCCATGTTTCACTTCCATACATGGCTACACTCCATACTAATACTTTCAGAAACGACTTCCTGGCACTTAAATCTATACTTGATGTTAACAAATTTCTCTTCTTGAGAAACGCTTTCCTTGCCATAACCAGTCTACATTGTATATCCTCTGTGCATCGACCATCCTTAGTTATTTTGCTCCCCAAATATCAAAACTCCTTTACTACTTTAAGTGTCTCATTTCCTAATCTAATTCCCTCAGCATCACCCGACTTAATTCGACTACATTCCATTATCCTCGTTTTGCTTTTGTTGATGTTCATCTTATATACTCCTCTCAAGACACTGTTCATTCCATTCAACTGCTCTTCCGAGTCCTTTGCTGTCTCTGACAGAATTACGATGTCATCGGCGAACCTCAAGGTTTTTATTTCTTCTCCATGGATTTTAATACCTACTCCAAATTTTTCTTTTGTTTCCTTCACTGCTTGCTCAGTATGCAGATTGAATAACATTGGGGATAGGCTATAACCCTGTCTCACTCCCTTCCCAACCACTGCTTCCCTTTCATGCCCCTCGACTCAAATAACTGCCATCTGGTTTCTGTACAAATTGTAAATAGCCTTTTGCTCCCTGTATTTTATCCCTTCCACCTTCAGAATTTGAAAGAGAGTATTCCAGCCAACATTGTCAAAAGCTTTTTCTAAGTCTACAAAAGGTACAAACATAGGTTTGCCTTTCCTAAATCTTTCTTCTAAGATAAGACGTAGAGTCAGTATTGCCTCACGTGTTCCATTTCTACGGAATCCAAACCGATCTTCCCTGAGGTCGGCTTCTACCAGTTTTTCCATTCGTCTGTAAAGAATATGTGTTAGTATTTTGCATTAATGACTTCTTAAACTGATAGTTTGGTAATTTTCACATCTGTCAGCACCTGCTTTCTTTGGGATTGTAATTATTATATTCCTCTTGAAGTCTGAGGGCATTTCGTCCGTTTCATACGTCTTGCTCCCAGATGGTAGAGTCTTGTCAGGACTGGCTCTCCCAAGACCGTCAGTAGTTTTAATGGAATGTTGTCTACTCCCGGGGCCTTGTATCGACTTAGGTCTTTTAGTGCTCTATCAAACTCTTCACGCAGTATGATATCTCCCATTTAATTTTCATCTCCATCCTCTTCCGTTTCTATAACATTGTCCTCAAGTATATCGCCCTTGTATAGACCCTCTATATACTCCTTCCACCTTTCTGGTTTCCCTTCTTTGCGTAGATCTGGGTTTCCATCTGAGCTCTTGATATTCATACAAGTGGTTCTCTTTTCTCCAAAGGTCTCTTTAATTTTCCTGTATGCAGTATCTATCTTACCCCTACTGAGATAAGCCTCTACATCCTTACATTTGTCCTCTAGCCATCCCTGCTTATCCATTTTGCACTTCCTGACATAGAAGTGGAAAATGTCTTTAATATTGACACATCCAACACATTAGTTGAGGGATAATTGGCAGACCCACATAGGTGTGGGAAAAATTGGTGTCTCTGAAGCAGTTGTCTCCTTCTGTGTGCCTGCCAGAAAGTGCTCAACTCACAAGGAGAGTGAGTGGAAAATTTTGCATGCTTGCCTCAGTATGAGCCATAATCTCCCTTCTTTTGTAATTACTGCCCAGACAGTACAATTATTCTGGTTCTGTTGCAAAGGTTGGTTCTCTAAACTTCCTCAATAGCTTTTTTTGTGAAAAGATAAGTCTTCTTCCCTTCTAAGTGCACAGAGCATTTGCGTAATATTGCCGTACCTATAGAACTGGCCAGTGATAAATCGAGCAGTTTGCTGCTGAATTGCTTTGATGCCTTTCTTTAAGTTAATGTTATAGATATCACAATCATTCAAGCAGTAATTGAGAATGTATCACATGAGAATTACGTGTGCAGTATCGTAAGTTTATCCACTACACACATCCAGAAATCTGCCAGTGAACAGCCATTTGCACAGTGCATGGTAATGGGTCCCTTGGTTTCTTCGTACGAGGCCTTATGTCTTGTTTCTCATCTTCATGGTTGTCAGCTGTGATGAATGTTGCTTGCAGTACAATTCTCTGCAGTCTGTTGTAAATGCTGGATCTCTAACCTTTCCCATTAGTGCTTCACAAAAAGAATGTCAACTTAACATTTGAGTTCACCAAATATTTTCGTAATTCTCACATGCTGTTCAGTTCTACTGGTAACAAATCTTCCAGCATGTCCCTGAATTGCTTTTGCAGTTTTCCTTGCATCTGACCTGCTGGGGATTGCAAATACTCAAGCAGTACTCAAGAATAGGTCACACTAGTGTTCTGTATGTGGTCTCAGTATATTCTCCCAATTCACCTACACTGGACTCATATTAGGGAGGACGACAGTTCAATCCTGCGTCTCACCATCCTGATTTAGGTTTTCTGTGATTTCCCTAAATTGCTCCAGGCAAATTCCGGGATGGTTCCTTTGAAAGGGCACGGCCGACTTCCTTCCCTAATCCGATGAAACTGATGACCTCACTGTCTGGTCAGCTTTCCCAAAACAACCCAACCCCCCCCCAATTCACCAAAGTTGGCAGTTCTCCTTACAGCTGGCCTTGTTCCATTTCATTTCACTTTGATGCATTATGCATAGATATTTGACATGACTGTGTCAAACAGCACATCACAAATGCTGTATTCGATTATTACAGATTGTTTTTCGTACTCATCTGCATTACCATATATTTTTCCACATTTAAACTGAATAGTAGCAGTCCTAACACACTTGTTGTAGCCACTCCTGACATTACCTTTGCCTCCAACAAACACTTACAGTCCAGGACAACGTACTAGTTTCTGCTGCTTAAAGGATTTGAGCCACTCCCATACCTGAGAACTTATTCCATATGCTAAGACCTTTGCTAGTAGTCTGTGTTACAGAAATGTTTTTCCTAGCAATTTACCTTAACTTACATTTAAATCATCCTGACATTTTTCACACAAAGTTGAACATCTGTCGTAATCCCACTACAGTTATTCAAAGAAAAAACTTTCTTGCTTACGGATTCTTCCATTAAGAACAGATGCTAGTCAATTGTTTCCCAAAGGTGGCCCAGTAAGCTGAAAACTAAGTTGATATAAACAAAACTCACTAGAACGGAAACAGTATACTTGTTATTGAACCTTAAACAATACTTTCTCTCATCTAACCATGTCATCAGTAAGCAGAGCCTTATTCTCTGAGTATGTCTCTTCTCTTAATCTGTTTTCCCTTGAAAGATTATTACCCAGTTGTGTTGAGCGTCTGTTGGATGGGAATCTGGAAGTGACAGTATGACTTTTGCATACTTATGCTTACTGTATGTCTCCAGTTGGAAAATAAAACATGCTGCTTTAATAAAGGAATGTATCACACTTTTTTAAAATCGTACAACTGTATGTGCCCACTAAGATATTGAAATAACTGTAATCTTTTACAAACACTGCCAGTTCAGAGATATTTAAATCCTTAACACATTTGTTTCTGTTTAAAATCTTGTAGTTCAGGTTTTTGCACCTGGATAAATAGTAAAACATGACCTTCATATGTACTGCAGACTATAACTTTATAAAGCAGAAGATTTTAAAAAGGAAAAAGAAAGATACCTTTTAAAAAAGCCAAAATACTTGTTTTGTGTTGTTTTGAATTAATGCTTTTAGTAAATGATTTTTTTAAATGTAGCTGAATGGCGCTATACTTAACAAGTATCTTGTGTTTCCTTAGTTGTAGATTTGTGGTTCCTGTGTTGTGAAATAATGTGTGCTGTTGTTAACTTTTATTACAAATTACACAATTATATCTTTCCAAAAAGGTTTAACAAATACACAATTTAAGTTTTTATTTCACCATTTTGTAAGAATTGTTTTATTTTTTAATTAATAAGTATTCAGTCCATTGTAGAAAGTTAAACCACAATGTGGTTGCAAGGGAATCCCCTTTGTGTGTTAATCAGTTTGCTGACAATGATAATTTTTGTTGGAGAAGTTATTTAAGCAAACTTCTGTGTCATCTTATTGATGCTCTCACAAATCATCGATATTTTCCAACTTTAGTATCTGCAGATGAGAGCACACTGGGTGCCGTCGCTCCGCTCACAGAAGAACGCATCAAAGAACTGCTGGAATCTTCATTTCCGAACCCGGTGACTGCGGTGGAGCTAGCACGTTCCAACGGCTGGTCCGAGGAGGAAGTGCAGGCGCAGTTGTCACAGCTAACGGAGAAGGGCATTGCCAAGGCTCTCGAGCACGGTGCATACACGCGCGCAGTTGCTACCAAAGTGCAGGTCGGTGTTTGGCAATTGGCAGTTTTGGTACTTTGTAAAGGTGCGGTGAGAGGATTCACTTCTTTGGACACTCTCGTTGCACTTACTCTTATTGGTGTTCATTTTGGTTCTAACACAATAAGTGTAGTTGTTGGTCAGGTAGAATGTTACTTAACCAACACAGTTAGCATGTCTGTGATTAAACAGATCAGTTTTGCTTCCGTGAAGGTTCCTCTTGTGGGGAAAGTGATATTTCATCTCAAGAAGTCAATTCTGATACAACTGAAGAAGAAATATTACTCAGTTAGTGTTTTCTGTCATCTGGTAAAGCCATCAGTTTTGTAGATCAGGAAATTCTACTAGGGAAACTTAAATGACATAGTGTTATCTTAGTAGAAGAAGGCTGATGGTGAAGTCAACTTACGGTATGGTATGATGTGATATGAATAAGACTAAGCTCTGAATTGGGTTACATTAAATACAGTGTCTCAAAAGTTTTGTTTTTGACCTGCCCTTGTTGCATATAAATGAGTTACACAGGACACTGGAGGTGGATGTTTGCTGATGACACAAATGTATTCATGAATAGCCCAAACACATCCAAACCTTTCCTTTTTGTGAGCACATGCTTTGCTGCCATGGGGCCCCTTCCTTTGCGTCACCTTATCCATTTTCGTGCTGCATATCTATGCTCCTGCTATTCTTTTTCCCCTCCCTTGGAGAACATGTCTGGGATATTTTTGGAAATGTGTTCTGAAGTTTCAGTAGCCTAACATCACAACAGTTCCTCAACTGCCTTCTTCCCCAACCCCCCACCCTCCCCTCCCATTGAGGATCATGTTTGATTCTTTTCATCCCCGTACACTCCTGAAGGTCGTTCCACACATTTGACATGTAACTGGTGACTGGGTAACATGTAATTCCCAGCCCCGGGTCATCATACACAGTTCACATGTACCACCCATATAGGCCAGGCCCAGTGAGCGGCAATTATCTGAGTTGTTTCCTTCCCAAATTTGCCAATTGGTCCTTCTGCCAGGAGTTCATGAAATGTGACCTGAGGTATGAACAATTACGTAAGACGAGTGAGCCGCCCTATCTGGGGGGAGGGCCCCCAGTTGGAAAAAGCGTGTCATTGAGGACACTAGCAATCGTGGGGGATTTTCTTGCAATTAGTCAATCACCATCTCAGTCTACATTTACTAAACGTAAACAGAATGAGACTAAAGATTCAAAGAATCTCCCAGAAGCATCTCGTTTCCTTGTGGCATCCTGTACTGATGGAGGTCAGTCTTTAGCTACGAAAGGTGCTGATTGAATTGCAGGTGCTGTGAAACCTTGGTCTTGTTTACGTAATGGCACTTTGCTTTTGGAGACTAATTGTGATCCTTAGGCACAACACCTGCAGCTATCATGTTCATATCAAGGCCCGTCAAATGCTGAATTCTTCATGTGTTGTTATTTACAATAGATTGCTCGGTGGTCTGACCGAGGGAGAAATCCAAATCCAAACTTACCTCTCTAATCAGGACATCTTTGCAGTTCATTGGGTAATGAAAAAAGTTGATGTAACCGTAGTGCCTATATGAATTCTTTTTCCAACATGTGATAGAGTTGTGCTTCCAGCAAAGATCGAAGCAGGCTCTGAAGTCATGTTCCAACCAAAAATTCTAAACCCGATGCATTGCTGTCAGTGTCAACGTTACAACCACAGTCGCATGTCCAGCCGAAACACCTTGCCTGTCTCCTCCTCTGTACGCAGACTTGTGACCTCAAATTCAGCACTGCAGTTATAAAATTGCCAAGTAAGACACTAGCTGTGCAACAAGCCACTAGATCTTCACCTTTGGCAGCAAAATCACCTTCTATGTGTAGCATGACAAAAGGAATACTCCTGTGAAGAATTGCCATGTGCCAATTGCAAAGGCCGTATGAAATCAAACAAAGGCAAACAAACGTGTCCTCCCCTGACTCGGAGATCCTCTTGAACGGTGTCGCAGTGTGATACCCTCATCCGACTGACCTCCATATAGCTGGTGCGCACTGCCTACTGTTTTTCTGCCCTGGAATCGTTTTTCTGCCCTGGAATCCATAGGCCGACCCATTGAGAGTCCAATGAACTGGATCTTCAAGCCTCTGTGTCCTCTAGCACTGAGCCTTCGAAGACCGGCACTTGGTAGCTGCCGAAGTAACAATCCTTCATCAGTTCCCTAGTCCCCTTTCCCCGTTATGACTCTTGTACAGTGGAACATTTGTGGCATTAGATCTAACGAGGAGGAATTATGGCTGCTCTTGAAATCATTGTGTCCAATTGTTCTCTGCTTTCAAGAAACAAAATTGTCCTCATGGCCACCTTGACCTCTTGCATTTCTTTCTAGTCACCTTTGCCCCCCACCCACCCCCCCCACCCCACACCCCCCTTCTGAAAACGGCATTCCATCTCATCGGGAGTCACACTGCTTATCCTGGGTGACACAGTAAAACCATCTCGCTGAACATACGGCTGCAAGCTGTTGCAGTCCACATTTTCTTTCCTCACTTCACCTTTTCTCTTTGTACAGTCTACACTTGCCTCTCTCTCTCGCTATCACCAGGGAAGACTTCATCCAGCTTATTGGTCAATTCCCTCGCCCCTTTTTGCTTCTCAGTCATTTTAATACACACCATCCCCTTTTGGTCTCTACCAGAACCTGTCAGGGGGCCAAATTCATATTCTTCAGAAAAAAGAAACTTGTTTCACAAAGCACATAGCATCCAGCGCATGTTGGTGTATCGATTATTCATAGGATATAAATAAAATAGAAACAAACATTCCACATGGGAAAAATATATTAAAAACAAAGATTCCATGGCTTACCAAATGGGAAAGCGCTGGTATATACACACAATAAAAAAACGCAAACACACACACAA
This sequence comes from Schistocerca gregaria, assembly GCF_023897955.1. NCBI lineage: Eukaryota > Metazoa > Arthropoda > Insecta > Orthoptera > Acrididae > Schistocerca > Schistocerca gregaria. The sequence continues at coordinate 187,024,781 of NC_064929.1, forward strand.
AATTTCAAGCTTCCGCAACCGATGGTTGCTTTGTCAGGAAAGGGGGAAGGAGAGGGAAATATGAAAGGATGTGGGTTTTAAGGGAGAAGGTAAGGAGTCATTCCAATCCCGGCAGCGGAAAGACATACGTTAGAGGGGAAAAAGGACAGGTGTATACACACACACACACACACACACACACACACACACACACACACAGATTCCAAGACTTACCAAGCGGGAAAGCGCCGGCAGACAGGCACATGAACAAAACACACACACAGAATTACTAGCTTTCGCAACCGATGGTTGCTTCTTCAGGAAGGAGAGGGAAAGACGAAAGGATGTGGGTTTTAAGGGAGAGGGTAAGGAGTCATTCCAATCCCGGGAGCGGAAAGACTTCCCTTAGGGGAAAAAAAGGACAGGTGTACACTCGCGCGCACACACACACATATCCATCTGCACATACACAGACACAAGCAGAGGATGGATGTGTGTGTGTGTGTGCGCGAGTGTACACCTGTCCTTTTTTTCCCCTAAGGGAAGTCTTTCCGCTCACGGGATTGGAATGACTCCTTACCCTCTCCCTTAAAACCCACATCCTTTCATTTTTCCCTCTCCTTCCCTCTTTCCTGACGAAGCAACTGCCAGTTGCGAAAGCTCGTAATTCTGTGTGTGTGTTTTGTTCATGTGCCTGTCTGCCGGCGCTTTCCCGCTTGGTAAGTATATATATATTAGCAGACATATTTGAAGGCAAAGAGTTTGGGCAGAGATGTCAGTCGAGGCGGAAGTGCAGAGGCAAAGTTGTTGTTGAATGACAGGTGAGGTATGAGTGGCGGCAACTTGAAATTAGTGGAGATTGAGGCATGGTGGATAACAGGAAGAGAGGATATATTGAAGGGCAAGTTCCCATCTCCGGAGTTCGGATAGGTTGGTGTTAGTGGGAAGTATCCAGATAACCCGGCCCATGTAACACTGTGCCAAGATGTGCTGGCCATGCACCAAGGCATGTTTAGCCACAGGGTGATCCTCATTACCATCAAACACTGTCTGCCTGTGTCCATTCATGCGAATGGGCAGTTTGTTGCTGTTATACGACTTTCTCAAATCCTGCCCCGAAGTGAGATCCATCCTTCATGAAATCCTCCCCACTCCACCAAGAGTGTCTTTCCGCCATCCACCTAAGCTTCGTAACCTCTTGGTTCATCCCTATGAAATCCCCAAACCACCTTCCCTACCCTCTGACTCCCACCCTTGTAACTGCCCCCGGTGTGAAACCTGTCCCATGCACCCTCCCACCACCACCTACTCCAGTCCTGCAACCCGGAAGGTGTACACGATCAAAGGCAGAGCCACGTGTGAAAGCACCCACGTGATTTACCAACTGACCTGTCTACACTGTGACGCTTTCTATGTGGGAATGACCAGCAATAAACTGTCCATTCGCATGAATGGACACAGGCAGACAGTGTTTGTTGGTAATGAAGATCACCCTGTGGCTAAACATGCCTTGGTGCACGGCCAGCACATCTTGGCACAGTGTTAAACCGGCCGGGTTATCTGGATACTTCCCACTAACACCAAACTATCCAAACTCCGGAGATGGGATCTTGCCCTTCAATATATCCTCTCTTCCTGTTATCCACCAGGCCTCAATCTCCACTAATTTCAAGTTGCCACCACTCATACCTCACCTGTCATTGAACAACATCTTTGCCTCTGCCTTTCCGCCTCGACTGACATCTCTGCCCAAACTCTTTGCCTTTAAATATGTCTGCTAGTGTGTGTGTGTGTGTGTGTGTGTGTGTGTGTGTGTGTGTGTGTGTGTGTGTGTGTGTGTGTGTGTGTGTGTGTGTGTGTTTTTCCGATCCCGGGATTGGAATGACTCCTTACCCTCTCCCTTAAAACCCACATCCTTTTGTCTTTCCCTCTCCTTCCCTCTTTCCTGACAAAGCAACCATTGGTTGCGAAAGCTTGAAATTTTGTGTGGGTTTTTGCGTTTTTTTTATTGTGTCTGTCTAGCAATCTTAGTTGTATTGGGGAGGTTTAGTGGTTTTGCTTTTTCCTCTTTGTTAATTGCTCTTAGATCAAATGAAAACGAAACGGATTTTTTTGGCCAGGAGCTATCAAGTGAATTAAAATACATTCACATAATTATGGAACACTAAAATATGTTATTAGTTTATTATTTTATTTTATTTCTGCCTTGCCAAACAACGAAGTTATTTTTGTCTGCTTGCTAAAGAAATTTGGCTTTTATTAATCTTTTCCACTGAGGCAATCAATTTATTTCAAACAGTGTTTAATTCTACACTATTGGCTAGTTTCAAGTGTTCACTACATTTCAAGTGCTAGTTCTCATCTTCTAGCATGTATGGCATTATGCTATAATAAAGAACCAAACATGAAAAAATACAGTACTGGTACTCCAAGAAAATTTGTCTGAATCTGGACATACGCGAATGTGCACATTAATCCGAATTATGCATTTTAATATGGTTCATGAAACTCTGATGCTCTTGGAGTATCCTCTCATGTATTTTTTTCTTTTATGACATAATGAAAGATCTTTTAATGTTTTACACGTACGAACATAAGGGTTTCCTGCGTCGTCATAACTGTGCAAGTGCGGTGACGCCTGATATCTGGCAACTGCTGAAACGAACCTATTTCTAACAGGTTGCGCGAAAATATTGCAAATGGTTGTTTGAAAAGCATTAGTTTCAAAGTAAATTTCCTTTAACACAAGATGAACTATGTGTGAGAATGTACGATGAATTTCTTAAGTCACATAGCGTTTGTATGTAATTTAAAAATTAAGTATTTGAGGACAACCTTTTTGAAAAATTTAGAGTCCAGAAGATCAGACATAAATGTTGTTTTTACTGGCACATTTGTGTGATGTATCTTAAAGTGTAATGTGCCCGTAAAAGATTAACATTATATGTGAAAGCTTAGCTTCTTTTGCAGCTTATTAATCTTTGAGACCAATATTATATGTGAAAGCTTTGTTTTTCTTATAGCAAAACTGTGTGTATTAATTTAAACGATTTACTTTCCCTATTTGTGTGTACACGCTACTTAACAGTGATATTGCTATTGGCTGACTACATCACGAAAATTTGCAGTGTACATGTTGCTGCACATCAAAGATCTTTCCAAAACATGTTTTATTATTTTTATTGAGTTTAGTTTTTTTAAGGGCTGAGAAATTTCACACTGGTGTATAAAACCATAACCATACAAAGGATTGATAAGTTTTACAGTTCCAAGGAAAAGTATACAGTCACTTAACACGGAAAAAGTATATTTTCATCCGGGAGAAAGGGTATTTTTAACCGGGAAAAATCCAGGAATTTTTTTTTTTTTCTTGTCAATGTACACACCTGCAGGCAAACTGTCCGTTGCACGTACTTGCTTCTAAGGCAGATGTGTCATCCACTTTAGTGCATACACTCAGTCTTGTTCGCAATCTGCAGAGAAAATTTCATGGAGAATATGATGACCAGAGAATGAGGTAGCTATTCTTGTCCAGTAGTGGGATAGTGTTGCCATTAAACTCCTGAACAGCCCTAATTCAGTAGGAAATAACATATTTTTTCAAAGAGGATGTTCACTTAAGTTTCCTTGATTTTTTAAACAATATATTGCATAATGCTTCATTGTCCATGTGCTGTCCCTCCCCGCACCTCCACTCTTTAAACATAGAACACTGTACTGTTGATCTTGTGTTTTGTTATCGTCACTCTGAGAGACTCTGCTTAGTATCACCAGAGTCTGGAAGTTTTTATATTGGCTATTGACAAGGTCTCAGTTGACTAATCCAGAGAGATGGGAATTAGTCTTGATAAAAGCAACATATTCGTAAGAAAAATGGGCACTCCTGTCCATTTGGTGCCACATAACTGACACAAATGCGTTTCTGCAGGATTCTGTCAGTTCGTGAAGGTACATGCTCTGTGTCAATCGATTGTGTAGATTTTACAAGGTAAGTTTGTTTTCCACAGGTTGTGCGTAACATGCCGGCCATGGTGCAGTCCAAGCAGCCGACAATCGCCATCATCACCGCACAGTACTGTGAGAAGTTGGCAGTGGACTCCATGCTAGATAACCGGGAAACCTTTGTACGGTACACAACAGTCGGTACGTGAGTAACATGTTGTACATTGATGAAAATATTTATGAAATAATAATTTTAATTGTGTAATATATATGTCACCAGGAGAAACAAAACTGGCATTCTGTGCATTGGAGTGTGGAATGTCAGATCCCTTAATTGGGCAGGTAGGTTATAACATTTGAAAAGGGATATGGGTAGGTTAAAGTCAGATACAGTGAAAATTTGTGAAGTTGGGTGGCAGGAGGAACAAGACTTCTGAGCAGGTGAATACAGGGCTATAAATACAAAATCAAATAACGGTAATGCAGGAGTTGGTTTAATAATGAATAAAAAAATAGGAGCCAACTAGCTCCACAGATTATAAAGAGATTGAAGAAATATATGATTGGATAAAAGAAATTATTTAGATACTTTAGGGAGACGAAAATTTAGTAGTCGTGGGGGACTGGCATGTGACTGTAGGAAAAGAAAGAGAAGGAAAAGTAAGGAATGAAAGGAGAAGCCACCTGGTAGAATTTTGCACAGAGCATAACACTTTGTTTAAGAATCATGAAAGAAGGTTGTATACATTGAAGAGACGTGGAGGTTTCAGAGATTTAAGAACCAGATTTTAAATTGTAAGACATTTCCAGGGGCAAATGTGGACTCGGGCCACAATTTATTGGTTATGAACTGTATATTGAAACTGAAAAAACTGCAAAAAGGTAGGAACTTAGGGACCTGGGACCTGGATAAACTGAAAGAACCAGAGGTTGTAGAGAGTTTCAGAGAGAGTATTAGGGAGGTAGTGACAAGAACAGGGGGAAGAAATACAGTAGAGGAAGAATGGGTAGCTTTAAAGAATGAAATAGTGAAGGCAGCATAGCATCATGCAGGTAAAAAGAAGAGGGCTAGCAGAAATCCTTAGGTAACTGGAGAGAGAGAGAATTTAATTGACGAAAGGAGAAAATATAAAAATGCAAAAAATGAACCAGACGAAAAAGGATACAAACGTCTCGACAATGAGAATGACAGGAGTTGCAAAATGGCTTAGCAGGGATGGCTAGAGGTCAAATGTAAGGATGTAAAAGCATGTATCACTAGGGGTAAGATAGATATTGCCTGCAGGAAAATTAAAGGGGCCTTTAGGTAAAAGAGAACCACATGTTTGGATATCAAGAGCTCAGATGGAAAACCTGCCCTAAGCAAAGAAGGGAAAGCAGAAAGGTGGAAGGAATTTTAAGAGGTTCTATACAAGAGTGATGTACTTGAGGGCAATGTTATAGAAATGGAGGAGGAAGTAGATGAAGAAGAAATGGGAGATATGCAACAGTGTGAAGAATTTGTGAGCACTGAAAGACCTAAGTCAAAATAAGGCCCTCGGAGAAGACAACATTCCATTAGAACTATTGATAGCCTTGTGAGATCCAGTCATCTGGTGACAAAGATGTATGAGACAGGCAAAATACCGTCAGACTTCAAGAAGAAAATAATAATTCCAGTCTCAAAGAAAGCAGGTGTTGACAGGTGTGAAAATTACCAAACTTTCAGTTTAGTAATTCAGTTGCAAAATACCAACACACATTATTTACAGACAAATGGAAAAACTGGTAGAAGCTGACCTTGGGGAAGACCACTTTGGATTCCGTGGAAATGTTAGAACAAGCGAGGCAATACTGACCCTAAGACTTATCTTAGAAGATAGATTAAGGAAAGACAAACGTACGTTTCTAGCCTTTGTAGACTTAGAGAAAGCTTTTGACAATGTTAACTGGAATACTTTCAAATTCTGGAGGTGGCTTGGGTAAAATACAAGGAGCGAAAGACTATTTACAATTCATACAGAAACCAGATGGCAGTTATGAGTCGAGGGACATGAAAGGGAAGCAGTGGTTGGAAAGGGAGTGAGACAGTGTTGCAGCCTCTCCCCAATGTTATTCAATCTGTATATTGAGCAAGTATTAAAGGAAACAAAAGAAAAAATTGGAGTAGGTATTAAAATTCATGAGAAGAAATAGAAAATTTGAGGTTTGCCAATGACTTTGTAATTCTGTCAGAGACAGCAAAAGACGTGAAAGAGCACCTGAATGGAATGGACAGTGTCTTGAAAGGGTGATGTAAGATGAACATCAACAATAGCAAAATGAGAATAATGGAAAGTAGTCGAATTAAATCAGTTGATGCTGAGGGAATTAGATTAGGAAATGAGACACTTAAAGTAGTAAATAAGTTTCGTTGTTCAGGGAGCAAAAGAACTAATGATGGGTAGAGTAGAGGATATAAAATGTACACTGGCAACATGCAAGGAAAGTGTTTCTGGTGAAGAGAAATTTGTTAACATTGATAATAAAGTATCACAATCAACAGTTTAGACAAGAGAAGAATATAAGTTTTCGAAATGTGTTGCTACAGAAGAATGCTAAAGATTCGATGGGTAGATCATGTAACTAATGAGGAGGCACTGAATAGAGTTGGGGAGAAGAGGAAATTGTGGCACAACTTGACAAGAAGAAGGAATTAGTTGGTAGGACATGTTCTAAGGCATCAAGGGATCACCAATTTTGTACTGGAGGGAAGCATAGATGGTAAAAATCATAGAGGAAGACGAAGAGATGAATACGCTGAGCATATTCTGAAGGATGTATGTTGCAGTAGTCATTCGTAGATGAAGAGGCTTGCACAGGATAGAGTAGAATGGAGAGCTGCATCAAACCAGTCTCTGGACTGAAGAACACAACAACAACAACAACAACAACAACAACAGATGGGTTTCATATTGTTCTTCCCAATTGTTTCATTAATGACAGTGTACCCCCATGTCTGAAAGAACAAGTGTTATTGACAATCTACAGCTGCACGAAATAATTTGAAATTTATTCACTGACTGCAATTTTTTTTATGTGCACAGACAGCAGGATTGGCTGAGGCAGTCTCTCACAGTAAATGGGAAACCCTTGGTAGAACCACACTCTGGCTCTAATTTTCGCAAGTCATTGAGGGGTAGTACAGCTATAGCTAATACAGTCGACATCAATGAATGCACAATCGGCAAATAAATTTCAAATTGTTCCATTAGCGACTACCGTAAATAAAAAAATCTTAAATGAAATTTAAAAATGGTAACAGAGTATGGCTTTGGCTCAAAAGCATCTGATGGTCCTAGAGCAGTGCTGAAAGTAGTTAGTCACATCATTAGCTCTGGGGATCAGCAGTTCATGCATTATAAGCTAAAAGGGAAACATGGAAAATAAAAAGCCAAAGCCAAGGATAATTCTCACACACAGTTCTCGTTTTGTAAACAACTCAAGAAACACAACAGTAATAGCACTTCATAGAGCGGTAAAAAACAAATTGCTTAATAATAAAGAATTCAAAAAGAGGGTAAATAAAGTAACTAGGTGTGTATGTAAATGTGAGAGAGAATTCGATCTCTAATGTTGTTCTGTAGTCCTTTGTTACTGATGTTGTTGCGAGCATAATCCAGGATGCTACCTGTCTCAAATACCTGCTACACGTACACTGTGTTCAAAAGCATCCGAACACCTGGCTGAAAATGACTTAAAAGTTCATGGTGCCCTCCATTGGTAATGCTGGAATTCAGTATGGTGTTGGCCCACCCTTAGGCTTGATAAGAGCTTCCACACTCGCAGGCATACGTTCAATCAGCTGCTGAAAGGTTTCTTGGGGAATGGCAGCCCATTCATCATGGAGTGCTACACTGAGGGGACGTATCGATGTCGGTCTTTGGGACCTGGCATGAAGTCAGTGTTCCAAAACATCCCAAAGGTGTTCCATAGGATTCGCATCAGTACTCTGTTCAGGTTAGTCAGCACAGGGATGTTATTGTTTTGTAACCATTCCCTCTCAGGCTGTACATTATGAACAGGTGCTCAATCATGTTGAAATATTCAACTGCCATCCCTGAATTGCGCTTCAATTGTGGGAAGTAAGGCAGTGCCTAAAACATCAACGTAGGCCTGCGCTGTGATAGTGCCATGCAAAACATCAAGGGGTGCAAGTCCCCTCCATGAAAAGCACGACCACACCATAACACCACTGCCTCCGAATTTTACTGTTCGCACTACACATGCTGGCAGGTGACGTTCACCAGGCATTCGCCATACCCACACCCTTCCATCAGATCACCACATTGTGTATTGTGACTCATTGTCACTCATTGTGACTCATCACTCCACACAACTTTTTTTCACGGTTCAATTGTCCAATGTTTATGCTCTTTACACCAAGCGAGGCATCATTTGGCATTTATCTGCGGGATGTGTGGCTTATGAGCGGCCGCTCGACTGTGAAATCCAAGTTTTCTCACCTCCCACCTAACTGTCATAGTACTTACAGTGAATCCTGATGCAATTTGGAATTTGTGATGGTCTGGACAGATGTCTGCCTATTCCACATCAGTCAACAGACGAGGTCGGCCTGCACACTTTTGTGCTATACGTGTCCCTTTACGTTTACACTTCACTACCACATCAGAAACACAAGACATAGGGATGTTTAGGAGTGTGGAAGTCTCGTGTACACACGTATGACACAAGTGAACCCCATCACCTGACAATGTGGGAAGTCCATGAGGTCTTCAGAGCACCTCATTCTGCTCTCTCACAATGTTTAAAGGCTACTGAGATTGCTGATATGGAGTACCTGGCAGCAGGTGGCAACAGAGTGCACCTAATATGAAAAACATGTTTTTGGGGGTGTCCGGATACTTTTGATTACATAGTGTACTTATATCAGGTTCATGTTTGAAGCCACATGGTTTTCTTCAGAATTCTGTGGACAGTAGTTTAGATAGTTGTCGAGCATACTGTGTTCGTATAACCTTTTGTCAAACTACAGGATCAATTGTCGGATGTCTATATCTCTGAACAGTTTTCCTGCACTCCACAAATTAACTGACGGCAATAAAGGAGACAACCACCTTGTGATAATTTTCCCTTTGTCCATCTCACATGGAATCCGTTGTCATTTGTCGGCCGTGCATTGGCCATCTTGGCTGACCTGAAAACCCACGTCACTGCCGATGTGGTGTCTACATGACAGTGGCCCACATCCTGTTAGACAGCCAAAATTTGACTGCTTTGCGTCAATGTCTTAACCTTCCAGACACATTTCCACTGGTGTTAGCAGGTGGTGCTGGAGTAGCTGACTAGTTTTACATTTCGTCTGCAAATGTAGTTTCTATGCGTCCCTGTGAGGTGGGGCATTCGGATCTCATTGACTACCTGAGGGGTCAGAGATGCATACCTCGTCTGCTCTGGCCCACGGCTCGAGGTGGCTCTTGCCCGACGGTCTGGCCTGGCCCTTACCGTTCCCACATTTTTATTCTCCTTTTTCTTTTATGTCTGCCATTTTTAGTATTTCATGTTCTCTAAAGTTTTATAATCTTGTCTGTGCTACTTGTTTTCTTGCCGTGGCTGATGGAGATTTGGTGCTGGTGGGATGCATCTTCCACCATATACCGTGCTCTGGAGACCTTCAGCTGCATTCTCGGCAGAGTGGCTCACTCTCCTTACCCACTCTCACTCCCCTCCTACTTCTTGATTTTCTCTGTCTTGTTGAATCTTGTTTACAGTTGGGCTTCCCAGGATTTGCCTTTTGTATCCTCCTTATCAGGGTTATTCCTGGTTCTATACATACAGAATGAAGGAACTGATGACCTTGCAGTTCAGTCCCTTTAACTCCAACAACCAACTGTGATTGTATAAAATGGCCTGTGTGGTAGTATCTTCCACTTTGAGGTCAGAGGTGACTGTATTTTTGAATGCTCAGAAGAAATTTGTAGAAGTAGAATAGGACCAAAACAGTTTATATAATTTTTGGCACTCTTCTTCAGCATGCAGAGCTTTCTATGAATGCAAAAATTATGAAAAATAATCATTTCAGTTTGGTTGTGTAGATTTATTACAATTCTTGTGATGAAATCCTCTAAATGTTCTTACATTGAAAGGAAGTGTGTGAAGAGCAAGAAAGGAAAAAAAGTAATAACAATGTGCTCCGTTGGAATTTGGTTCTTACTGGGAACATCTTTAACAGTTACTGACAAAACAGTTAAAATAAAGTAATTTGATTAGGCATTAGTACATTTTTTAAAAAAGCAAAAGATAATGAGGACACTAGGTTATACACTACGCTATATCCATTGCAACACTTCTTTGTGAATTCATGTAGGCTGCTCATGTTGTTTCTTTTTACTGTTAACATTATTTTTCAGAATGCTGTTCCTGTATTGAAGGACCTGCTGTTAGTAATATCCCGTAAAATCCTGAATGTCGGAGAAATGTTCAGTAGTGAATGTATTTCTTAATAAGCAAAACACTAGGTCTCTTCTTGATCTGTATGAAACATGTTTTAAATGCAGGTACATTGGCGAAAGACCCTGTGACTGGCAAGTCGGTGAGCTTCAAGCGTTTTGGTAAGATGTCACTGACGCAACAACAGCAATTTTTGTTTGTGTGCTGTGGTGCTTGGCTGTGGTCGCTTTTTGTGTTGGTCCACAGGCACTTGGGACAGAAGAGAAAATAAAACACTGAGCTTTGCTGTGGTTTCTTTTTTTTTGTGTCATTTGGCATAGTAGTACACTATGAATAGTTTCTGTGGAGAGCACTGGTTGTTGTATTTGTTGCTATTTAAGAGAAAGTCTGACAGTCAGTGTTGTTAATATTCTAGTTGTAAATTAAATGTTTATGAAAAGCTTTATTGACAATTCACATTTGCCTGCTACCTTCATTTTATGAAGTAATTACAGTGGTCCACTATTTTGGAAAATTGACATCATACGTTTTGTAAGCAATTCGTTAAGTTTTGTGATGCACGAGGAGTTAGTGGTTCATATTTACTTCGTTGCAAAAATTTCCTCCTGTTTATACACTGAAGGCCGGGACAACATTATTGCACTTATGTTTATTAGGACACATGTGCCGAGGTTCGAGAGAGACTGACAATTGTCTTATTGGGTGATAGTCAAATCTAGAACTGGTTTTTTTGAGATACTCAAGGGCATGAAGCATGGTATAACTATTAGGGCCCGATTGCTGAACATGTTTGTAACCTCTGCTTCTCGTGTTCAAGTCATAATTTGGGTTTTAAATATCTCCAATGTTAACGGTGTACTCATTCTGCATTTAGATTTGAGTGGCACCCAGATTACCTGAAAAAACTGAACTCATTAAATATATATTATGTACACAGATTTTTTGTTTTTATTGGGTCTCATATGATTTGTTTTCTGTCTAAAGTACTTGTTCATAAATGAAACATAGAAAACAGTAAAGCTACAGAAAGGAAGTCTTATTCTTGCCTGGCGTCAGTAGACCTACACACAAGACTTTATGAAAAAAGCTGCAGTCAGTCAATGGACAAAAGTGATTAACATATTAAACACTTTTTTAATATCATTACCAGTTTCAGCAGTATGTTGACCATCTTCAGAATCTATTACTAACAAAGAGATAGAGGGGCTGGCCAGTACTTACCTCAGCTCAGTACAGCCGATAGAAACACAAAAAACAACCGAAAATTTAAGTTCCTAGCTTTCGGAATAAATGTTCCTTCATCAGGGAGGAGAGAGGGGAAAGAAAGGGAAGAAAGGAAAGTGGATTTAGTTACTCACAACCCAGGTTATGAAGCAACAGGGAAAGGAAAACAGGGAAGTCCCTGTTTTCCTTTCCCTGTTGCTTCATAACCTGGGTTGTGAGTAACTAAATCCACTTTCCTTTCTTCCCTTTCTTTCCCCTCTCTCCTCCCTGATGAAGGAACATTTATTCCGAAAGCTAGGAACTTAAATTTTCGGTTGTTTTTTGTGTTTCTATCGGCTGTACTGAGCTGAGGTAAGTACTGGCCAGCCCCTCTATCTCTTTGTTAGTAATTGTTTCACATCTTTATATGAGATTTTCCATTAATTAGTTACATCTTCAGAATCTGTGTGTCATAGGTAGACTGTGGTGAGTTAACTTACACTGCCTATGATGTGGAGGTACTAAAGTTGGTGAGTGTGTGGCTGAAACCATCAATGACAGGAATCTTATTATGCGATTGTGTGTAAAAGATGACATAGAAGTTGTACATTTCAGAGCCTAAAATTGCTTCCTGTAGCAAGAAAACAAAGGGCTTTGGGAAGTGAACCTATGCATAGGGTTTATTAGGGAAGTCATCCAGGATAAAGTGAGAACAGAAGAACAGGACTGGAAATTTTTCCTCTTTTGCCAGAGTAAGGAACCTAGGGATCAAACTGTGAGAGATGTGACATCATGTGTTTGTGCCTGTATACCGATAAGCTCCCATCAACTGCATAACGTACAAACTGTCATGGAGGGACAACAATGAGAGATGCATGTGTGTGGGATATTTAAAAATACCGCTATCAGTGGTTCTTCACAACATGGAGCCTACATGAATGTTAACTTCTTGTTTGTAGGCAATGAAATACAAGGCTTATTTTAAAAGTGAAGGAAGTCTTGACCACAAGAACCATGCAGTTGCACCACCACCCTCACTGGCATGATATAGACCTTCCTAATCATTGAAGCAAGTACAATGTTTTGTGCAATTTTGAAATGTTTGGGGCTTCTGAAAATTCCAAACTATTGACATTTATAGTCTGATAACTGAAGTTTATGGAAATTTGATGAAAGAGGCTTCAGTTTGAAAATGGTGCAGCGTATTTAATGGTCGACAAATGAATATTCATGATGAAAAATGATCAGGTTGACCTTCAGTTGTGGCTGAAAAATTCAAATTAAGGAATGAGGAAAAAGTGTCGCTGTCAATGACAGAGCTTGTGGTTTCCTAAAATTTCAGAATCATTTCATTATCAAATGCTTAGTGGTTATTTGAGCTGTAGAAAAGAGTGTGGCAGGTGGGTTCCTCAATTTTTGACAGGTAGGTGCAAAGAACAGCCACTGATAATGAGACATAACTTTTATGTGGAAGTCCAAAAACCAAGTGCCAATCGAAAGAATGGCGCCATTCACAATCCCCAGCAAAGCCAAAAAACAAGGAACAAATTCTGAGTACCAAACATCAGGTGACTATCAGAGCCTTCACCAACTACACCATGCCATTCCAAACAAACCGTGTGGATTGTTGTCCAGTGGCATTGTACTTCATCGTGATAACACTCGCTTGCATACTGCTGCTTTGACAAAAGGTTTGCTTCAGCAGTTTTGGGATGCTTTTGAACATTTGCTTTATCGCCTGATCCTGGCCCAAAGGGATTGCTGTTTTTTATTTATTTTTTCTCAAATTGAAGGATTTTTTGGGCGAAAGTACTATGTAAGTAACAACAAACTGCAAAGAGATGTTACTGTTTCAACAACTTGGTGGCAACTGATCATGCAGACAGCATAGGGAAGCCTTAGGAGCACTTTGACAAATGTTTGAATGTGAATTCCACTATGTAGTAAAATAGCTGAGATATCAAAGTACATGTTGTAAATTAATTTTTTTTTTTTCATTTTCTTGAATAAGAATGTCTGGAGAAACGGACAATCTTAACTTTTAGAGTGACCTTGTATATTGTGAAGCTTTTCCACGCGACTCCAGGAGCACACTGAAAAGTTAAATAAAACAAATATTATTAACCATCTACATCTACAGCTACATATACTCTGCAAGTCACAATATGGTGCATTGTGGAGGGTACCCTGTACCACTGCTAATCATTCCCTATCCTGTTCCACGAGCAAATAGTGTGGGGAAAAATGGCTGTGTTTATGCCTCTGTATTAGCCCTAATTCTCACATCTTATCTGAGTGATCCTTGTGCACAGTGCATCTTGGCAGTGGCAGCAGCAGCAGCAGAATCATTTGGCAGTCAGTTTTAAATGCTGGTTCTCTAAATTTTCTCAGTAGTGTTCTTCAGAAAAAATGTAACCTTCCCACCAGGGATACCAATTTGAGTTCCTGAAGAATCTCTGTAACGCTTACGTGTTGTTCGAACCATCCAGTAACAAATTAAGCAGTCCACCTCTGAATTACTCCGATGTCTTCCTTCAATCCGACCTGGTATGTATCCCAAACATTAAATCGGTATTCAAAAGTAGGTTGCACCAGTATCCAATATGCGGTCTTCTTTACAGATGAACAGCATTTTTCTTAAACTCTGCCAATAAACAGAAGTTGACCATTCATCTTTCCTACTGCAGTTCTCATATGTTTGTGCCATTTTATATCACTTTGCACCATCATACCCACATATTTAAAATGACGTGACTGTACTGAGCAGTACATTATCGATCCTGTATCCAATCATTACAGTTTTGTTTTCTCTACTAATCTGCATTAACGAAAATTGTCGTGCATTTAGAGTTAGCTGCCATTCGTCAATCCAACTAGAAATTTTGTCTAAGTCTGCTTTATCTTCCTACAATCACTCAAATGCAAGCTAGGTAAGGGGCTAAAGCCATAGAGTACTCTTTGTAAAATTGAATTGGGGTTACATCTGGTCCTGGTGATTTATTTGCTTTCAAGTCTTTCAGTTGTTTCTCTACATCAGGGGTGCTTATTACTAGTCATCCATACAGGAGACTGTCCAATGATCAAATGATGGTATGTTTGTACAATTCTCAAGCTTTCTCTCTTGAACGTAAAATTTAAAACTTCGACCTTTGTTTTACTGTCTTGAACTATTACACCAGGCTTGTCAGCAAGGGACTGTATTGGCTGCCTTAGACCCACTGAGATTTTACATATGACCAGAATTTTTTCGCGTGCTGTGCCAGATCTTTTACTCAGGTATGACGTTGGTTGTTATATGCTTCACGCATAGGTCTTTTCACAGATGCACTTTTGCTTGTCATTTGTGCTCTTGAACCAGGAGTGCAACAGCCTCTGCTTCCTCAGCATCTCCTAATTTAATTATTAAACCATGGTGAGTCTTTCCCATCCTTTATCCACTTACTAAGCACATAACTCTCTAGATAACAATTTACAATCTGCTTGAATTTTGCCCATTATCCCTCTACATCTGTCTTCTGGTAACTAAGTGTCTGAGATGCTAAAAACTGCTCATCTGATCTCCTTAGCAGAGACACTCTCCTAGCATTCTTGACCGAGTTGTTAACTTTCATAACCATGGTTGCTGTAATGACACCATGATCATCGCAAATCTTCAAGCTTTCCTGGCGGTTATGTTGTAAACAGTCTTCACAGGTGTACCTCCAGATCACGTTGTGCAAATTCCACATTATTTCCTCATAGCAACTGTCTGACATTTTCAGGTGATTCAACCTTGCTGGTGGGTAGGTATGATTGATGGTGTCCGCACATCGACACACTGTTTCTAGAACACACGCGTGAAATGTGTGTTGGCACAGAACTAGCACATGCGCAATGATTTGCAGATAGATGGTGCCATACTCAAACTGAAAATCGCAGGGTGGCTCTCCTGCAGCTATATGCTGCATTTACTAACAGTGCGACCAGACGTTACTCAACAAAGACTGTACTAGACCAATGTTATGACAGGTCTGTTACCGAAAAATATTGATTTTCGCCTTGTGATTTAATAGCGGCCAATGCAGTTGGTGTGCGCAGTTGATATCGTGCATCCCTGTTGATGAGATTATCGGCTGTACGCATATGTATTGCTTCCTTAATGGCGCAATCCCAGAATGATGATGCCGGGGATGAAACTTCCATCTTTTCATAAATCATGTAATGTCCTGTATTCAGACAGTGTTCCACAGTTGCCGACTTTACTGGTTGACGAATGTGTGTATGACACAGTGTTCTTGTACCGTTCGACATGTCTGGCCTATATATGCTGCCCCACATTGGCAAGGAATCTTGTACACACCACATTTCCTCAGGCCAAGATCATCCTTAACTGAACCCAACAAGTTTCTCAGTTTTGCAGATGGCTGAAAAACACACTTAATGCCATATCTTCCAAAGAATCTTCAGATTCTTGATGACATGGCACCAAAATATGGCAAAAAAGCCAAAGTGGTGGGTGTCTTCATATCTTCATTCTGCTCCATAGATTCAACTATCCTGGGCCTGAATGCGTCACATATCTGTCTCCCAGAATAACCGTTTTGTCGTAACACTGTCTTCAAATGTTGTATTTCACTCGATAGGCTTTCAGGATCAGATACCACATGTGCTCCATGAACTAACACATGTAATGCACTACCACATTGTGCAGGATAATGGCAGCTTGTGGCCTGCAGATATAGATCTGTATGCGTCGTTGGGTTGCAGTAGGTGCTGAGTCCCAAGGTTCTATCTGCTTCCCTTCGTACCAAAACACCAAGAAAAGATAAAGTACCATCTTTTTCCATTTTCATTCCGAAGTTTATATTTGGATGGAGTGAATTCAGAAGCTGAAGAAGAAACATAGGTAGAGTATCAAGCCCATGTGGCCACACCACAAATGCATCATCCACATACCGCAGAAAACAAGAGGGTTTGAGAGTGACTGACTGTAGTACTTTTTATTCAGTTGGCCACCACAGGAGACAGAGAGGGCTTCCAGTGGTGACACTGTCTGCTTGTTCAATATATTGGTCATGAAATAAGAAATATGTTGAAGTAAGCACGTGTTTAAATAATGCTACTATGTCCTCCTCAAACTTGTTGCTAATGAACTCCAAAGAGTCCTGCAAAGGCACCTTTGTAAATAAAGACACAACATCGAAACTTATGAAGAGATCCAACGATTGCAATCTAAGAGTTTTCAGGTGACCTATGAAATCTTTATCATTTTGTATATAATGACCTCTATAGACACTATGTTTGTCAGCCGCAATGAACATGTCCCCTCCTGTGGCCTCTAATCAGTCTTTCCAGCATTCATTCCACAGCTCACTAAATATCACAGAGCTTTCCACTTTGGGTTTCAACCAACTTTCAGTTTCAAGAACAATTTGAGCATGAGAGTTTTCTTGGAGGGCAGTAAATTTGGGAGCTTTGTTACGAATACTTGGACAGTTTACTGATAAAATTTTGACTGTCGAAGAGTCTTCACTCTGAATACAGTCTGACTTCCCTTAGTGTGTATTGACTGGCGAGTGTTCATCAGAATACCTCCGATGAACCTAGTCTAAAAAACCATGTGCGTTTCACAAGTACTTTGCTACCTTAGTAGCTGCTTTCTCTATCAAGGGGAGTCCTACAAATTCCCACACAATAACGCAGGTATAGAAATCTGCAGCCAATATTGTCTCACAGTCACATTCTACATCTTTATTCTTCATGTCTACACATTTATTTCTCAGCATAGGATGTGGTGACACACATTTCTTCCAATGAAAAACCAATTCGTTACTGTAGAATGTTTGACTTTGGTGACAGAAGTGCAACCTCACCCCACCTCTGCTTGCACTGCTTCATTGCTATCCAATGAAGCCCTCGGTGTTCTTTAAGTTTTGGAAACAGATGAAAATTTGATACGGCTAAATCAGGACTGTATGAAGGATGATTGATGACAGTGTTGTCTAGCTATGTCATGCTGAAGGAGATGGTGTTCCATGTGTGGACAAACTCTTCTGCAGTCAGAAACTCAAATTACAGCATGCTGTTTCTCACCCACCAACAGTTACATTAAACACTATCATATTACATAGTACAATTTGGAGCCTTCCGACGGTAGAGGCCTACAAATATGTAGATGTGAATAACAAAGATGTAGAATGTTTATAATATTTGTTTCATTTAAAAAGCTAATATCCATGTGTAGGGTGCAAGGATGTGTATTGGATGAAAACGTAAGTAGGCCATCACTGCTTTGCTGCAGAACACTTCAGTTGCTTTGCAGTGAACAGTAGTCACAGTAGGCTTATATGTAAATACACTGAACTACAAGTGGTATTTTGCACTGCAGATAGCACTCAAATTACCAAATTAAAATGAGAAATCAATATTACATAGTTACATATTTCATGTTAAGTGATGCCTAAAAATGAAACTACATGTGTGAGTGTGTTGTTGATGTGGGGATAGTGTACAGGTGTGCTGTTATGTGATAGTCAACCTCCCTGTGACACTTTATGGGTCAATTGTGTGTGTTCTATGTACATATGCATGTGTTCCGTATACATATTTGTTGCCCAGACCCTCCTCTCTCTCTCTCTCTCTCTCTCTCTCTCTCTCTCTCTCTCTCTCTCTCTCTCTCTCTCTCTCTCCTCTCCCCCCCCCCCCTCCCCCTCCTTTCCCTCCTCCATCCCTGTACAACTAAGTCAACACACTAAAATAATCATGTTGATGGCTCATCCATGTAACTTATTTCCATTCTCTTCCCCTATTGTACACTCTCGCATGTGTGCTATATGTAAAATTTTCCCCGTATATGTACACTGTTTGGCCAAGAAATTCTGAGACTGTTTTTTATTCCTCACATGTTAGTGAGGTAACTGTAGTTGCAGCTTGAACTAATAACTGTAAACAGTAAATGTGCAAAGTTTCAAATAAGTCCAACAAATGGAGAAGGAAGTTACTCATTATAAGCAATGCACTATAATTGCATTCACACAGGATGAGATTTGGTGCTGCCTGTACAAACCTATCACAAAATGACAAAGTGGAGACCAAGTATCTGATGGTTCACCTGGACTGAAGGTGCAATAATGCTGTGAGCTTCGAACAAAGTGATGAGTCTTGCCTTCACTTTTGTCATTAGCACCATTTTCATTCCTGGCAAGCTGTCTGAGACCTATTCTGCACTTCTGTCATTTTGTGGTAGGTTTGTATTGATAACCAGAAGTCTTGTCAACCCTAAATTCAGTTACAGCAGGTTGCTCGTAAAGATGTCTTCTACAGCAGCCATTTTTTATGCTATTTGCTCTGCCATATCTCGGAGTTATTTGAAACTTGGCACATCTGTTGTTTACAGTTGCTAGTTCGAGGTGCCACTATAGTGACAGTGCTGACATCACTTACACACAAGAATATAATCTGCCTCAGAACATTTTGAACAGACTGTGTCTGTGGATTTACCTAAACCAAAGTGGTGGAAATGTAGTCAGATTTCAAACTATTAAAAAATCTTTTGTTCCTCTTTGGAAAGACAGGGATTATTTTGTGTTTGTTTTCACATACAATCTAGAATCCATTGGCTGCATAATGCATGGTTGGTGCCTTTATTTATTAATGTGAATTTTATGTCTGGGGAGAAAATAACAAAGCTCAGATTACACCTCATTGTCTTCTTTTGAAGATAGTACAATGCTCACTTCAGATTTGTTATTTTATGCCGTGTCAGTTTTCAGATTATTTTTACAAGAAAATTTTGTGTAAGTTTCATTTTATACTTATAACAGAAAAGAGAGCTATTGGGAGGAGGAGGAGATTACCTCCACACCAATTATTTTATGTGTTTGCTATATTGAGAGACAGATATTTGAATTGTACAAGCAGTTTACAATACATAAAAAAAGAACTAACATCCAATGAAAGAAAGATTCTTCATTTTGTCATCTGTCAATAGGGATATTTTCTGTTGATCACATAATTATGATTTCCACTCATGCAGTATTGTTGATGGAATAGAATTTATTTTGGTAGCTAACCCAGTCAGCTGACAGCTGATTCTGCTATTTATGTTGAAATGGGAGGCACTGTATAATCAAAGTAGTGTGCGGAGAGTACACATTCCAATCATAGTCGTGACCATATACATGCCGCTTCTTAAATATTGTTATCCAAAATAAGTAACTATTTAATTGAATTCTTTTTTATATCACAAATGTCTTGTATCCCATACCAGTTCTCTGCTGTTCCAAGTTGGTGCAGATTGCTGAAAGTTCTTGTATTTCAGGAGAATCAAATGTCTACACATTGGGCAACATTGGAGCACACCGTATCGTATGCACAAAGTTGCCAACTGTCGGCCACACACGGGAGGCCATTACTGCTGCAGGAAATACAACAACCAGGATGCTGGGTAAGTTTTTGAATGCCAGTGCTTGTGGCACAAATGAGATGCAGTGCTACTTAATGTAAATTAAAATGACGCATTAAATTTTCACACTATTTTGGTCTATACATCAGTCTGCTCTGCTGTATAAAACTGTAGGATATGTTTCAGGGAAAAAATCTGAAGTCCTATGAGATCAGTTGATGATCTATACCATTTGTAGTTAAATACCTCAGTAAATGTAAGCAACTTCCAAAAATTAAAAAAAAATTGTTACCCCACCTTCAAAACAGTAACACATGGTGTACCTTATGATTCAGTTCTGTACTATTTACTCTTCGTCGTATACACTGTATTTACCTGAATATGAGATGACCCCACCCCATTCGTACACCCTTTTTCTGAGTTCCTTGAGAAAATTTTATTTTTTGCACATTCTGATCAGTGAGAATTATAAACTGTTTTATTAATGAGTTAACATTATACAAAGATGATGTGACTTACCAAACAAAAGCGCTGCATGTCGATAGACACACAAACATACACACAAAATTCAAGCTTTCACAACCAACGGTTGATTCATCAGGAAAGAGGGAAGGAGAGGGAAAGATGAAAGGATGTGGGTTTTAAGGGAGAGGGTAAGGAGTCATTCCAATCCCAGGAGCAGAAAGACTTACCTTCGGGGGGAAAACGAATAGGTATAGGCGCGCGCGAACACACACACACACACACACACACACACACACACACACACACACACACACACACACACACACACACACACACACAAAAGCAGGACACCCTGAAGAACCAGCTACAAAGGAGTGCTCCATTTGTCACCCAACACCTCCCCGAATTGGGAAAACTGAACTACATCCTTTGTCGGGGCTTTCATTATGTATTGTCAAGCCCTGAAATTAGATAAATCCTCCCCAAAATTCTTCCCATGCCTGCCAAGTTGGTGTTCTGTCACTCACCGAACCTCCACAACATCCTTGTCCATTCCTGTGCCCCTACCAATCCCACCCCCTGTCATAGGGATCGTATCCCTGTAGAATACCCAGGTGCAAGACCTGCCCAATTCACCCACCGAGCACTTCCTATTCCAGTTCTGTCACAGGCATATCCTACCCCATTGCAGGCAGAGCCATCTGTGAAGCAGCCATGTTGTATACCAGCTCTGCTGCAATTACTAGTCAGCTTTTTATATTGCTATGACTATGAACCAGCTGTCAGATATGAATGGCCGCAGCCCACCTATGGCCAAGAGCAGAGCAGACCACCCTGTGGTTCCTCAGTAGTTGAGCGCCCTAACCGCTCGCCCCCCCCCCCCTCCCCAAGGGGGGGGAACAAAAACTGTGGTTCAACGTGCTGGAATTCAATAGCTGCTTCACAGCCTTGACGATCTGAATCCACCCCTCCACCATCAGCTTTTCTGAGCTATGAATATGGGAGTTATCCCTAAAACACATTCTCAGCTCTCAAAATCATCCCAACATCAACCTACTGTTCCCACACCTTCCACACCTTCCACACAAGAGCTTCCGCCCTCTTTGTCCTATCATCTCCTTCCAGTTTATATCCCCTCACCCTTATTGTGCTCTCTGCCAATGCACCCAATGGTCTTTTTCTCTCCTCCTTGTTCGACCCCTTCCTTTCTCCCCCACAGCCTCTTGACGCTGTGCATGGCAACCTTCTCTGCTACCTCTAGTCCGTTCACACACTGTCAGGTAGCACTGATTCCTCTTTGCCCGCCTATACTGTTATCCCTCTCTCTTCTCTGTCCAACTCCAGATTGGTGCTCCTATTTGACATGTTTCAGTTGTATTCTTATTGGAGCAGTCAGAGATATTGGATATGTTGTGTGAGGTTACTTGCATATGGGGGGAGTGTGTGTGTGTGTGTGTGTGTGTGTGTGTGTGTGTGTGTGTGTGTGTGTGTGTGTGTGTGTTGGTTTGTTTTCCTTTCCTTTTCTGAAGAAGGCTTTGGTAGAAACCGTAGTGTGTAACAGTCTTTTCATTGTGTGTCTGCAGCTCAATGTGTCATCTTTATGGTTTGTAGCTATCTGTTCTTTTCATAATAGTTGATATTTCAACCTGGATTTTCGACTGTTCGATATTTAAAACAAAAACTGTCATGTCTGTTTGTTTTTAATATGATGATACACAGTGGGTAGTTCTGGGTACTGTAATTGATAGCTCTGGGAAATATTGTAGTATTTAATTTTTGTGTTTCCAGGGACTTTCCAGAAAGTGGACCATGTGTTTTTGGTCGGTGTCGGAGGTGGAGTGCCTCACTACACGGACTACAGGAGGCATGTCAGGCTCGGCGATGTTGTTGTTTCGCATCCTGTTGATGGCAAGAGGTGAGAACTTATCCACAAATAATTTAATTTGATAAGAATACTTGTTTCTTACATTTTCTGTCTAATTTCAATCCATGGCAAAATTTTTAGTTAAGTTTCTGGTAATGTATATGAAATTTGTGTAAAACTGATATAACTTCCAAACGAATGATAGCTCTGGAGAATTCCCTATTGTCCTTTTTCACCCGTGAATGTGAATAAAATTCTTATGATGTTTTTAGACTATTGTGTGAACTGTGAGCAGACTTGTAATTTGACGCATAGCTATTTGCATTAAATATACACTATACACCTCTGTCCTTTATATTATCTTCCCTAATTTTGATGCTGATAACTTTTTGAAATGGACATATAATCTGATTATTCCTCATCCCACACATTTTTTAAAATGTAAAAACTGGACATGCTCTTTACAGGTCAGTTTATGTCTATTGTGAGAATGCTGCATTATCGGAGTCTGGTGGGGCAGAGTTTGAGATAAAGGAATATTGTCCAAACAACATGGGACTGCAGAAGATTGCTGCCCAGCTGCAGGCAGAGGTAATGAATCACTATCATGAGGATAATAGAAAAATTATCTGCTTAGCTGTTGGATTTCATCGGGTCATATCATGTTTTCTGTCAGCACTAAAAACGGACCTGTGAGGAGAGCACAGACTCTACAGCCTCAGAGCCTGAGATAGACTTGCAATACCACTTCCAAATAAAGGACCCCAGAGGTGGGATCATCTTTTTGAAACCCTCTAAATGTGATGTAGGTTAGGGTCCCAGGTATCCCATCTGCATCCATTCATCAGTATGTGCCTCATTTGTGGGTAATCATCGGGGGGGGAAAAAAATCAGAATTTCATGTGATGATCGAGAGCCTTAAAAACAGTAGTATTATGCAGAGTGGTTAAGGTACATGCAAAAAGTTATGGATCCAAATCCTTTAAGGGGCTTTGCAAGTCTTTATTTTTAAATTTTTGTCGAAATAAATTTAATCCGTATTTTTCTTCAGTTAATTGGTTTAAATGTAATTTCTTCCATTTCCAATACTTTGTCAATTAATTTTAATCATCATATCACTTATTTATTTGCTCTCATTTTTTTCTTCCTATCTTTTTTTTCATTCGGAATCTGGCCATCTGACTTCGATTATTTTCATGTGTTAAGTTAGATTCAGTTTCTTCCATTTTTTTTTTTTATCTTGTAGTTTGGCCATGTTACTGAATTTGTTATTTCCAGTCCTGATTTTGGTTGAATTTCATTTTATTTCTTGTCTCTTCATTTGTTTAAATCTTCATTTGTGTTAATTTGTCCATAGTATAGCAAGAATTTGTTCTAAATATTTTGATTACCATCAAAAAATGTACATTTCTAATAAAAAATACACTTTTTACACCGTTTCACAGGCAATATAACTAGAGTATTTCATTGTCTGTTTTTAACAGTTAGATCAGCAGTTTCAAACATTCATATATTATGGCAGACAAATAAAATCAGTTATCACATGCACAAAGATTCCAAATGGAAAAAAAAGAATGATAGGAAGAAAAAATGAGAGTAAATAATGTAAACATGAAGGTGAAAAGAGTGCAGCAAAGGATAAGAAATAAATAAAATTATTAAAAGCCTCCTAAATAAGGATTTAAAAATAAAATATTTAATAGCACCCAACTGGATTCAGATCCACAACCTTCTGCACACCAGGAATGTATCGTAACCACCATGCTATGCTGCCAACCTGCATAACCAATATTTTTGAGGCTTTAGAGCGCCAGAGAAAATTTTGAAATTTTTTTCATTGATTGCTCACAAACAACGCCCCACTTTCACAAACCACTGCAGGGTGCCATGGTGTGATGCCTGCAACTCTAACATACTCTTGCCTGCCTGCCTGAAGGAAGGCATCACGGTATGTTGCCCAGTGAATTGGCATACTCCACGGTGATGTCACTTGAACATTCAGTTGCTATCATGATCTACAAAACATTGAAAGTACGATGAGGAAAAGAAACAGAGCTGTGCGCTCCCTTTTGGAAGGCAGCTGGGTGGGCTGTATTGATGCAGTGTGTGTGTGCTACTGTCTCTTCACGATCAAATTGGGGCCCAGGTGTCCATTACAAATATAGGTACAGACACCTCGCCACTATGTGGTGCACAGAGGAGGAGGCCGAGTGAACACTTGCAATGGAATATGGATCAGTGGCATCGAGTTGTCATCACTGATGAATGCAGAATTTGTCCGAAGCGTGAAAATCGTAAAGAGAGCAGGAGGAGCTGGGACCGAAAGAAAGTCTCGGGCACACAGTCCCACAGCTTTGGCAGGGAGGTGGTTTGGTCATATTTAAGAGTTTCTTTCGGCGGAAATTCATAAACGAAATGACCCTTGGTAAAAGCAGACACGGACGTGATCGAGTGTGCATGGGATCTGCACCATCACAGGCACCCTCCTAGATCACTGGGTGATCTCGTGAGGACCACTCTCAAACAATGGGACAGACTTGTCAGAAATATTTAGCTACTGCAATTTAAGCTGGTGCTGTTAGGATTCTGCATAATCACATCCTTGGGAGGGAGAGGGGGGGACAGCAAAATCATTTTGACAAGGTATGTTATTTGTGAAAGTTTAACTTTTTCTATTTGTGTGTTTGCACTTCTTCACAATGATGTTGCTATTATTGTCTGACTACGTTATGCTCTGAATAACTTTTAACATTGGCTGATGAGATTTTGTGATATCAGCTATGATAGGCCAACAAAAGTGCGTCACAGTCTAGATT
Source organism: Schistocerca gregaria (assembly GCF_023897955.1). Classification (NCBI taxonomy): domain Eukaryota; kingdom Metazoa; phylum Arthropoda; class Insecta; order Orthoptera; family Acrididae; genus Schistocerca; species Schistocerca gregaria. Next base: position 187,049,862 of record NC_064929.1, read on the forward strand.
TCAGTTTTTCAGAAGCTGCCATGCTGTGTTTGCTGGAATTCGTGTTTATACTTGTGTAATATGAAAGTATGCAGTGTATATGTTTTGCCGTGCATTGAAGGTCTTTCCAAAATATGTCGTGTTTTTTTTTTTTTTTTTTTTTTTTTTTTTTTTTTTTTTTTTTTTTTTTTTTTTTTTTTGCTAGGTTTCATTTCCTAAAGTGCAGGGGCTCTATGTGGTGTATAAAACCTTCACCATTCAAAAGATTGACAGGTTTTACTACTCCAAGGAAAAGTATATTGCCACTTAACACTGAAAAGAAATGTACTTTCACCTGGAAGAAAGCGTATTTTTAACCAAGAAATCTGGGATTTACATAGTTATTTTTTCCTTGTCCATGCATACATCCTTCTACCAAAAAAATAATTTATAAGCATACAACATAGGTATCTTCTGGCATAGCAAGTTCTGAGGAAAGGAAATTTAAGGGGCCTGCACAAGCCAAGAATACATCTACATTTAAGTGATTACTCTGCTATTCATAATAAAGTGCCTGGCAGAGGGTTCAGTGAACCACCTTTAAGCTGTCTGTCTACTGTTCTACTCTCGAACGGCACGCAGGAAAAACGAGCACTTAAATTTTTGTGTGCAAGCCCTGATTTCTCTTATTTCATCGTGATGATCACTGCTCCCTATGTAGGTGGGTACCAACAGAATGTTTTCGCAATCAGAGGAGAAAACTGGCGATTCAAATTTCAAGAGAAGATCCCACGCAACCAAAAACGCCTTTGTTTTATTGATTGCCACTCCAATTCGTGTATCATGTCTGTGACACTGTGTCTCCCATTTCGCGATAATACAAAATGAGCTGCCCTTCTTTGTACTTTTTCGATGTCATCCGTCAGTCTCACCTGATGCGGATCCCACACTGCACAGCAATACTCCAGAATAGGGCACACAAGTGTGGTGTAAGCAGTCTCTTTAGTAGACCTATTGCACCTTCTAAGTGTTCTGCCAATGCATCGCAGTCTTTGGTTTGCTCTACCCACAATATTATCTATGTGATCGCTCCAATTTAGGTTATTTGTAATTGTAATCCATAAGCATTTAGTTGATTTTACAGCCTTTAGATTTGTGTGACTTACTGCGTAATCAAAATTTAGCTGATTTCTTTTAGTACTCATGTGAATAACTTAACACTTTTCCTTATTCAGGGTCAATTGCCACTTTTTGCACCATACAGATGTCTTACCTAAATCATTATGCAAATCGTTTTGATCTTCTGATGACTTTACAAGATGGTAAATAACAGCATCATCTGCAAACAGTCTAAGACAGCTACTCAGATTGTCCCCTGTGTCGTTAATATAGATCAGTAACAATAGAGGGCCTATAACACTTCCTTGGGGAACGCCGAATATTACTTCTGTTTTACTCATTTACTTTCCGTCTATTACTACGAACTGTAACCTTTCTGACAGGAAATAACAAATCCAGTCACACAACTGTGGCGATACTCCTTAGCCACGCAGTTTGGTTAGAAGATGCTTGTGAGGAACAGTGTCGAAAGCCTTCTCGAAATCTAAAAATATGGAATCAATTTGACATCCCCTGTCGATAGCACTTATTACTTCATGAGTATAAAGAGCTAGTTGTTTTTCACAAGAATGATATGTTCTGAAACCGTGCTGACTATGTATCAATAAATCGTTTTCTTCAAGGTACTTCATAATGTTTGAATACAGTATATGTTCCAAAACCCCACTGCTAATCGACATTAGTGATAATAGGCCTGTAATTCAGCAGATTACTCCTACTTCCCTTTTTGTGTATTGGTGTGACTTGAGAAATTTTCCAGTCTTTAGGCGCAGGTCTTTCTGTGTGCGAGTGGTTGTATATAATTGCTAAATATGAAGCTATTTTATCAGCATACTCTGAGAGGAAACTGACTGGTATACAATCTGGACCAGAGGCATTGCCTTTATTAAGTGATTTAAGCTGCTTTGTTACACCAAGGATATCTACTTCTACGTTTCTCATCTTGCCAGTTGTTCTTGATTGGAAGTCAGAAATATTTACTTCGTCGTCTTTGGTGAAGGAGTTTCAGAAAACCATGTTTAATAACTCTGCTTTAGTGGCACTGTCATCAGTGACTTCACCGTTGTTATCACGCAGTGGAGGTATTGATTGTGTCTGGCCACTGGTGTGCTTTATGTATGACCGGAATCTCTTTGGTTTTTCTGCCAGATTTCGAGACAAATTTCGTTGTGGAAATTATTATCAGCACCTCACATTGAAGTACGCGCCACATTTTGAACTTCTGTAAAACTTTGCCAATCTTGGGGACTTTGCGTTCTTTTAAATTTGGCATGCTTCTTTCATTGCTTCTGCAACAACGATCTGACCTGTTTTGTGTATCATGGGGCATCGGTACCATCACTTATTAATGTGGTATAGATCTCTCTCAATTTCTGTCACTACTATCTCTTTGAAAATGTACCACAACTTTTCTACACTTACATGATCAGATCAGAAGGAGTGAAGACTGCCTCAAAAAAGGCGTTAAGAGCATTTTTATCAGCTTTTTTAAATAGATATAATTTGTGTTTCTTTTTGATGGTCATAGGTGTTATGGTAATCAGCCTAGCAGCAACTGCCTTGTTGCCGCTAATCCCTGTATTTGTCACAATACTCGCTGTTTGTCCAGGAGTATTTGTTGTGCTAAAAGGTCAAGTATGCTTTCACAACCATTTACACCTTGAGTGGGCTCATGAACTAATTGTTCAAAATAATTTTCAGAGAAAGCATTCATTACAATTTCGGATTAAGTTTTATGCCTGCCGTGTAATTTTTCCAGCGTATTGAGGGTAGATTAAAGTCACCACTGACTATAATAGTATGAGCGGGGTACTTATTTGAAATGAGACTAAAGTTTTCTTTGAACTGTTTAGCAACTATATCTTCTGAGTCGGGGTCAGTAAAACGATCCAATTAACAGTTTAGTCCGATTGTCAGGTATAACCTCTACTCATACTATTTCATACGAACTATCTACTTAAATTTCACTACAAGGTAGACTACCTCTCACAGCAATAAATACTCCACCACCAACTGTATTTAATCTATCCTTTCTGAACACTGTTAGATCGTTTGAAAAAATTTTGGCTGAACTTATTTCTGGCTTTAGCCAGCTCTATGTACCTACAACTATTTGAGCTTCAGGGCTTTCTATTAGGGGTTGGAGCTCTGGTTCTTTCCCAACACAGCTACGACAATTTACAACTATATTACCAATCATTTGTACAACTACCTTACTGTGTTTCACCTGCCTACTTTTAGACGGACGTCCCTTCAGTGGTTCCCTGAGACCCTCTAACCTAAAAAACCGCCCAGTCCCTTCCACACAGTCCCCACTACCCGTGTAGCCACCTTTTGTGTGCAATGGGCTCCTGACCTATTAAGCGGAACCCGGAAACCCACCACCTGATGGCACAAGTCAAGGAATCTGCAGCCTACACAGTCACAGAACCGCCTGAGACTCCGATTCAGACCCTCCAATCGGCTCTGCACCAAAGGACCACAGTCGGTTCTGTCGACGATGCTGCAGATGGTGAGCTCCCCCTTAATCTCGGAAGCAAGACTGGCAGTCTTTATCATTTCCACTATCCACCCGAAACCAGACAGAATCTGCTCCGATCCAAAGCGACTCAAGTCATTGGTACCGACATGAGCCACCAACTGCAGTTGGCTGCACCCTGTACTGGAAAATGCGGAAGATACGGTTGCAAAGAAGGGTGTACAGGTGCAACAAGTGCATACAGTAATGATAGTAATCATTATTGTTGCTTTAGTGCATATTCATTAATTGTTTTATGAAGCTGGAGATGTTATCCATTTCTCTAATATAATGCAGGAAGGTATTCCAGAGTCGGGTTACTGCTACTGAGACTGACTTCAAGGAAGTAGCTGAACAGTGGTGTGGGACAAAAAGGATTTTACTCTCATGGGAACAGGTGTTTTAGTCATGTTGTTCAGACAGGTGTGTTCAGTTCAGTCTGACAAGAGTGCTCAGAGGAGAGATGACAGTAGAGAAGACCGAGAACTGAAATCTCATCCCTTTTCTGCATGCAGCTTGGATAACTGTGCATATAATGGTGAAATATGATCATAGAGTCTAACATCACAGATGTAATGAACACAGGCATTCGTAACCATTTCCAGGCACCGTGAACGTTCCTGAGAAATCCCTTGCAAAATAACATTGCTGTAATCTGTAATAACTGGAAGTATAAGTGTTTGTACAAGCTTCTTTTCCATATCAGGAGGGAAGAGCTTTGTTGTATTTTTGTAGGGCATGAAGAGGTGCTGAAGCCTTCTTTCACGTTGCTGTTATCTGCTCACTCCAATTCAGATTTTCATCCATTATTACTCCTAGACTCCTTGCTGAGAGAGAGAAGTTGATATTTGCCCCATTCAGGGTTAAAGATGGTAGGGATTCTAGACATTTTGGGCTAATGAGACAAGAATAACCAACCAGTACTGCTTCATTTTTGGAAGGGTTGAACCTCAACCCTATATCCTGTGACCATTTTTGATGGTGCAAACAGGGTGGTATTGAGATTGTTGACAAGTATCTTCAGGTTTATCGGTTTCATACTTAGTTACAGCTGCTGGTATCAGGTTACATGTGGTATTTGCTGTAGGATAAAATTGATGACACATCATGATGTACAGCAGAAAGATCATAGGACCAAATACCGAACCCTGATGGATGCCTGATACTGCCTGCCTCCATTGAGACATAATGGTGCTAGACACGATGTATTGCTGGCGAAGTGTCAGGTCCGAGTGAAACCACTGCACTGCACTTGACAATAAATTTAAGCTTCCAAGTGTGGCAAGGAAAATGTCAAAGTGAGCAGTGTCAAAGGCTTCGTTGAAGTCTAAGAAGCATCTGATGATCACCTCTTGTGCATCCATGGCAAGCTTCAGGTCATCTGTTAGTATTGTTAAGACAGATGATGTGCTTTGATGTGTACAGGAACCTGATTAGTATTCATCTAGTAGGTTGTCTGAAGTTAGTGTGTTAGCAGGCTGTGGTCTATATAGTCTAAGATGATGGACAGGGCACAAAGAATGCAAATAGGTTGGTAATCAGTGTGTGTTGCGCCAATGTCCTTTTTTGGTAATAGCTTAACTATTCCCTGCTTCCAGGCCTCAAGGAAAACACTTGTGGTTAAGGAATGGTTGAAGATATGTTGTATTGAGGAGTAGTAGTAGTAGTAGTAGTAGTAGTAGTAGTAGTAGTGAGTCAACAATAAGCTTCATCATTTGGACTGCAATGACATTGTGTCCATTAGATGTAGATCTGATAAGCATGATGGATTTTTGATGGCACTGCAAGTAACAGCTGTAGATAGAATTTTTTGTGGTGACAGTTGTTTATCTCCATAAAGTAACCAGTGAGTATCTTGCACAAGATTTGGTACATAGGACATCTACAAATGAGAGGCATGATAACTGATTTAGAGAGATCCACTTCAGTTGTACTAATATGTATTCAAACCATGACCTGTTTCAGGATTTGAAAATTCTATCTTCAGGTGTAAGAAATAATTGTATTTGGTAACACATGCGGTTGGGCCAGTCAGTGCAAGAGCTCCAATCATCGCACGGTGGCAGAAACTGTCCATCACTGGGCAGCTGCAGGGTCAGAATGCCAACCACTACCAGCAATAGTAGTTGGCGTGCCTACCCTGCAACTGCCTGGCGGGGGATAGTTTCCATCAACATGCTACGATTGGAGCTCTGCTGATAGTGGTTGACTTTCCTACCTTTCAGATGTCAGACGATGGACAGTTTCCACCAACGTGCAATGGCTGGAGCTCTTGCACTGACTGGTCCAACTGTTTGTGTTACCAAATACAATAATTCAATGCAAAGGGTAGTTGGTACTCATCATACAGTGTAGATGCGAGTCGCAGAAAGGTACATCAAAAAGACTGTTGGAAAGTTAGCTTTCGGCCATCAAGGCTTTGATACGCACACGCACGCGCGACCACAGTCTCTGGCAGCCGGAGCGAGACTGCTAGCAGCAGTGCATTATGGTAGAGGCAGGTCATTGAGTGTAAGGAGGCCGCGATGGGGAGAGGGAGGGATAGCATGGTAGGGATGGAGGATGGTACAGTGCTGCCGGGAGCATTCAGTGATGAGGTGGAGAGTAGTGCAGCTAGGAGCAGCCATGAGGTTAGATGGAAGGCAGGGGGAAGAGGTGGGGTAGCAGGAAAAGAGAGAAGTAGAAAGACTGGGGGTGTTGGTGGAATAGAGGACTTTGTAGTGCTGGAGTGGGAACAGAGAAGGGGCTAGATGGATAAGGACAATGACTAATGAATGTTGAGGCCAGGAGGGTTACAGGAATGTAGGATATATTGCAGGTAGCATTCCAACCTGTGCAGTTCAGAAAAGCTAGTGTCGGTGGGAAGGATCTAGATAGCACAGGCTGTGAAGCAGTTATTGAAATGAAGGACTTCATGTTGGGTGACTAGCTCACAACAGGTTGGTCCAATTGTTTCTTGGCCATCGTTTGTTGGTGGCCATTCATGCAGACAGCATGTTGGTGGTCATGCCCACATAGAATTGAGCACAGTGGTTGCAGCTTAGCTTCTAGATCCCATGACTGGTATCACCACCCTGCCTTTGATGGGATGTGGTGGTGGTGGTGGTGGTGGTGGTGGTGGTGGTGGTGGTAAGATGTGTGGGACAGGTCTTCCAAATTGGTCTAGTACATGGGTAAGAGCCATGAGGCAAGGCGTTGGGAGCAAGGGTTATGTAGGGATGGATGAAGGTATTGTGTAGGTTTTGTGGGCAGCAGAGTATCACTTTGGAAGCGGTGAGAAGGATCCCCATCCTAGTTACAATGTAGTTTTTCATAATGACTATTTCACAGAGTTTTTATACACTATCAAAAATTATTCCTGTAACGTTTCTACAATAACCGAATAAGAAAATGCGATTCCAGGAACTGATGATACGTCAGTTCTTCTGAAGTATTCTGTGGAAATAAATTTGCTTAAAATTAATAAATTTAAAGCCATAATTGTGCTATGTGACTGTGGAGTAAATAGAACAGTGAAAACTCCATGTAGCAATATCAGCAACGTAGGAAAAGACAGATTGCTATTTACCATAAAGAATACACGTTAAGTTACAGAGAGCACAAAGCTTTCGACCACAGCCTTCATCAGCAAAAGAGAAACAGAGGAACACACACCATTTGTATACACAAGCAAGCACATCTCACACACTCATGGCTACCAACTCTGGCAGCTCAGGCCAAAATGCAATTGTTAAGTTGGATAACAGCAACAATCTGGAGGGTGAAGGGGAAGGGAAAGGGATAGTAGTGTATGTGTTGGGGGGGGGGGGGGGGGGCACAGGAGAGCTGTCTGGAATCTGGAATGCCAACAGGCCCAGTGTCAGGAGTTTGTGGGACAGGGAGTTGCATGGGGAGGGAGAAGCTGGCAAAGATGGGCGGGTGTGTTGGCAGAGTGCAGTAAATGAAGAGGCTGGGAGCTGAGAATGGGGAGGAGATTATATAACGGGGGGGGGGGGGGGGGGGGGTGGAAACTGTTGGGTGGAGGGTGTGGGGATAGTACGAGGGTCACTCCAAAAGATATGCACACTATTTTCTTTCTTTTTTAATCCATCTTTTATTCTACATGTTTGAAAGTTTTACAGTGTGTAGATACATCCTTTAGGAACAATATTTGCATTTCTCCACATAATTTCCATCCCTCTCAACTGCCTTATGCCATCTTGGAACCAGCACCTGTATACCTGCGTGGTAAAATTCTGGACCAACCTGTTGGAGCCACTGCTTGACAGCGTGCGCAAGGGATTCATCATCTTCAAACCTTGTTCCACGAAGAGAGTCTTTCAGTTTCCCAAAGAAGTGATAGTCACATGGAGCCAGGTCAGGACTGTAAGGCGGGTGTTTGTGTTGTCCATTTGAGTTTTGTGGTTGCTTCCATGGGTTTTTGACTGACATGTGGCCGTGCTTGTCGTGAAACAGCAAAACATCCTGCTTTTGCCAATGTGGTTGAACACGACGTAGTCGAGCTTGAAGTTTCTTCAGTGTCGTCACATATGCATCAGAATTTATGGTGGTTCCACTTGGCATGATGTCCACAAGCAAGAGTCCTTCGGAATAAAAAAAACATCGTAGCCATAACTTTTCCTGCAAAAGGTGTGGTTTTGAATTTTTTTTCCTTGGGTGAATTTGCATGATGCCACTCCATTGATTGCCTCTTCATCTCTGGTGTAAAATGATGGAGCCATGTTACATCACCTGTCACAATTCTTTCAAGAAATTCATCTCCACCATTCTTGTACGAGTACTGTTCCAAAAGTTCGCTGCATACCGTTTTTCTTGTTTCTTTGTGAGCCCCTGTCAGCATCCCGGGAACCCACCTGGCACAATGCCAACAGTTTCAGTATTCTGCAAACACTTCCTTCTCCAATGCCAACATAGTGTGACAATTTGTTCACTGTGATGTGTCTGTCAGAAGTCATCAATTCATTAACTTTCTGCACATTGTCTGGAGTGTGTGCAGTACGAGGCCTGCCGCTGCGAGGACAATCCTCAATGTTGCTGTGCCTGCTTTCATCACGTAACCTGCTTGCTCACTGACCAACTGTACTGCAATCGACTGCAACATCTCCACACACCTTTTTCAAACTCTTGTGGATGTTTCCCACTGTCTCGTTTTCACAGCACAGGAATTCTGGGACAGCACGTTGCTTCTGACGAACGTCGAGTGTAGCAGCCATCTTGAAGTGACGGTGCCACTCACGGGAACAGGTTGAACTAAGTTTGAAAACAAGTGGGAAGGATGTATTTTTACAAAAATAGTGTGCATTTCTTTTGGAGTGTCCCTCGTATGTTTCAGTAAATTGAAGCCAGGATAATTACGTGGAACGGAGATTATATTGTCAGAATAAATCCCATCTGCGCAGTTTCGAAAAGCTGGTGGTGGAAGGAAGTATCCAGGTGGCTTAGGTAGTGAAGCAGCCATGGAAATCGGACACGTTATGAAGCTGGCATGACTACCAACCAGCTTTCCACCAGGATGAACTGCCACCACCAAACTGTGGCCAAGAGCAAAGTAGATAACCCTGTTGCATAACATGCAGCTGAGCACAACATGCAGCTGAGCATAACATGATAGATTTCAATGGTTGCTTCGCTACCCGAGCCATCTGGATCCTCCCCTTCACTACCAGATTTTCTGAACTGTTCAGATGGAAGTTATCTTCACAACACATTCTCCGTTCCTGTAATTATCCCGGCTTCAACTTACAGTAAAATACTGTCCCCACACCCTCCACCTAACAGTTTCAACCCCCCCCCCCTCCCCCGCCCTACCATCTCCTCTCCCATTCTCATCTCCCACCTTGTTTATTTGCTGCCCTCTGCCAGTGGATCCACCTATTTTTTCACACTCCCCCCGTTCTCTGTCCCATTACCTCCTGATGCGGCACCTGTTGGCATTGTGATCCTTCCACACTCCATTAGACAGCTTTCCTCTGTCTCCCCACCCCCTACCCCCCAACCTCACCACCCACTCCCACCTACCCTCACACTACTATCCCTTCCCTTTCCCCGCGCCCTCCAGATTTCTGCTGCCGTCCCATGTGATATCTGCATTTGGCTTGAGTTGTGGTGGTCACCGGTGGTTGCTTGTGTGTATGAATGGTATGTGTTTCTTTGTTACTCTTTCACTGATGAAGGCTGTGGCCAAAAGCTTTGTGTAAGTGTCTTTTAATTGTGCCTATCTGCAACTTAATGTGTCTTCTTTGTGGTAAGGAGCAATCTATCTATTCCTACATTGTTGTAAAGTAAATAAAAATGTTATTCAAGTGGAGACAAAAGTGAACATGTTGACAGTCCCTATAGCACGTATGTTAATATAAGTCTTGGCATCGATAATTTCATAATTTTGTTTCGTGGTCGGCCATGTTACATACTTTTCAAGCAGATTAGCAAGTGTTATGTGGTGTCTCAAAAAATAGTTTCCACTCCTCCTGCCAAGAGGTCCTTGGAAATTTCTTCTTCTCCATTTGAAGATTTTTTAAAATGTGAGCTTAATAATAGATGTTGTCTTAAAATAAAGAACACAGTTTTGAACAAACTTTCAAAATTTACTTCACAGGCAGAATCCCGGGACGAACCACCGTGGATGCAGTTGATGCGGGAAGCAATAAACTCGTTGCAGTCAGAGTCCGAACACAATTTCTCTCAGCCTCCCGCTGACTCAGATAAGCTGTACATGGCTATTGGAGAACGGGATCTCATAGAAGTGGCCCATCCATCCCCACAAGAAGGTGCTGAAAATCACAGGTACAATGACTATACCATCTTTGATAGGAATAACTAAGTTCAGCATCTAGCATGTGTGATACATTTGATACATCTAGCATGTGTGATACATTTGACAGCTATAGGTGTCCCATCTTACTTCTTGTACTTCGAATGCTAGTTGACTCATCCTCAAGTACCAGTGTTTGAAGACAGATCTGCTAATGCAATTTTTTGGCGCTGCCATCTGCAAGACAAACCTCAAATGAAAATTACAATAATTTATAAGTTGGTTTGGATTTTTCAGTTGTTTCAATAACTTCTGTTGTTGTTGTTGTTGTTGTTGTTGTTGTTGTTGTCTTTAGTCCTGAGACTGGTTTGATGCAGCTCTCCATGCTACTCTATCCTGTGCAAGCTCCTTCATCCCCCAGTACCTACTGCAACCTACATCCTTCTGAATCTGCTTAGTGTATTCATCTCTTGGTCTCCCTCTATGATTTTTACCCTCCATGCTGCCCTCCAATGCTAAATTTGTGATCCCTTCTGCTATATGGTATTCACAATAATATAAAACTTTGATTTTTATCCTATCCATGTTTTCCCATCTACAAGCCAGTAACTAAATGATACAGCAATTTTTCAGTTGGTTAATTCATCTATATGGTATTCACCAAACTGAAAAATTGCTGTATCATTTAGTGACTGGCTTGTAGATGGGAAAACATGGACAGGATAAAAATCAAAGTTTTATATTATTTGTGATGACCCGTTGCCATCACTGACAACAATTAGATATTGGTTCAATTTCTTAACCACAGTTAAACATCCAGTTTAAATAGTAATTACCCAAGGTGGTCAGCACAGACACTATGAAAGAAATCGCTGAAAATATCCACCACACAATTCTCACTGATAGACAAAAGTGCACAAAGTAGCTAAGGCCATAAATGTTTTGACAGAAATGGAAAGTAACAAGTTGGCAATGAAAACATTTTCATCCCAATGGCTTCCATGAATCTTGATGAACAACAACAACAAGTGAGTCTGGGATTCAACTTCAAAAGTGTGTTCACTGCAATATAAGTGAACTGCACCACCGCTGTGACATGGGTTTGCCATTATACTCCAGAAACTGAGCAGCAGTTGTTTTGGATTGCTTAAAGTGACTATTCTTCAAAGAACACAGACTGTCATGTCAGCCAGAAAATTCATGATGACAGTTTCGTGGAACACAGTGCAACATTCTTCTTCTTCTTCTTCTTCTTCTTCTTCTTCACCTTATGTAACTACAACTCTGCGTGGCTCTTAGCCTCTTCAACAAATTTCCTCCATTCTGCTCTCTCAAGTGTGTTTCTCTGCCATCTTCTGATTCTTGAGAGGTTTTATATCTTCTTCCACATCATCTGTCAACCGATTCTGTGGCCTTCCTCTCTGTCTTCTTTCATTTGGCCTTCCAGTATCCACCCTAAGGACATGCCGAAGCCAGGCTATTCTCCTAACTTCTTATTAATCTACAAGGGTTGAATGAAAAGTAATGCCTCCACCTTCGTTAATTGGATTTGGATGGGAATAGTTTCATAAATCAAATGCAGAAATAATACTTAGAGTATGATCTTTAATTACCAATATTCAGTTTTCCACACAATCGCCATCTATTTGGATACATTTCTGCCAACGATGAAAATGTTTTCTGAAGCTGTCACAGTAGAAGTCGACACTCTGTTTCTGAAACCAGTCTCTTAGTTCTCTCAGCGTCTTCATCAGAAGCATAATGATGTCCCTGCAGATCATCTTTCATTATCGGGAACAGATGGACATCAGACATTGCTAAATCTGGGCTGTATGGAGGATGCCGTATGGTGGTGAGATTCAGTCTCTGAAGTTCTGCTGTGGTGGCACATGAATTGTGTGGTTTGGCATTGTCATGCTGCAGGAAAACATTTCATATTGTGCTTGTAATTTTTCTCTGAGTGATACGACGATCGTCCTGAATCAATCTGTCAACATTTTGCTAGTGAAACTCAGTGGTTGGTGTCACAGGACATCCAACTCTTTGTTTGTCGCGCGCCTCAACATCATTATACTTACACGCCCAACGACATACAGTACTCACATCAACACAATCACCTTAAACTGCTTTCATTCTCTGAATCTCCTTTGGGGTGACACCTTCTGGTGTCAAGAATTCAATGACTACACGTTGCTTAAATTGCATAGACTGACCATCTGTACAGGTTTCTGTACTTTACACTGTAACAACACAACCGATCAGTGCTAATGCTTACCACCAACTGGAGCTGTAGAGAAGAGGCCACGGAACAAGCCAATACATACTGCATACCAATGCTGCCAAATGTTAAAGATTTAAGAAGGTGGAGGCATTACTTTTCAGTGAGCCCCAGTAACAATGTTAGCTGCTTCTGTGAGGCAGTCAGTGTTTGTTATAGATCTACAGAAACCATTGTTATCCTGAACTGTCCCATAGATCTTGTAGAGAATCCTGCATTCAAACATCCTGAGCTGCTGCTCATCTGTACTCATTAATGTCCATTGTTTCACATCCTGTGTTTATAAATGGCCTGATTGTTATGCTGTGTGTTTGCAATTTCAGTTGTGTATTTGGTCATGACCTGGAGGACAATAATTTCTTAAATGTGTTGACAGCAATCTGCAGTTGTTTGTTGATGATGCTATGGTGTACAGGAAAGTGTTGGTGTTGAAGGACTGAGGGTACAAGATGACTTGGACAAAATTTCTAGTTGGTGTAATGAATGGCAGCAATCTCTAGATGAAGAAAAATGTAAGTTTATGCAGATTTGGGAGGGGGGGGGGGGTAGGATGCAATTTTTGGGTATCTCATTAGCAGTGTCCTGCTTGACACAGTTACATTATTTAAATATCAGGGCGTAACATTGAAAAGCGATATGAAATGGAATGAGCATATGAGGTTTAGGGAAGTGAATGCTGAATTTGTTTATTGGGAGAATTTTTGGAAAAGTGGTTCATCTATAAAGGAAACCATATGTAGGACACCAGTATGACCTATTCTTGAGTACTGTTAGTGTTTGGGCTCTGCACCAGGTTGCATTAAAGAAAGAGCTCGAAGAAATTCAGAGGCGAGGTGCTAGATATGTTATCGGTAGATTCAAACAACATGCAGATATTACAGAAATGCTTCAGAAACTCAAATGGGAATCACTGGAGAAAATTGAGAGAACTGGCATTTGAAGCTGGCTGCAGAATGATTCTGCTGCTGCCAACATACATTCTGCATAAGGACCAATAAGATAAGATATGAGAAATAGGGCTCTTATGGACACACATAGACAGTTACTTTACTCTCTCTCTATTTGCAAGTGTAACAGGAAAGGAAATGACTAGCAATGGGACAGGGTACCCCCTGCCATGCATCGTATGGTGGCTTGCAGTGTAGATGCAGATGTACTGAGTAAGGATGCAGAGTATTATTTCAGTTCACATGGTATTTGTTCTGTTGACAGACCGTAACAGAAGGATATACATGCCATTTTTCGTGTGGAACAATAGGCCTCCATTATGCTGGTAACTGTAAAGATAAAATTACAGTCTAAAAGCATTTCAAAAAAATTGCCTAAACAAAAAATGGTTCCATTAGAGCTAATGTATGTGCTGCATTTTCCAAGAACTGTGAATTCGGTTTACAGTAACAGCACTAAAAGATGTTTACTGCATGCTGCATTTTGTAGGTCATTTGTAATACTGGAGAGCTTGCAGAAGAAGAGATGTGTTTCATGGTAGTGAAAATCAAAAAATGCTTACAGTTCTTAAGGTATCCATTTTACGGCCCATCTTCACTGGATGTTTTTGTCTTGTTGTGGTCTTTTCTACTTCCCCTGAAAATAAGGAACACTTTTTTAACATCCTGTATACACACACAAAACAACAAAAGTGTTGCATATGCATATCATGCAGATGTGTTGCTATTGCACCTGTCCCTACACCGATCAGAAACTCACTCCTGATGTTTGTAAACATACACACAGCTACCACAAGCACTTCCTACAGATAGACCACCAAACTTGAAAGGATTGCAGAATTTTAGTAAGTAAAGGACGAGGGGAGACACCTGCAGAACACTTCAGTGAACATTCATCATGCCCGGAAGGTTATTTGGAGCAGTGACTGGGATTGCATCATCAGTTTATGTGCAGAATGCTTGTCAGAAAGGGAAGTCACTGACATTTGCATCAGAATGAAAGTGATGTGGTGCAGACATGGAATCTGTTCCAGGTGACAGGTAGTGTTGAAGACCTACACTACAGAGCATATTCAAGTTCAACAGGTGCACAGATTGATCGATATGTGCAATTTTTGAGTGAAAGGAGCTGTGGGCTGAGTGCTCCAGAACTCAGTTTGGCACTCAAGGAGGCTACAGGATGTGTTGCAGCAAACTGTTAGTAGATGATTGCATGATGTAAATCCCTGTTCCTGATGACCATGGCAAGGATCATGTCGTACTGATAGACAAGAAATCGTGTAGAACACTCTCTCCCAGACTGGTGACGGGTGTTGTTTATGAACAAAACATGGATATATTTGTACCCTGATAAAGACAGATAACGGGTTAGGAGACATCCTGGTAATACTGAACTCTTCCAAAGACGGTGTCCCACATGTGCGATGAGGTGGTGATGGTGGACTAATCTTTGGGTGGCATTACGTATACCCATTATACACTCTTGTGGTTGTTGAGGACAGTTTCGCTGCCCTAGTGGGTCCATATCGCCAGCAGTTTGGTGGCAATTTATCTTGATGGATAACAACTTGCGTGCTGTTCTAATAAACATTCTCCTTCACCTGAATGGAGTGGCCTGTCTTTTCCCTGAACATGAGCCCAATCGAGCATGTGTTGGATCGAATGAACAAACTATTTTTGGTCGTTGACAACAGTTGTGTACCCTACGCAATCTACACAGAATTACTGTTGAAGAGTGGGACAATTGGACCAGGGTAGATTTGTTGATCATCTCATCAGTGGTATTCCACGAAGAATTCTTGCCTGCAACTGTACAAAGGTGTGTTCCGCTGTGTACTGTTGGTGATAAGGACTGCTGTGATACATCCCTCCCCCTCCACCACCCCATGGTAACAAGCGATTGTGTCGTTACACAAATGCTTTTTTGATTTGGTGATCTGGACAGATTGCAAATTAATACGTATGCAAGTCTCAGAGCAATCCCGCCTCCCCTCTTCCCACTCCCCACTCCCTCCATGCCAGAAAATCAAAATAAAGGGGTGATGCAAAATTTTTAGTGATGTGTGTATATTTTCCTGTCTCACGTTCCACAACTGATATCGTTGTTGGTTTTGACTTCTTACCAAGTCATCGTCAGATGATCTGCTTTAAAAGCAAGAAAAGGAGGATGGTAAAATACTAGGAAACCAAATTCTAAATTGAATTATCTGCAGTGTACAATCTCGCATACTTTAACCCATTATACAGTAACTTGTCAGCTTCAGAGACATCGAAAAGCACTCACAGTGTAAACATGTCCGTGCTCTGATTGATGTAACTGAAGGCTACAGCTGTCTTTGTAATCATATAAAGTTGATAATTGTTAGATTGCAAATATATTCTTAACAGAGTTCATAGTGTAAATGTGAATGTAAGAGAAAGCCTTCTAAAAGTGAAAACCAGTAAAAAAAAATTACTTAACTATTGGTGTAGAAAGCTTGGCACACACTAAGAGGAGGATAGGTGCCTGCCAGCAGACGCGATCTGCAAGTAGTAAACTGGTAGATTACAGTCACAAGTGTACTCTGAAGATACTGTATTAAAGAGTTTTTAAATCTAGCTACTGTTAGACAAGTGTGATTCGGGAGGAAAGCTAATGTGAGCAAAGTAAAGTAGAAATTAATGCATCAGGAAATACGTTGATACATGAAGATGCTCGGCTCAAATGAACTAGGCTTCAGAATGGTCCCATACCAGCACCTTCGTTGCTGAAAATAGCTGTTAAATGTGTAAACAAAAGCACAGTGAATTTTCTAGAAGTCCAGGCTGGTTGATACATTTCTAAAAGAAGAAAGCCTTGGTGTTAAAAAAGATGTTTACATAGAGTTAAAAGACTTTTGCCAACTTTGACTGAATGGTGGTTGCTATCACTTTTTCCTCCAACACATGAAGAATATTACACAATGGGTGTAAATGCATTCACAACTGTTTTATTTTATAAAGGTTATATAATTGGATGGATAGAAGAAATCTGCTCACCAAGTAGCGGCAGGAAAAATATATATAAAAGTTAAGACATTATTCAAGCATTCAGAACCAGTGGCTCCTTGTGACAGAAGGGTTGAAGGGAAAGGAAGAGGGATGAAGGAAAAGGAGTGACGAGATTTAGGAAATGGGGAGCGTTATGGAAAAGTCCCCCAGAACTCCCAGTTGTGGAAGACAGTCTGGCAACATTACCTTTCCAAACGTCTGACTGACTTCTGATGTACAACGTCCATCCTGGTCACCATGACCCACTATATGTTCACCCATAATTACTTCTCCTTTGAAGTAATGGTGCACAAACAAACATGTGCCACGACAGTGGACATCAGATGGGACTGTGCTGTGCTAACCTATTCCTAAACCATTTAGAGGAATCCTTCCTAACCATCAAGAATCTCAAACCTCTCACTTAGTTCAGATTCACTGATGGCATCTTCATGATGTGGACTGAGGGTAACCATTCCTGTAAAACATTGAACCCCATTCACTTCACCCTGCCCTCCTCAACCAATGAAGACACCTTCCTCTATGTAAGTATCCACCACAAGGATGGCTAAGACCTACTAACCATCAGTTGTACCTCCACTTTGACAACTACCATCCATTCCATAACAAGAAGTTCCTTCCATACAGCCTTGACACCTGTGGCTGTTGCATATGTAGTGATGAGCAGTCCCTCTCCAAATATGCTGAGAATCTCAGTGAGGCCTTCACAGACTGAAATTACCCTCTCAGCCTTGTCCAGAATGGAATCTCACATGCCTTGTCTCTCCAGTCATCCACCACCTCACACACACCCACTGTCCAGCCACAAAGCAGCACTCGCCTCGTGACTTATTACCATTCAAGACTGGAGCAACTGAATCACATTCTCTGCCAGGCTTTTGATTATATCTCATTCTGTCTGAAAATGACAGTATCCTCGCCACTCCTCCCACAGTAGTATTTCACACCGACATTACCTACACGGTATCCTTGTCCATCCTTGTTCCATCCTATGCCTGACCCCTTATCACACGGCTCATACTGCTGCAGTAGACATAGAAGCAAACCCTGCCCCATACATTCTCTGACTACCATCTTCTACAGTTCTGTCACTGCATCTCTGTCCCTACCACAAAGGCAGGGCAACCTGTGAAAGCAGCCACAGTGAGCTACAAACTTAGCTGCAACCATTGTGCTACATTCTATGTGGGCATGACATCTAGACTTTCCGGCCGCAAGAATTGCCCCCACCAAACTGTGACCAAGAGACAGCTGGACCACCTAGCTGCTGAATGTGCCACCAGTCTTGATGTGCTTCACTTTAATTGCTATCTACAATCTTCCAATCAATACTAGCTTTTTCTGAATATGCAATAGGGAACTCTCCCTACACCATATCCTCGGTTCCCGTAAGTGCCCTGGCCTCAACAATCTCTAGTTGCTATCTTCCACCTGCCTATCACCTCTTGTGCTCCCACTGTCGTATACACATACCTCCTGTCCCACCAACATACCTACAAGTCCTTTCCTCCCCTCATCTTTTCTCCTCTCTTTTCCATCTGCGCCTCCTCCCCACTCTTACGCCCCCCCCCCCCCACCCCCCCACCCCTCAAATAAAGCAGACCTATTGTGTCCCCACATTTTTCTGCATGCCTCCACTGACAGCACTAGATCTTCCCCAACCTTGCCCAGCTTTTTCTCTGCTTCCCCATCCCATGCCTCTTCCTTAATCCCCCCTCCACTTCATTCCCCAGATAGATTGCTGCTCTTGTCAGATGTGGTTGCAGGTGGGCCTAAGTGCGTGGAGACAGTGGCCATGTCTTTGAGAGTTGTTGTGTTCTACTTCCGAAGGAGGGCTGTGCCTGAAAGCTGAAAAATACTTCTAGTGTTCTGTTTCATTGTGCCTGCCTGCAACTCAACACTACCTCGATGTGTTCAGTAGCTATCTATGCTGTCCCTATTGTTGTAATTCCATCCTGAACTTTCCATTGTATATTCCAGAAGACATTACCATAATTATCGATTTAAGTAGATTAGTACTAGCCAACGTTTTGTCAGTATACTTTACAGAATTAGCTGCCAGTGGCGGCTTCTGCATTTTGATGCACAACTTGGCTCAATCCATGTCCCAGAAGCCGCAGTGCGTAGAGTTGTCGTGTTTAAAAAGTTTCTCATTATCTCTGTAGGCGGAAAGGCTGTCCGTGGCTCCACCTGTCTCCCGTTGCATCCGGGCGGGGCGTAGCTCGTGATGAAGCACTGAGGCAGCAGCTGGCCCACGAGACGGGGGCACTCGCATTTGACTCGGAGTTCGATGCAGTGCTCGATGCCGTGACTGGGTCATGCAGAGACAGCTTCCTCGTAGCGCGCGGTATTGCTGACTACCGCGACGGCGGCCGTCCAGGGGCAGCAGGCTCCCAGTGGCAGCCGTATGCCGCCCTCGCGGCTGCAGCGGTTGTGCGCTGCATCGTCGAGAGAGTCCCAGCTGTGTGTGACTAGGTGAGCTACTGGGTCACTATCCTTAATGTAGAGTGAAGTCGGGGCTTACGGGCAGTTTATCGAGGTAATTTGGAGAACTGTAGTAAAATATCACCACCAAACTTATATGCATATGTTAAAATTAGCAATGACCTCTAAACTTTCTTCAGTCCCACCACTGGTTAATCCTACAACATGAAAGGTATACATCGTAAAACTAGATCTCCTATTTACTGATTAATGTGGTTTTACTGCACAATCCTTCATATGGGAATAACAATAACTAGACTAGATGAGATAAGATATACTTTTCGTTCCATAGATCCATATCCAGGAGATCCTCCATAATGTGCAACGTGTCAGAAGACGAGAATACATAAGACTGCTAATAAACTGTCTGACAAAAGAAGTGAAGCAATCAAAGACATGGTCAGATGTCAAAGTAATTTTGTATACAAACACATCATAGGCAGATATGTAAATGATTAGAGCAGCAATTCTGTTACAGTTAGAAGGGCCATAATAGTATAATAGTGTTGTTAGTGTTTAGTGTTGGTACCACCCTGGAAAGTTGTATAAAGAAAACAAACAGCATCGGACATTAAGTGATTACTGTGAAGAACACAAGCACACTGTGTAACTCTTTGAAACAGCATTATCAAAACCTTAAAGGGGTTTCATCGTGGATCCCCATATTGTCAGGTTTTTGGGTCATGCAACATCCCGATGACAGTGCCGAATGTCGGACTGCGGGGCAAGGCATACTTCTCGTAGAGGTTCCAGTCTGCCATGTCTGATTACCGTGAGGAAGAATTGCGGTATTATGCACCGAGCACATCCTGACACCTTCACATCTGTGCCTGTCATCTGAGAACAGGCAATGGACATTGTGCAACATTCTGTGTCATTCCACAGCATTGGCTAGAGATTGGACTACAGCATTACTGTCCAGTGGGTGGATTGCCATTAATATCTCAACACAGATGGCTGAATTTGTAGTTGTGCTGCTTTTACTAGGAAATAAGGATTGCTTATGAATGGCAAACTACCCAGGATGACCACGGTCGCTGAGTCATTCCGACCTGGGGATAGGTCCCATTCTTACAGTGTTTAAGAGAGGTACGGCAGTGTTACTCCTGGCATCACAGTGTGGGCAACTTCGGGTGCGTCTTCCTGTCTCGGCTGGTGGTAACTGAGGGGAACCTGCATGTGGGGACAGCCTTTGTCCCCACCGGTGGGATTTGCATGTTGACTTTTCTTCAGAGTGCTGATGACCCTAATGTCGAGTGCCCCTTGACCCGTATCGCCGCCACGATTGAGGGAACTCTTATTGCAAATGGTAAATCACGAACATCCCACATTCCTCTCGTACGAACGTTCTTAAGCAGGAAAATCCTTGTCCATTCACGGCACGTGTGTATACGAACTCTATGCCAAACAAGGTATGTGTGGGACCAGTTCAATGTCAACTCGGTTCCAGTATCCATATCCATGATATTGAGGACAAGTTACAACAGTTACAAACCATTTTGCACCAGGAGAGGGTACAACTGCATTATGACGTCCTGCCCAGTCAAGTCGGTGCCTGCATCCTGGCCAGAGGGGCTGCATGTCATATTGATATTGCATATCCACTCAACATGAAGTATCACTTCATTTCCTCCTCCCCTTCCGGACACTTCAATTGTTTGTTGGGCAGTGCATTTTAGTTGGAGTGCGTTCAACAACTGATTCTCTCTCTCTGTCCCCTTGTCACCCACAGTAAATCTGCCACACTGGCCGTTGTTACTTTGATTAGAATATTCTTTAATTTGGTCTTTCTCACTATTGCTCAGTTTTGGTTGTGTAAGCATTTTCAAGTGTCTAAAATGTATGCCAGGTGTAACATCACTAAAATGCAAATATAAAAACAACCATTAGTAGTTTATTCGATGGAATAAAAATTGAAATAATGTAAAATGAAAGAGAACTTACATTGTTTAACCAATCGCAGGCATTTATGGGTTACTATCGAAAACTTTGTCATAATTTTTAAAGTGCAACGTATGGCCTGTTATGGAAAATAAAAATGCAAGTAGCATTAAAAATTGGTCAATATACAATAGCGGATAATGTCAAATGGTAAAATTAGAGTGGCAATTCTTCTGGAAAATCTGGGATTCTCGGGAAATTACATTTTACCCCGGGAATTTCAGGAATTTCGCAAAATCTCAGGGAAATTTTATGTTTTTAACATAGCATTGAAATTTAAATTTATGAAGCTTTATAAATGACAAATTTTTAAATTACTTAATATTTCAAAGTGTGCTAATAATACTAATGTAATTCCTTGTAAATTATCAATGTTCAAAACTGTGGTCAAACTACTGCTTAATATATATGTGTCATCTAAAAGGAAAAAAAGGTGTTATTGTAGCGTGTGTGCACCACCCACCCCCTCCCTCCCCTCTCCCCTTCCCACTGACAATCAGTTCATCAGAAACTTCCTGGCAGATTAAAACTGTGCGCCCGACAGAGACTCGAACTCGGGACCTTTGCCTTTCGTGGGCAAGTGCTCTACCATCTGAGCTACCGAAGCACGACTCACTCTCGGTACCCACAGGTTTACTTCTGCCAGTAGCTCGTCTCCTACCTTCGCAGGAGAGCTTCTGTAAAGTTTGGAAGGTAGGAGACGAGGTACTGGCAGAAGTAAACCTTTGGGTACCGGGCGTGAGTTGTGCTGCGGTAGCTCAGATGGTAGAGCACTTGCCCGCGAAAGGCAAAGGTCCCGAGTTCGAGTCTCGCTCGGGCACACAGTTTTAATCTGCCAGAAAGTTTCATATCAGCGCACACTCCGCTGCAGAGTGAAAATCTCATTCCAGTTCATCAGAAGCTTCTTACGACACCATCTTCCTCTCATACCTGAAATTCTCTGCGATTTTTCTCCCTTGTTTGAGCAGCCACCCTGTAAAATATTTCACTAAATTGTCACAGTTTAAAATAAATTTGATGAAGTTTGTTCCTTGAATTTCTGTGTTGTAACATACCAAATGCAAGTAAGTCTAACAGCATACTGCGCAAAGTACAATGACAGCTTGTCGCCAGTTAGACTAAATGAGAAGATATGCTCTGTGTGTTGTACAAAGTTACGAGAAATTTATAAAGACCACCCAATGATCCATGCGTACAGAAAAAATGCTAATCCTTTCCCTTCCTGCCATTCATATGTGTGCTAAGGACAAAATAAATGGGCATTCAAATCATCTGAAGCTACATCTACACTCTGCAAACTATCATGACTTTCATGGCAGAGAGTATGTCCCATTGAATCATTGAGGTATGCAGTGCATACAGTAATTATTCTAATCGTCTTCTCACAATCCCTTTGTGAGTGATTCATAGGAGGTTCTAGTATATCCAGAGAGAAATCATTTAAAGCCAGTTCTTGCAACTTTAATAGACTTTCTCGGGATAATTTACCTCCGACTTAGTCTGCCAGTTACATTCCTTCAGTGTTTTGTTTGTGACAGTCTCTCACAGATTAAACAAACGTGTGACACTCTCCCAGAGATTAAACAAAAGCTGTCACCATTCATGCTGCCCCTCTCTGTATACGTATGAAATCTCCTTTAGTCCTATTTGGTACTGGTCCCACACACTTGAGCAGTATTCTAGAACCAATTGCTTGAGTGATTTGTAAGCAGAAACAACATGAACAGCAACAATCCCAACACACAGCCCTGGGGAAATGGCCACCAATAATTCTTTAGGCTTCTCTTAAAATGAACTTTATTAGTAGCTAAACTTTCTATTGCTGCTGGCAAGTTATTGAATCTGTGTGTTTGTGAATAGTAGCCACCTTTCTGAACCAAAGAAAATGACTTAAAATATTTATGTAAATCATCCTTATTTTTTGTTGTTGATTCCATTATCTGAGCTGTTGGTTTGCCGAAAAAAGAAAAAAGAAGAAATGGACAAGTGAAAATTTTACTGATACTCTGATGATGCTGTACAAACTTCTTTATGTATGTAGATGATGAAATAATAATAATAAAGCCCATGGAGGCCCGGGAAAAGAATAGGCCTTCAGTACGTTCTGCCAGTCGTAAAAGGCTACAAAAAGAACAAACTAATAATAGTGCTAACCCTCCTTTTAGTATGATTAGTTGGTTCAGGACAGAACTAATGAAGTCTCGGACAAGTGCTGTCATGGTTGGGGACGACGCTTGAACCCTATGCCCATCCACAATGGTAATGACACTGCTAGCCACCCGGAAAATGATTTAAATCCAAATAGAGGTGTTTTGCAGGATATGCTTCCTGCAACCACACCGCAAGGAAAACCAAGACAGAGGATGAGATGGTCAGATGAAGTAAACCGACACCTCATGTTCTGTTATTACCAAGCAACAAACTTAGGAAACAACACAACTGGATTCAGATCACAAGTATTACCAGATACCCAGAATTAAAAATTTTAACAGAACAACAACTAGCTTATCAGATCCGTGTAATAATCAAAAACAACAGGATACCTCAGTCAGAATTAGAAAACATCAAACAACAAGTACAGCAAATATTGGAACAAAATACTGTGCAATCAAAACAAGAAGAAAATACAGCAATGGGCTCAAACACCCCAGAGGAAACAAACAAAGAACAACACGCATCAACTAAACAATCAGAGGAAAACAAAATCTTAAGACAGCCACCAGAACAAGCAAAAATAGAACACGAAGTGACACACATATTGGATATAGAAGAAAAATTTCAGTTGACGTACATAGAATACAAAACACACATACAGACATCAGACCATTCTTGCATAGACCACCACATAACCCACAAGTCGAAAGAACAATAACAACTATCAACACAATCATACACAACAAAGTAAATGAAAATACAACTACGGAAGTGATAAAACTACTGATTTATATAGGAGCACTCACTACACTAAATATACACACTAGGCAGAGATCAGAACAAACCAACACACAGAAGAGATCCACAAAACCAGCATGGCAACACAGGCTCATGACACAATTTACAAGAAATGAAATACGAGACAAAAAACAAAAAAGGTTAGGTAAAATCTCACAACAAGAAGCGATAGAGCAGTTAGATGAAAAGAAGCAGAAATTACAAGCATCGGCCAAACGACATAGAACATACAAAAAAGTGAAAATAGAAGGAAACAAAACCAGACATTCAATACAAACCAAAAGAAATTTTACCAGACAATAGATAACACACACATTAAAATAGACAACCCACCAAACATAATAGACATGGAACACTTCTGGAGCAACAGAAAATGCTATATATGCTTTCACTGATCAAATATTAAATGCTCTGAATAACCGGACATCACCCATTGGTATTTTTTGTGATCTCTCAAAGGCCTTTGATTGTGTAAATCATGGAATTCTTTTAGATAAGCTAAATCATTATGGTTTGAGTGGGGCAGTGCACAAATGGTTTAATTCATACTTAACTGGAAGAATGCAGAAAGTTGAAATAAGTGGTTCGTGTAATGTTAAAACAGCTGATTCCTCAAACTGGGGTGCTATCAAGCACGGGGTCCCACAGGGTTCGGTCTTAGGTCCTTTACTGTTCTTGATATACATTAATGACTTACCATTCCACATTGATGAAGATGCAAAGTTAGTTCTTTTTGCTGATGATACAAGTATAGTAATAACATCCAAAAACCAAGAACTAAGTGATGTAATTGTAAATGATGTTTTTCACAAAATTATTAAGTGGTTCTCAGCAAACGGACTCTCTTTAAATTTTGATAAAACACAGTATATACAGTTCCGTACAGTAAATGGCAAAACTCCAGTAATAAATATAGAATTTGAACAGAAGTCTGTAGCTAAGGTAGAATTTTCAAAATTTTTAGGTGTGTCCATTGATGAGAGGTTAAACTGGAAGCAACACATTGATGGTCTGCTGAAACGTCTGAGTTCAGCTACGTATGCTATTAGGGTTATTGCAAATTTTGGTGATAAGAATCTCAGTAAATTAGCTTACTATGCCTACTTTCATTCACTGCTTTCGTATGGCATCATATTCTGGGGTAATTCATCGTTGAGTAGAAAAGTATTCATTGCACAAAAACGTGTAATCAGAATAATTGCTGGAGCCCACCCACGGTCATCCTGCAGACATCTATTTAAGGATCTAGGGATCCTCACAGTAACCTCACAGTATATATATTCCCTTATGAAATTTGTTGATAATAATCCAACCCAATTCAAAAGTAATAGCAGTGTGCATACCTATAACACCAGGAGAAAGGATGATCTTCACTATGCAGGGTTAAATCTGACTTTGGCACAGAAAGGGGTAAATTATGCTGCCACAAAAGTCTTTGGGCACCTACCAAACAGCATCAAAAGCCTGACAGATAGCCAACTAACATTTAAAAATAAATTAAAAGAATTTCTAGATGACAACTCCTTCTACTCATTGGCTGAATTTTTAGATATAAAGTAAGTAAAAAAAAAAAAAAAAAACGTAATCATTAGTGTCATGCAATATTTTGTGTAATGTAATTTCTTGTACAGACATCTTTTATTAACCTGACACGTTCCACATCATTACGAAGTGTCGTATTCATGATCTATGGAACAAGTATTAATCTAATCTAATCTAATCTAATCTAATCAACTTGGTACAACATAACAGGTATGCACGGTGGATACAAGCAGAAACAGACACATACAAGATGATGCCACAAATGCCTGAAGTGATAATTTTGCAACATGAAGTCACCTGAGCAATTATTTCTACACACCATTCGAAAGCCCCTGGAAAAGATAAAATAGCAAATTTCTGGCTGAAGAAGTTCAACACATTCACATCTAACTAAATTATTTAACAGTTACATTGCAGACCCATACACATTCCCTGATACACTTACACATGGAATAACTTATATGAAACCTAAAGATCAAGCAGGCACAGCAAACCCAGCAAAATATTGCCCCATAACATGCCACAAACAGTATACAAAATATTAACTGCAGTCATTACACAGAATTTAATGACACATACAACACAGAACAAAATTATAAATGAAGAACAAAAAGGCTGCTGCAAAGGAGCATGAGGATGTAAAGAGCAACTGAAAATAGATGCAGAGGTGACATATCAAGCTAAAACTAAACAAAGGTCGCTACATTACGCATACATTGATTACCGAAAAGCTTTTGATAGTGTACCACACTCATGGTTACTACAAATATTGGAAATTACAAAGTAGATCCTAAATTGATACAGTTCCTAAAAATAGTAATGAAAAATTGGAAAACTACACTTAATATCCAAACAAACTCAAATAATATCACATCACAGCCAATACAGATTAAGCGTGGAATATATCAAGGAGACTAATTAAGTGCTTTATGGTTCTGCCTTTCTCTGAACCCACTGTCCAACATGCTAAATAATACAAATTATGGATATAATAATACTGGAACATACCAACTCAAAATCACACATTTGCTATACATGGATGATCTAAAACTACTGGCAGCAACAAATCAACAACTCAACCAATTACTAAAGATAACAGAAGTATTCAGCAATGATATAAATATGGCTTTTGGAACAGACAAATGTAAGAAAACTAGCATAGTCAAGGGAAACACACTAAACAAGATGATTACTTATTGGATAACCACAGAGACTGCATAGAAGTAATGGAAAAAACAGATACCTATAAATATCTAGGATACAGACAAAAATTAGGAATAGATAACACAAATGTTCAAGAAGAAATAAAAGAAAAATACAGACAAAGACTAACAAAAATACTGAAAACATAATTGGCAGCAAGAAAGAAGACAAAAGCTATAAATACCTATGCTATACCAATACTGACCTAGTCATTTGTAGTAGTGAAATGGAGTAACACAGACCTAGAAGCACTCGATACACTTACATGATCACAATGCCACAAATATAGAATAAATCACATACATTCAGCAACAGAAAGATTCACATTAATCAGAAAGGAAGGAGGAAGGAGATTTATCGACATAAAAAACCTACATTATGGACAGGTAGACAATTTAAGACAATTCTTTATAGAACGAGCAGAAACTAGCAAAATACACAAATCAATCACTCATATAAATACATCGGCTACACCACTGCAATTTCATAACCACTTCTACAACCCTTTAGATCACATAACATCAACAGATACGAAGAAAGTAAATTGGAAAAAGAAAACACTACATGGCAAGCACCCGTTATCATCTAACACAGCCACACATCGAACAAGACGCATCCAACACATGGCTAAGAAAAGGCAATATATACAGTGAGGCGGAAGGATTAATGATTGCAATACAGGATCAAACAATAAACACCAGATATTACAGCAAGCATATTATTGAAGGGCCAAATACCACAACAAATAAATGCAGACTTCGCAAACAACGAATAGAAACAGTAGATCACATCACAAGCGGATGTACAATACTAGCAAATACAGAGTACCCCAGCAACAATAATACATCAAGAACTTGCCATACAATTTAAACTAATAAAACAACACATTCCCACATACAAGTATGCACCACAAAATGTACTGGAGAATGATGAATACAAATTATACTGGAACAGAACCGTTATAACAGATAAAACACCACCACATAACAAACCTGACATCATACTCACCAATAAAAAGAAGAAATTAACACAACTAATCGAAATAGCCATACCCAATACAACAAATATACAAAAGAAAACAGGAGAAAAAATTGAAAATACATCCAACTGGCTGAGGAAGTCAAGGACATGTGGCATCAGGATAAAGTTGACATAATACCAATTATACTATCAACTACAGGAGTCATACCACACAATATCCACCAGTACATCAACGCAACACAGCTACATCCAAACGTATGTATACAACTACAGAAATCTGCAATTATTGATACATGTTCAATTACCCGAAAGTTCCTAAATGCAATGTAACATATACCGTACAGTTAAAAGGAAGTCACGCTTGATCAAGGTCCGCGTCACTTTCCATTTTTAACCAGACATAACATCTGAGACAGGAAATAATAATAATAATGATAATTTTGTGTGTCTCAATGGCTTCGTGCAAGTCTTTCTATTGGATGCGCACTCAGCGCCTTGCATGTTTCTAACCCTCTCCATTGAGCAGTGAAAGGGGACCTAAAATGTAATGTGGAATCCAAAACTAGTGTTGTTTCTGGTGACTCCCCTTCAGAGGTGAAGGCCAGTCTCAAACAAAGACTCGGGCATCCACAATCCAGCTGAGATTCAATCCTGCAACATCTTTGTTTCCAGGCACACAATTTGCTGCTAGCTCACAAGGCCCAGCATGTATGTAAGTAGTTCATCTACAGGTTTTGGTGAGTGAGTTTGCAGGTATCAGATGACGTCATACATGGCCGTATCTCTTGGTTGCAGTATCTGAAAAGCTTAAATTATTACACCACCAAGGGACTGTAGATCTTCATACCTGACGAAAATTTCAACTTGATACTGCCACCCATTTCTGAGAAAAAAGGTTCTGTACTGTCAGACAGGCAGACACATAACAGGAAAGTGATCGTACAGGGGTTCGGTTCTTACCATTTGCTTTACAGCACCTTAAAAAAGAGATATGATGTTTATGACAAGTTTCATTGAGGAATAAATCTATTGGGAAGCTGTATTTCGTATCTCCAGTTCATCGAATAGGCCTGGACAAGCTGTTCTCGAGTTCATACTACAAATAATTTGTATTTATCAAACAGTGGAAAATCCAGGGTGGAATGTAACAATATTCTTAGGAGAAAAGTTGCTACTCACCATATAGCCGAATGCTGAGTCGCAGATAGGCACAACAGAGATTTTAACACTTAAAGCTTTCAGCCAATGGCTTTTTCTCAATGATACACACACTCACGCAAATGCAATTCTCACTCACTGACTGCTTCACAGCCTGTACCATATGGATCCTTCTCACCAACAACAGCTTTTCTGAATTGCGCAGGTGGGAACTGTCCCTGCAATACATCCTACGTTCCCGTAACTCTCCTGGCCTCAACCTTCATTAGTCACTGTCCCCACCCTTCCAGTTCCTTGCCTGCTCCCATTCCACCACTACACAATTGTCATTCCCATCACCACACCCAGTCCCTTTTTATTTATTTTATTTTTACTTTTATTTATTTCTCTCCTTTTCCACTACTTCCCCTCTCCCCTCCACCCCCACCCTCCCACCACCCACCCCTGCCTGCCGCCCAACCTGCAGCACTTTACTGTCTGCCATTCCCACTCTCCACGCCAGCCTCCTCCTTTCCCCCACCCAGTCACCACTCCCATCATGCACTGGAGCTGCTGCTCGCAGTGTGAAGTGTCAAAATCTTCTTGTTGTGCCTATCTGTGACTCAGAATCTCCGCTATATGGTGAGTATCAACTTTCCGTATCGGAATATAATTTGTATTTACTCGTATTTGTACTGCAGAAATGCTTGCTTGATGAGGTAACTCAAGAAATGAAGCCATGTGACATTATAGAATGAAAGTGAAAGAGATAAGCCACATTCTTTATTTTTGTATCATCTATGTACTACAATACCCATGTTGCAAATAAAGATTTGTGTAGGTGCTTCAGTGGTTATGTGGTATGCTCTTCCCAACTGAATTCATCAGCGAGTTCTAACACTCTAATGACCTTATTGTCCATGGGATGTTAAATCCCATAGAATACACACACACACACACACACACACACACACACACACACACACACACACATACATACAGGGAAGAAACCTCTTGCAAGTTGCGCACTGCATATAGTGGATTTGTCGAAGTTTAGTAAAAAGAATTTTTTTTAAAACCATTTATTAGTGCCTGTAATAATTTCAGTAACCACTTTTGCTAAATGAATGGACAGAGAACAACTTTCTGTCTTGGGAACACTCAGTACCCAGTTCCTGAGGACGCTCAGCTGCACAACTCGAAGGAACCGAGAGCTCGCGACACCACATCAGTCATTTTGAGCTTCCTCCTCAGTGCTAGTTTTCTGGAATGCCAGAGATGGAAGCTTGTGCTCACATGTGTCATTTTATCCTGCCACCGTCTTAAATTAAACTTGGGTTAACACTTGGGTTAGCACTCGCTCCCCTATTTTGCCCAATGGAACATTCTTATTCTTTACTCAATTACTTCTTTTACATTCTCCCACCTCGGATGATCGGCCCACCTTCCTCTCTCCTTCCTCTTTCTCTCTGTTTTGTATTTTTATAACTCAGACTACATTTAATTGCTCTCCATCTTTGCTTCTCACCCTGTCCCTTCCACCATCTTTGAACTGAAAGTGGTACTATTCTTACCAGTGAGGTACATACAGGCATAAGGTACACGTGTCAATTCACGATAAGACTGTTGAGCAACAAGAATGATGCACTGTCAAAAGAGAGCACGCATTCCAGGTTTCGAGCAGACACAGTTTCATGTGTGGCGCAGATAACAAGTGCATCAGAGTTTTACAGTGAAATGGCCTGGCAACTAGAAATGTACCTTCAAAGTAGAAGTATGTGGGACAGTAAGAGTCTTATGGGAAAAACATGTAAATCGTACACAGATCCACTGTGAAATTCTGGCAGTATATGGTCCAAATGCAATGTCACATCAAAGCGTAGTAAAATTGTGCCAACAATTTACCCAAAGCCAAACAGACACAGATGATGCCAATCGGGAACAGGCGACAGATTTGCAGTACTCGCATTGTCACTATTGTGGCCATTGCTCAGAAGCTGTGCATCTCAGTAAACAGTGCTCATTCTGTCAGCCAAGATCATCTGCAGTATCGGAAATTGTGCTCACACTGGGTTCCACGATCACCGTCACATGCACACAAATGCAAGGTTAATGGCCATAAAGGAAAGGTGGTGTGGAAAGTTAAGTGAAGGCCGTGTTCTGTTGAGTGACAGTGCAACAACCCTCACAACTTTGCTTCAACATCTTCAATGGTATGTTGAGAAACATCTACTATACACTCTATATCTTCCACTGTGTGATGTCCTCCTTCTCAAGCTGAAAGAACATTGTGGGAGAAGGAAGAGGAGGGGAGAGGAGTTTTTAAATTTGACATTCACACAGCAGTTGTAAAATGGTTCTGTGACTGAGGAATGGATTTCCGTTGTTGAGGAATTGAACAATTGGTTAAATGTTCTGACAGAGCCTTGGTGTTGTTGTTGTCTTCAGTCCTGAGACTGGTTTGATGCTGCTCTCCATGCTACTCTATCCTGTGCAAGCTGCTTCATCTCCCAGTACCTACTGCAACCTACATCCTTCTGAATCTGCTTAGTGTACTCATCTCTCGGTCTCCCTCTACGATTTTTACCCTCCACGCTGCCCTCCAATGCTAAATTTGTGATCCCTTGATGCCTCAAAACATGTCCTACCAACCGATCCCTTCTTCTAGTCAAGTTGTGCCACAAACTTCTCTTCTCCCCAATCCTATTCAATACCTCCTCATTAGTTACGTGATCTATCCACCTTATCTTCAGTATTCTTCTGTAGCACCACATTTCGAAAGCTTCTATTCTCTTCTTGTCCAGACTAGTTATCGTCCATGTTTCACTTCCATACATGGCTACACTCCAAACAAATACTTTCAGAAACGACTTCCTGATACATAAATCTATATTCGATGTTAACAAATTTCTCTTCTTCAGAAATGCTTTCCTTGCCATTGCCAGTCTACATTTTATATCCTCTCTACTTCGACCATCATCAGTTATTTTACTTCCTAAATAGCAAAACTCCTTTACTACTTTAAGTGTCTCATTTCCTAATCTAATTCCCTCAGCATCACCCGATTTAATTTGACTACATTCCATTATCCTCGTTTTGCTTTTGTTAATGTTCATCTTATATCCTCCTTTCAAGACACTGTCCATTCCGTTCAACTGCTCTTCCAAGTCCTTTGCCGTCTCTGACAGAATTACAATGTCATCGGCGAACCTCAAAGTTTTTACTTCGTCTCCTTGAATTTTAATACCTACTCCAAATTTTTCTTTTATTTCCTTTACTGCTTGCTCAATATACAGATTGAATAACATCGGGGAGAGGCTACAACCCTGTCTCACTCCTTTCCCAACCACTGCTTCCCTTTCATGCCCCTCGACTCTTATTACTGCCATCTGGTTTCTGTACAAATTATAAATAGCCTTTCGCTCCCTGTATTTTACCCCTGCCACCTTTAGAATTTGAAAAAGAGTATTCCAGTCAACATTGTCAAAAGCTTTCTCTAAGTCTACAAATGCTAGAAACGTAGGTTTGCCTTTTCTTAATCTTTCTTCTAAGATAAGTCGTAAGGTCAGTATTGCCTCACGTGTTCCAACATTTCGACGGAATCCAAACTGATCCTCCCCGAGGTCTGCATCTACCAGTTTTTCCATTCGTCTGTAAAGAATTCGCGTTAGTATTTTGCAGCCGTGGCTTATTAAACTGATAGTTCGGTAATTTTCACATCTGTCAGCACCTGCTTTCTTTGGGATTGGAATTATTATATTCTTCTTGAAGTCTGAGGGTATTTCGCCTGTCTCATACATCTTGTTCACCAGCTGGTAGAGTTTTGTCATGACTGGCTCTCCCAAGGCCGTCAGTAGTTCTAACGGAATGTTGTCTACTCCGGGGGCCTTGTTTCGACTCAGGTCTTTCAGTGCTCTGTCAAACTCTTCACGCAGTATCGTATCTCCCATTTCGTCTTCATCTACATCCTCTTCTATTTCCATAATATTGTCCTCAAGTACATCGCCCTTGTATAAACCTTCTATATACTCCTTCCACCTTTCTGCCTTCCCTTCTTTGCTTAGAACTGGGCTGCCATCTGAGCTCTTGATATTCATAAACGTGGTTCTCTTCTCTCCAAAGGTCTCTTTAATTTTCCTGTAGGCAGTATCTATCTTACCCCTAGTGAGATAAGCTTCTACATCCTTACATTTGTCCTCTAGCCATCCCTGTTTAGCCATTTTGCACTTCCTGTCGATCTCATTTTTTAGACGTTTGTATTCCTTTTTGCCTGCTTCATTTACTGCATTTTTATATTTTCTCCTTTCATCAATTAGATTCAATATTTCTTCTGTTACCCAAGGATTTCTAGCAGCCCTCGTCTTTGTACCTACTTTATCCTCTGCTGCCTTCACTACTACATCCCTCAGAGCTCCCCATTCTTCTTCTACTGTTTTTCTTTCCTCCATTCCTGTCAATTGTTCCCTTATGCTCTCCCTGAAACTCTCTACAACCTCTGGTTCTTTCAGTTTATCCAGGTCCCATCTCCTTAATTTCCCACATTTTTGCAGTTTCTTCAGTTTTAATCTACAGGTCATAACCAATAGATTGTGGTCAGAGTCCACATCTGCCCCTGGAAATGTCTTACAACTTAAAACCTGGTTCCTAAATCTCTGTCTTACCATTATATAATCTATCTGATACCTTTTAGTATCTCCAGGGTTCTTCCACGTATACAACCTTCTTTCATGATTCTTAAACCAAGTGTTAGCTATGATTAAGTTGTGCTCTGTGCAAAATTCTACTAGGCGGCTTCCTCTTTCATTTCTTAGCCCCAATCCATATTCACCTACTATGTTTCCTTCTCTCCCTTTTCCTACACTCGAATTCCAGTCACCCATTACTATTAAATTTTCGTCTCCCTTCACTATCTGAATAATTTCTTTTATTTCATCGTACATTTCTTCAATTTCTTCATCATCTGCAGAGCTAGTTGGCATATAAACTTGTACTACTGTAGTAGGTGTGGGCTTCGTATCTATCTTGGCCACAATAATGCGTTCATTATGCTGTTTGTAGTAGCTTACCCGCATTCCTATTTTCCTATTCATTATTAAACCTACTCCTGCATTACCCCTATTTGATTTTGTGTTTATAACCCTGTAGTCACCTGACCAGAAGTCTTGTTCCTCCTGCCACCGAACTTCACTAATTCCCACTATATCTAACTGTAACCTATCCATTTCCCTTTTTAAATTTTCTAACCTACCTGCCCGATTAAGGGATCTGACATTCCACGCTCCGATCCGTAGAACGCCAGTTTTCTTTCTCCTGATAACGACATCCTCCTGAGTAGTCCCCGCCCGGAGATCCGAATGGGGGACTATTTTACCTCCGGAATATTTTACCCAAGAGGATGCCATCATCATTTAATCATACAGTAAAGCTGCATGTCCTCGGGAAAAATTACGGCTGTAGTTTCCCCTTGCTTTCAGCCGTTCGCAGTACCAGCACAGCAAGGCCGTTTTGGTTAATGTTGCAAGGCCAGATCAGTCAATCATCCAGACTGTTGCCCCTGCAACTACTGAAAAGGCTGCTGCCCCTCTTCAGGAACCACACGTTTGTCTGGCCTCTCAACAGATACCCCTCCGTTGTGGTTGCACCTACGGTACGGCCATCTGTATCGCTGAGGCACGCAAGCCTCCCCACCAACGGCAAGGTCCATGGTTCATGGGGGGAGGAGAGCCTTGGTACTATGTTCAAAAACAGTATCATGTACCTCTGTCACCTTGAAGCATAGCTCAGCATTCAGTAAAAATTGCTTGGCCTGACATAACAATGTGTGACTTACTTTCTGACGTCCGTTTGTATCTGTAACTTCTTATTCCTCTTCTAGCTCACTCCTTTTCCTCAAAACACACAGATCCCTCTCAGCTTTGGATCTTAGTGAAGTGTCACTACCTTCCAACCGTCTCAAAGCACCCAGGCTGTCCTCAATGAAGAAGGAATATAAAAGTTCCAAAAACAAGAATTATAGTCCATTTAAAAGTACACTCAGCACTACAGTGCTGCCACATCGGCTACTGCTTGACAGGTCACTTCACAAGTGCTGAAATGCTGCTCATATAATGTGGAGCGGTGTTAGAAGCTGTTGCCATTAGGTATGGCAGAAATGCGAGATGTTCTGTCCACAGCTGATTTTAAATGACCAATGACGGTACTGCGGCAGACAACGCTCTTTGTAGCCTAACTACAACCTCTTGATGTGTGATGTATCCGGGAAAACTGTAGTCAGTAAACTACGGCAGAACTATTAATTATGCTCACTTTGATCACAGCTTTTAAAGCTGACCTGTATGAGCAAACTTATGTGTTTAGTTTTAAAAGGGAACTGTAACTTCTTGCTTTTGCTATGCGAGCGTCATGCGAGCTGATGCGATATGGACTGATGAGCAATCCTGGTTGTAACTCATTTAGAGGTTATAGGCGACATCAGCAGATTCAAAAAGAAAGAAGAATGATAGGAAGAAAAATAAGAGCAAATGGAAAAGTCAGTACAATGATGAAAATGGCACAACAAACAATTAAAAATAAAACAATAGATTGAAACAAATTAATTGTAAATAATTATAATCAGAAACATTTTGATAAAGATTTAAATAAAAAAAATTGTCACCTCCTGGCAGTGTTTGAACCCACTTGCTGTTACACTGTAGACTGCGACTTTATCAGTGCGTTATGCAAGAGCTTCAGATGATGATGGTATATTTAAAAAAGTTCAGTTTTACACCATGTCGTATGACGTTTACCCACTGTAGGCCGATCTCTGTGACAAAAGGACTGGGCTGAGGATTTGGGATCCGAATACAAAATGGGAGGGGGGGGAGGGGCAGACAATGAATTGGAAAAGCCATGACATTGAGCACTCTGACTGGAGGAAGACACCTCCAACAGATGAAGTGTCGACTATCAAGTAATTTTAATCGGACTACAGTAGCATCATTTTTAAATGTTTCTATTACCAACAGATTAGATTAGATTAGATTAATACTTGTTCCATAGATCATGAATACGACACTTCGTAATGATGTGGAACGTGTCAGGTTAATGAAAGATGTCTGTACAAGATATTACATTACACAAAATATTGCATGACACTAATGCTTAAGTTAGTTTTTTCCCCTTCCTTAATTTATATCTAAAAATTCAGCCAATGGGTAGAAGGAGTTGTCATCTAGAAAGTCTTTTAATTTATTTTTAAATGTTGGTTGACTATCTGTCAGACTTTTGATGCTGTTTGGTAGGTGACCAAAGACTTTTGTGGCAGCATATTTTACCCCCCTTCTGTGCCAAAGTCAGATTTAACCCTGCATAGTGAAGATCATCCTTTCTCCTGGTGTTATAGCTATGCACACTGCTATTACTTTTGAACTGGGCTGGATTATTAACAACATTTAGAATTTTCCAGAATGAGATTTTCACTCTGAAGTGGAGTGTGTGGTGATACGAAACTTCCTGGCAGATTAAAACTGTTGAAGGTAGGAGATAAGGTACTGGCAGAATTGTAGCTGTGAGGACGAGTTGTGAGTCATACTTGGGTAGCTGAGATGGTAGAGCACTTGCCCGCGAAAGGCAGAGGTCCAAGTTCGAGTCTGTCAGGCATACAGTTTTAATGTGCTAGGAAGTTTCATTTAGAATTTGGCCTTCTGAAGAGGAGCACTGTCCAGTAGTCCACCTCCCGAGGAGATCACGAATGTAAAATTAGAGTGATTCGAGCGCGTACGGAGGCTTTCAGACAGTCGTTCTTCCCGTGAAGCGTACGCAACTGGAACAGGAAAGGGAGGTAAAGACAGTGGCACGTAAAGTGCCCTCGGCCACACACCGTTGGGTGGCTTCGGAGTATAAATGTAGATGTAGATCTGTATCTTTGCAGTTTAACAATATCTTGAAATTTTCATGTAGCATTTGTGAGCAGCTGTCTAATATTTGGACCAGCCTCAGTTGTAACTGGCATTTCTGAGAAAGCTTTGTGTACTGGGCATCAACGGAACAGCATCTTGTGTACATACAATAGAACAGTATTATCTGTTCTTGCTGAAACACTGAAAACACCTTGACATAGTAACAAGCTCACTTATGTTTGTACTAATATCAAAGTATTTATAGCCTCTGATGACGTCTTTAGTGCTGAAGGAAGAAAAGTAAACAACGAAAGATAGATTAGGCAGATAAGTTTCCTAAGGACACAAATACCAGCCATGAAATTCTACATACCGCACTGCTCCCTGAACTGAATTCTAAGCGTCAAACATGCCGAACTGAGCTAGAGAGTAGTTTATGTATTACAGCCTCCTCTAACTTATTATTTTGTTGAAATGTCTTGTTTGTGCATATTTTACCCACCTAATATACTTACTTCTCTGTGGTATTGCCAAAATAACTAAACCACAGTGAATGTCTGTGTAAAGCTAAAACTGCATCTCAAACAGTGACTTCCATAAGGAACTCCTATGGACTGTCCACTCTCTCTGTCTCTCTCTCTCTCTCTCTCTCTCTCTCTCTCTCTCTCTCTCTCTCTCACGTTCGGACACAGTTTTGACTTGTCTCTTTTCTAGTTTAAGAATATATCTCTGTTCACCCTACAGTCTGACCATGTAGGAACAAGTATACTTAATCAGTATTTAAATCCATTACATGTAATTTCATGTGTAGTCTCCTGTGTATGTATGTTACAGTTCCTATAAATCCTTTCGTTCAGCTGGCATTCATCATTCACTCTCCTGAAAGTCAAGTTTGTGTGTCAGTTGATTGTGACACTATTTTCTGTGAATGTTTGAGTGATGTGTTCGATAATTGAAGGCTGTAAGACATTTGCAAAATAGTAATCAAAGTTAAGTTGTTTATTCTGGGATTAAAAGAGCAAAGTTAATTGTGGGGTAAGAGGGCGTGAGGTTCTTAATTGTAAGCTTCTGCCATATTTCTGATTAATTAAGCAAGAATAGTGCTATGAATTTGGTCCCTATTAGATGTATTTTATGTTTTCAACAATTTTTTATACCCATGATGAATTAGTAATCTACAGACAGTTGAATATGTTTATCATGTATTGTATTTCAACTTGCAGTGGTGGTGGTGGTGGTGGTGGTGGTGGTAGTAGTAGTAGTAGTAGTAGTAGTAGTAGTAGTAGTAGTAGTAGTAGTAATAGTGATGATGATGATGATGATGATGATCTTTTCTGTTCTTGTTTCAGCATCTGTACTGAGAGACAACTCTCTTTGCTGGTAATTTATTTCATTAGTCAGTCCAAGACTTCATTCAAATTCCTAATTTTTATAGAACTTGTTTTGGTCATATAGAGGATAAACTTGGTTTAGAGTTTTATTCATTAATTATGCATGATGACTAGAAATTACATTGTAGGACTGTGGTCCTTAATCACAGCTATGTGGCTTAAGTTGTTATATTTGCCACATTGTTTGTTTTATTGAAGACTAGTTGTTGCATTTAATTGTAAATTCAATACTGGTAACTAATGCTGAGTTTCGTAAAGAATATTCATTAGTGTGTGTGTGTGTGTGTGTGTGTGTCTGAGTCTAATAGGGATAGGTACTTTTTGATTTTTAAGACTGTGCTGCTCATCATAATTTGCTGTGAAGAGGTCCAAATATGTTGTTCCTACTGTCACATTCAAAAATTATCTGTGTTGTATTGTCTTCTCTTGACTGGCCGGAGAGATATAATTATATTTTCCCCAAGTTCATTTTGCATGTACTCTCTTCACAGCCTTGTAGTTTATTATATGCTTACTGGATTTTTTATTTTGTTATTAAGTATACTGGCTCCTGTTTCCTTTGGAAACAGTGTGTTTTATTAGAGGGAACTGTTACAGCAGATATTGGTCCATATTTTAATATAGGGTAGAGTATAAGTCATGAAGAGGAAAGTTAGAAGTACAGATAATATTGTTATATAAGTTATAAGGTGTGCCAGGATGTAATTGTAAGGCAGCAATGTGTAACTGAGGTGCTAACATTAGACTGGACTAGTACAGTTACAACGAATGTTTCTTCAAATTCCGTGCCCCCCCCCCCCCCCCCCCCTCCCAGTCCATTCCTTCCATTTACAGACTTTCTATAAAAGTACCACAATGTTGTTAGTGAGGAAAGAGTATTGTGACATAATGGACTGAAACAGAGAAGCAGGCCTCTCTCCAAGCTTCACTTGAAATGCTGTGCTCCATATGTATATTCTCAGAAATTTCTTTCTCACTTTAAGGCCTTTGTCTCTTACTAACGGATTTCTTTAGCAAGAAATGCCTGTACTAATATGTTCCTTAATATTTTTGCATTGCTGGAATTTACTTTCAGTTGGTGTTCTGTGCTCAGTATACTGTTCATTCCACTTAATAGGTCCTGTAATTCTTCATTTATATCATTTCACCCTGAATCTTAATCCCACTTCAAAACTTTTCAGTTATTTCTTACATTGTTTCTTTGATGTTGAGAACACCCATTATTTCAATCCAAGCACTTCTGTCTTATTTTGAGGCAGGTACCAATGTCAGCTGCAATTGGACATTGAAATAATTCAATGTCAAGTGTTGAAAATTTCTGCTAGATCAGGACCCAATCTCAGATTTCTCACTTCACCCAAGTGCGGTTGCGGCTGATCTTCGTACGTCCCTCGTAATATTGTTATTTACAGCTGCTGTATCAAAAACGGAATATGTTTGACAGAGCAAACACCACACACACATACTACTTATTTCTTACTCTTCTGTTCTTCTTTGAGTCTAGCATTAATCAACTTCTCCTCATCCCAAAATTTTCTTTTTTGATAAAAATATAATACCACGAATTACATATGGATGCCCCTGTATTTTATATGAAAGTAAGTGAATCGGACACCACCAATTGCTTATTCTTGAAGGAGCAGGATGCTTAAATTATGTGAAAAAAATACTTCCAACTCCTCCATGTCTGTCCGAACTAGGGATAAATGATGACAGTGGCTCTCTCAAATAGTGAAGCAAATAAGAGGAAAGCAACCTAAAGCCGGCCACTGTGGCCTAGTGGGTCTAGGCACTTCAGTCTGGAACCGCGCGACTGCTACAGTCGCAGGTTTGAATCCTACCTCGGGCATGGATGTGTGTGATGTCCTTAGGTTAGGTTCCAGGGGACTGATGACCTCAGATGTTAAGTCCCATATTGCTCAGAGCCATTTGAATCTTTTTTAAAAACCTCCAAAACTCACTTGTGCTGTAGCCCACAGCTCCGTCGTGTTGGCAGCTCTTTCTACCTCCCTTTTTCACTGAGACAAAAGAAATTGTACAGGGTACTACATCATTCACACATTAAAGGTTGCTAATGTATTATTGGAGAGCTATTTACCAGTCATTATCTTCCATACAATTTGTAGAGTTTGTATGGGTATTCTGGAAACTTGAACACTTTCAGTCCTTAAGAACTGGCATTAGTCAAATTAAGAGGACATAAATTAAAGAGAGTCTGCTTATATTTTAGGTATGGATAACATTGTCACACTTTCAAGATTCAGGTACACAAAATGTAAACTTTGCCTAGATTTCCATTTCACTCCATTGTGCCACATCCGTATTCAGTAACTGCCTCCCAGCACTTCTTTACACAATGTTCCAAGTTGTTGTTCCGTGAAAACCTAACAGTTATACCAATTTGAGGACCTCTATTTTTCATATAGGATGTAGATTAGAGAAGTAAAGAAAAATACATTTGTGTGTTAACAATAACAGTTAACAGACTAAAAGCCAGCACAATTACCTCATGGAAATTGAGATGGGATCATTCTGTGTGTCCTAACGTAAGATTCATGTTGTGTCTTGCACAAAGCAAATCTTGTCATGTATAATTAGCACTTTGCCTTCGCAACAAGTACATATAATATCTAGAGCTATTCAGAAAAATTTGAAATTTGGTCTGGTGTTCATTTGCACATTCAGACCACCATGTTTTCGTGTCCTTGTCCTGACATACAACAGTAATAGATGATTTCTTACTAAACTCATTTTAGTTCTTGAGTATCTACTCTATAATTATAAAAAGAGCACTGAAACTATTTCCTTGAGATGTAATAGAAATTTTACAGCTGAAAATTTCCAAAATAAATAGAAAATTGCTGGCTTCTTGTGCATGAATAAAATAGTCTTAAACTTTCAGACTTCTGTGATGGCAAACAAAAATTTAGTGATGTCTAGAGTTTGGGTGACTAACTAGAACTGTAGAATTTGGAAGGGGATAATGTAAGGAAAAAGCATATACTAGGACAAATAAAATTATTAAATAATTAGCTTCTATTCAGTGTGACTAATTGTAAGCATTTGTTATATTGTGTGTTAAAGTTGTTGAAATACTATATGTGAAACCCCTCTTGCCCAGAAAAAGATAGTATATAAAAGGTCATGTTGTTTTCCTGTTGTTTTT
Organism: Schistocerca gregaria; assembly: GCF_023897955.1. Taxonomy (NCBI): domain Eukaryota; kingdom Metazoa; phylum Arthropoda; class Insecta; order Orthoptera; family Acrididae; genus Schistocerca; species Schistocerca gregaria. The sequence continues at coordinate 187,091,140 of NC_064929.1, forward strand.
TGCAGCAGAAAATGCTACACCATTGTGGTTGTAGATATATTTATTTTAATTTTATTCTTTTTGTGTACCACAGCCAAATTATTATAGACCTGCATGTGTGCTAGTCGAATAACAGAGTTTACATTTATATTTTTAGATTTGATTTTTAATTCTTATTGTTTTCCTTCGATGTTATATTTATTTTCAGTTACTTATTTAATGATTTGTTTTCTTTTTCACTGCTAAAGGAATTAACTTAGTTTTATTTTATAAGGCTGTTTTGTTTTTATTACAGGCTTAATTATACTGTTACCAAGAATCTCCTTAGTAATAGAACTTTGTAACTGTAGTTTTGATGTTAAAGAAAAAGCTGTATTCTCAGAGAGCATAAGATACAGGAAAATGAACAGTAGAGCACAAAAAAACTAATTCAGTTAATCTTTAAGAACATCCAAGATGAGACCTTATTTTGTCCATATTTTATGCAACCTACAGTTTTGACTCAAATATTTAAATTGATCATAACTAATGTTCTTATGTACTTGGCATAAACAAGAGCCCTGTTATTCATGCAATTGTGTGTGCCATAAACTTACAACTTTTGTTTCCATAGGCAAAGTGTACATACTTATTACTGTCCCATGTGCAGAAATTGTTATGTTTTCAATAATTGATTTATTCTTAGTTTACAGAATATTATGTATGCTATATATGCACCTAAGAAGGTTTTTAGTGTGGTTTTGAATGTCTCTAAACTCTCCTGTTTTGCTGTGTTGTTTGTATTTGATACAATTCTTTAACAAGTGGATAAGTCTGATTTGTTTACCAAAGCTGTTTGCTTAATACTTCAGCACAACCTGTTTTGATTTAGAGGGCAGCTGATACATGTTTTCTTCTTATGATGGAAGCCCGTTAAGTATACAAATTAGGTTGATAACATTAAGTCAGCTAGCAAAGATTTGTCACAGTGTTTATGCTGTATAGGAAATAATGCTTCGCTTCAAAGTTTTGACCATTCTGAATATTTTTACTGTGTTTGAGTGGAGCCATATTTTATGCTGCAACACTACACATAAATAACAAAATTGAGTACATCTTATATCAAAAGCATACTTGAAGACAGCTGACAGATTGGGAATCTTACAAATGGTGGTAAAGAAGCACATCAAACACTGTTGCTGAAATGTTTATATTGGGACATCAGTTAGAGTACCTGTAATACTAGCAGTTAATGAACATTTCTAACTGGATTGTATGTTGTTCAGATTTTGAGGTGGTATTTATTTTTTTAATAGATAGTCAGTGTGTATTTTGATGGAAATACTGCTGATGCCTTCATGTGATAAACCACATTTTATTGTTGTCATGTGTGTCAATTACAATAAATGGATCCATTTAAAGTGTTGTTTAAGTGGAAACTGTAAGTTAGTGCTGAATAAATCTAAATTAATAACATTGGCTTAGTAGTTTGCATTAGAACCAAAGATAATTGTGTTTAACAATTAATGACTTAACATTACCATATAAAATTTATCAAAACTTAAAGATCCCTTGCTGTTTGCAGTGTTTTCCCACATTTAGAAACAGGTGGTAAAAGAGTGATTGTTGTGCAGTAATACTGCCTGTCAGGAGGGCTTATTAGCATGTTAGTACAGGTACCTTAGGACCATGGGAAGGGGCTAAAAGACTATTTTGGATATTGCCAAAATAATTCGAAATTCTATATCTATGTTAAATGTAGCCCCTCACCTCTCTCTTCCCTGCTCTCTGTCCTCCATCCCTTCCAGTCTGTTTTTCTGTCATCACAAAATTAAATGACTTGCTTATTTTGTGGCTTATTGCAGTTTTCTTTCTCTTTTTCTGCTGAAGAGATTACAGTTTGTATTCAGTTTGAAATGTTTTTATACTTTTGTTTTATTCATGTGTGTGTGTGTTCTGTTGTGAAGCATATTCACATAAGGTTGCCAGGCAAATGTAATATATCTTCTACATTACATGAGATATCAGTGACAGCTAGAAATACGTGAATTACCCAAATGAAAGATACATGTCTCCTGGGGCCAAGCGTATCATCTTAATTTAGAGAGTGCTAACAAATTATATCTAATGTAGAACAGAACACAGTTGTAGGCTTTTTATCTGATGACACATAACTGAAACTATTCTATACAAAAATAGACCTTACCACTTATATCTTCCATCCTCAGCTTGCCAACAGTATAGTGAATCATAGCAACCTTTTACACAAACTGTGTTGATAAAATTATGGTTTTAAATTTACGACTGACTTACTTTTGTAGGTAAACGTTCTTATTTTCTTCTTAGGATATGCACTGCAAGTTTTGTATGTAGGTTATGTGGTGCTTTGTTTCAGTGATTTATTAAACCCTGTCTATTGACTGCATAAGAGTACAAGAAACTGAAATGTAAGGAAAGTTAAGCAACCAGAGAATTTTTTTTAAAAATAATCCAAGTTTTACATTACACAAGAATATTAATTCCAGGCTACAAATCAATTAGGGAAACTTAATATATTTGAAATTAATTCAGTTCTGTGGAAAAATTATACCTTTTTATTAAGATATTGAGAAATTAGTTAATGAGACACACTGAAAAGTCTCTAGTCCCATGAAATTCTTGTACAGTGCAAAAGAGTGACAATGTATGGGAAGATGAAGGCTCTACTTCTAAGGAAATAGAAGAGATATTACCGGAATGACTTGTCATGTTTAATTCAGCAAGGATAGTGGACTGTGTAAGAAGAATTTGATATGTCTGAAGTGTTGCTACTAAAAAACAAAATAGTCTTTCTTTTCAGTAAATATTTTCTGATATTATCTTTTACTGTGCTTATTTCTTAAAGACTTAAGAACTCTAAAGTTCTGTTTTCTATTTTACTTTCTACTGTTTCTGTTAATGCTTGCATCAAAGTGCACTAAATTCCTTCTTAATTATTGTGTAACACAGCTAATGGTCTGTCTCTAATGTTTCCATTTTCAGTAGTCCATTAAAGTCTAAATTTAAATTCCATTTTTTTAAAGCTAAATTAACACTATTTGTGAAAAATAAGTGACAACCTTACATGATTGAACAGTCAGTAGTGTCAGTTATTTGTGAATTTTATACAGTGATATGTACATTGCAGTTTCATTTTGCTACTTGCATTACACATTGGTTAAAAATTAAGACAACATTTGTGTGATTGATGTTAATATTTTTACAATAATGGGAAAAGAATTTTTTAATGAGAGCATACCAGCATTCACATAAGGAATTCAGGGAAATTTGAAATCAGGCTGGTGGTCTGTAGAATTCTATCAGCCTGTCTACGAATATGAGACTGGTATCTTTTTCCGCCTGTTGTCAGAAATATATTTTGAGAGTTTTAATGCAAACTGCTAACTTTGTGTGGCCTAGTTTTTGTTTATCAGAATACAAATAAATTGTGCAAAGGAAGTAAGACACTGAACATAATCAAATTTTCATTTTGATATATAGTACCACACTTACAACTTTGAGCCAACCTTCTTTTTCAGTTTAAGGCTTCTTTTATTCCATGCAGAACTATGACAAGACTGATGAAAATATTCCTGTGAACAAATTTCTTTAAACTACATTTATGAACTACAGTATGAATTATAACATTAAATGCTTATTTATACTGTTGCCTTTTGAAAATAAATATATTTGAGACAGTTTATTATTCAAACTGTTTTTGTTGTTCCTTTTTAAAAATTAACTTTGCTTCGTTTTATCAATAGCCATCAATTATGATGCCTGCTATTTCAGGAATATTGCTTTGCATATAAATATGTGAAGTGCCAACTATTTCTTTGTTCAGCAACTTAATTTTAATTCTACCCTGCAAGTAATGTTCTCTCAGGAATTACACACATATGCTGTCAAAGAGTTAACTTGTCTTTCTTGCACAATTGTTGCAGTTGATTCTAATGGCCAAAACAACTCATCATCATAGCATGAATTATATGTGTCTTTTGGAAACAACAAGTGTGTTATTTGTTTTCATCAATAAGGAAACTAATTTTTGTGCCCTGAGCACTAAAGTTCATATTCACAGGCAACAACTAAACATTTGAAGTAATATTGTGCTTGTGATTAAGTGAATGGTCATGTTAAGGTGGAAGCAAATTTGTGAACAACTGAGACTTAATTTGTACATAGACAAAAATTATTTTGCTTTTTTAATGGACTGTGATTTTTACAAGTCATGTTATTGATTTTTGTCTTTTTTAACATAAAATTTGTAAAAAAAAAAGGAAATTTAAAAATAAAGTTGATTGTATACATGTAATTGAACAGGCAGTGAACTGAACTGTCTAATATTCAGTCAAATTGTCAGATACTCAGAGATGCCTAAACAATACTTACCTTCATGATTTAAAATTCACAGTACTGTTTATAACACAAAAATAAATCTCAGTTGTTGTAATAGTAGGATTCTTCAGGGAAGAAAGAGGAATTAAATGGAAGGACAAAGGAGAGGGTAACATCAATCAAAACTGCTGAACCTTCCTCAACATATTCTTCTTTCTTCCCTGAAAGAGTCATGTATTCTCCCAAAATCCAGGAATACTATGTTCTACTCTTCTGCATTGCTGTGAGTTTTACTAGGAAGCTCTGGGCAACATTGCTATCCCTCTGTGGCTTTAATGAGGTCCTGAATTGAAATATCATTTTAATACAAATTACCAGTTGAATTGTGTTACAGAATATTTTAAATCTAACATGAAACTGTCTTAATGTTTTAAGGGCTCAGCATGTCAGCATTTAAGATTTCAAAGATACGACTAAGTTTAGCAGAAGATTTAGCGTAGATAGTGAAGGAAATGTACTTGTCGATATTGGTGTTCAGTGTAGTAATAAATACATAATTTCCTGAAGCATTGTTAGACAGATACGTCTAAAAGAATTGAAGTATGAGATGTGGCAGTTGCTGAAAGTGATTGGGGCACTGTGTCCATTAGTTCATACAGATGTGGTTATTGTACAGCAGGGATTTGCTCTGTTATCAAAGCACATTGTTCCATGGAACCCTCGTCTGTATCACCTTGTCATAATCTCATCAGCACATACCTTCTCCATCCACTTGGAGTGCTTCATGCCATGCTTTCGATTACATACAGTTTTCTACTAATTGAAGATTATTTGACTGCTGCTTCCATCATTGACATGCTAACTACAACCTGATTAAAACCACTTGTTACTTTTCACATGGCACTTCAGTGTCGCCGCATCAGATGGCAGGTGTGCTTCAAGTAAGGCATGCACAATAAGCAGCAGGTTGCTTACATGGCCGGAACACAGTTGCACCCACTGCGGACAGCAGCAATTAAATGGACTGCCAGTTGTGGCTGACAGTGGATTAGGTCTGTCTGCTGCACTACCCAAAAATTGCAAGTGAACTGATGTTTCATTGTGATACCTTGGCAATGTGTCTCTCACACACTTCCAGTTAGTGTGGTATGGGTTTTTGTGAGAAATTTTTCTTCACCTAATCTGCTGACAATGTGATAATTTTCTGTAATATCTGTGTTTGAAAATGTGCTGGTTCATTACTGTGAACAGTTATTGTTTTCAGTGATGATGTACTCTTCGCTTTTCACTGAACTTGTGCTCTTGTCATGTCACTAATTTTGCTGCCCAGAAATATGCAGTGCCAGATAGTTGTATATAGGGCTCTACAATCGGCATTGTTACATTGGAACATTTTTGTTCACTCCAGATATTCATACTCAAAATTCAACTCATTGTATGGATTTGAATGTGTGGAAATCAGAGACAACAGGCATGCATCTGTCAGTTAAGATTGTTGCTCAAATATTAATGGATATGTAATAAACAGTTTCAGCATGTGATTTTTGAAATAAGCCTGAAAAGTGTGTAAAGTTCTAGGTTACAGTAATTTTAGAGTGTCGCATTGGATATGACAGATGAGTATAGACTGTTGACACCAGCATACATTTCTTTTTTCACTTTCCTTCAGTAAAGATGGTAAAAGGTACTATTTAACATGTCTCTGAAGAAACTCTACAGCACCTTATCAGTTTTCTCATTCTCTGTTGATGGTGGGCACTCGTTTGATCATTAAAAACTGACTCTCATTTTAGGAAGATTATCTGTTACATTGTGTTCACTTATTTATCTCTAGTACAATAAGTTTCAGTGATGCTGTGTGTATAAAGAACAATACAAGATTCCTCATTCAATAAAATTTACTGCTTTTGTTAATTAAGATGCTGACTTGCCGCATGCATAGTGATGGATGTTTCACGGCCACTGTGTCAGGTGTGAAATTCTGCTGTGGCCACATAGCGCCTGGCAGCAGCCCTATGGCTTTCAGTGTGTTAATACAGCTGTATTGTGAGCCAGTTCTTTATCTTCATTATATGGAGGACCCTCAAACTTTCACTTATATCTGTTACCAACAAATCTTAGGATATTGCACAGACTGTTGTTCATCTAAAATGTTAATTTTCATATGTGGCTCTTTCTGAAGATATTGCTACCATCCCTGTGAGCTATGAGGAAGAAAATAGTTGAACTGTTCCCAGTTGTGTAGTAAATCAATAGCTGTCCTTTGTTTCAAGTACTGCTGCCAACCTGGACACTATGCATCTGATTTTTACTTTGGGTGATCACATTGTTACAGTGGAACTTTTTTTGCATAAAAATATGATGCACAGAGAGAAGAAAAAGCATGAATATTCTGTGTGTAGCTTAGTTGAAAGATAGGTGGTTTGTAAGTTCATCTTTATTAGTTCAGGCTATAGAAATTAGAAACAAAAGGTCAATTATTATTGTTGTTGCAAGACTCAGTACATTGAAAACCTCATGTGAATCTCTCCCCGTGTCTGAATATTTGGTCAGGTAAAAATGTTCCCCTGTTAACATTGTTAAAGAGCAGTCACACACATGGGTTATGTGCTCAACGGGTTAAGGTAGAAAGAGTCCTGCTATCAAGTTTCTCGTGTAATTTTCCAAATAATATGTAAAATAACTTGATTGTGTGTACCTAGTGATACAGACAGTGCTATGTGTGTGTCCAGCTTGGCAGAGAGTTACAGATTCAAACAGCACAATTTTGTGTATACATGTCAAAGGCTTCTGCTACATACATGCACCATTTAGATACACATGGAAAAAAAGCAAGATCCTAATAGTCTCTTAAAATTTACAGTGCCATAGTTGCACTTACATTAGTGGTCTAAGTGATCGATATATAACCTCTTACATGTTACCTATTTAATTATAACTACTTCACCTACTGAGATTCAGTCCATGGAAATTGCCTGAAACTATTCTTATGCTAAATGAAACACACTGCAAATGTTGTTGTAATTTGTGTTCACATATATTTTCTTTTTTCTGTCATCCCATACACTTAGATATATGCCTTAAATATTTGGTTACTATTCGTTGAATTGGTTAGACAAAATATGCGAATTTTGATGTTTGGAATATTATTGCATGTAAATATTGCTCAATTTATTTACACTGTGGCCTAGATGTTGAAGCTGGTGATAACAGCACAAACTCTCATTACAGACTGATATTGTTATCAGCTTCAATTTTTTTAAGCTGGTGTGAGCTAATGTAGCAATAGAGGTTTTTCTTCAAATGTTTTACAGTGGCCATTGACTTGGGTGATTGAATTTAAATAACTGCAACGTAACATCGACTTACATGAGTCAGTGGATCCTTCTTACCTGTAATCTGGAGCACTTCTTCCTTGGTCAGTAATCTTCACACAGTTCCAATCTTAGCAACTTATCTGAATCACTGAGTGGAAAAAGAATTAACATGAAAACACACTTGATAAGACATACTCAAATATTATTCTAACTGTTACAAATATGAGAAACAAGTACAATCCTCACCACTGTATACGAAAGAAAAACAAGCATAAAAATGTGTCCGTATTAATTTACTGAATACTCACTGTTGTTATTGTCTTTCAAAATTGTGATGTTTTGTGTGAATGTTCCTCACTGTTATACATATTTTTTCCATGCAGCTAACTGCATTTCTGTAAGTCAGAAATAAAAGTTAAACATGTTAAATAAAAGTTTGTCAACAGAAAGCTTCCTGGTCTTTGATTCTGTTTTTTGTATCTAGACATTGCCCTATAATAAATACAGTTCATTTTAAATCCTCCAAACAGTTGCTTATCTCCACAACTAGACCCAGCTGGTAGCCGCATGTGTTAATGTGACAGCTTCCTGGATGGAGAGGTGCACCAGCCCTTGATCAAATCCACCCAGTGTATTAAGGACAAGGGGTCAGTGTGCAGGCCAACCTGCATGTGTTTCTTTTAGGTGATTTTTCCACATCCCATTAGGTGAATACTGGGCTGGTTCTCATGTTTTGTTGAAAATACAGCTATGCAAACATTTAGAACTCTTCTGACACTTGCAGACAAAATTTAATCTATATGCAGAGAGATTTGGTACACTGCTGCTGTACTGCAGGGGGGGGGGGGGGGGGGGGGGGGGGGGGGGGCTGAAGACGTTACCTGTTTGGTCTCCTTAAACACCCAGTCAGCATTTTCACAATTGGGACAGTTATCTGGCATACTGTTTTACATGTATCTACCTTTTTTATTGGTGTAGAGGCAACTGTAGATGTCAACTTTTTCATTACATTCGCCTAGCTCTAAAAATTTAAGAAGAAGTGTCAAATGTTTATAAGGAAGGTAGAAAAGGGTTTAACATTCCCTTGATAACGAGGTCATTTGAGACTGATCTAGAGCTCAGATTGTTTGCTTTTAAGGATGGGTGCCAGGATACACTTGCAGAGCAATTATCTCGTCATTTGCCTAGAACAATAAATCGTGGAAAATGTAAAATTTGTTTTTTTCGGACGCTGATCTAAACCATCATCATCATTCTGAATGAGAGTCCAGAGTGCTGATCAAATGTCTTCAAAGCATTTTATTGCTTGTGTTATGCTCATCAACATGAGCAAAGCATTTGACACTGTTTCATGTATCGTAATATCTAAATTCGAATATTATGGTGTCAAGAACAATGAACTATCATTAAACAATTCATAAGTACTAGATAGTAAACAAGATGACACAGTAAATAATTGTAGATAATATGCCCCACCTGTCATGCAGCAGAGTCATAAGTTTCTGTTCTGGACTATTTTCTTTTCGTAATATATATGAATAATTTATTTAGTTCTTCATCCTAAAAGTTTGTAATATATGCTGATATACAACCCTTGTAACGACTGATACCAAAGCTAACAAGGAAAACACTGACAATGATTGTAATCTGCACAGTGGCTACACAAAAGTAAAATAATATTAGATAAAATCAGAACTGAAACTACACTCCTGGAAATGGAAAAAAGAACACATTGACACCGGTGTGTCAGACACACCATACTTGCTCCGGACACTGCGAGAGGGCTGTACAAGCAATGATCACACACACGGCACAGCGGACACACCAGGAACCGCGGTGTTGGCCGTCGAATGGCGCTAGCTGCGCAGCATTTGTGCACCGCCGCCGTCAGTGTCAGACAGTTTGCCGTGGCATACAGAGCTCCATCGTAGTCTTTAACACTGGTAGCATGCCACGACAGCGTGGACGTGAACCGTATGTGTAGTTGACGGACTTTGAGCGAGGGCGTATAGTGGGCATGCGGGAGGCCGGGTGGACCTACCGCTCAACACGTGGGGCGTGAGGTCTCCACAGTACATCGATGTTGTCGCCAGTGGTCGGCGGAAGGTGCACGTGCCAGTCGACCTGGGACCGGACCGCAGTGACGCACAGATGCACGCCAAGACCGTAGGATCCTACACAGTGCCGTAGGGGACCGTGCCGCCACTTCCCAGCAAATTAGGGACACTGTTGCTCCTGGGGTATCGGTGAGGACCATTTGCAACCGTCCCCATGAAGCTGGGCTACGGTCCCGCACACCGTTAGGCCGTCTTCCGCTCACGCCCCCACATCGTGCAGCCCGCCTCCAGTGGTGTCGCGACAGACGTGAATGGAGGGACGAATGGAGACGTGTCGTCTTCAGCGATGAGAGTTGCTTCTGCCTTGGTGCCAATGATGGTCGTATGCATGTTTGGCGCCGTGCAGGTGAGCGCCACAATCAGGACTGCATACGACCGAGGCACACAGGGCCAACACCTGGCATCATGGTGTGGGGAGCGATCTCCTACACTGGCCGTACACCTCTGGTGATCGTCGAGGGGACACTGAATAGTGCACGGTACATCCAAACCGTCATCGAACCCATCGTTCTACCATTCCTAGACCGGCAAGGGAACTTGCTGTTCCAACAGGACAATGCACGTCCGCATGTATCCCGTGCCAGCCAAAGTGCTCTAGAAGGTGTAAGTCAACTACCCTGGCCAGCAAGATCTCCGGATCTGTCCCCTATTGAGCATGTTTGGGACTGGATGAAGCGTCGTCTCACGTGGTCTGCACGTCCAGCACGAATGCTGGTCCAACTGAGGCGCCAGGTGGAAATGGCATGGCAAGCCGTTCCACGGGACTACATCCAGCATCTCTACGATCGTCTCCATGGGAGAATAGCAGCCTGCATTGCTGCGAAAGGTGGATATACACTGTACTAGTGCCGACATTGTGCATGCTCTGTTGCCTGTGTCTATGTGCCTGTGGTTCTGTCAGTGTGATCATGTGATGTATCTGACCCCAGGAATGTGTCAATAAAGTTTCCCCTTCCTGGGACAATGAATTCACGGTGTTCTTATTTCAATTTCCAGGAGTGTATATGCAGTTTTCTCCATAAAATGAGCGAAAAAGTGAATGAATGTAAATCTGTCAGACTATAAGGAATTCATTTGAACCCACGACTGAAATGTTATTTTCACACTGAACAGTTGGGCATTAAACTAAAATTGATTTGCTTATTGTTCCAATTAATACCCTGTATCAGTAAAGAACTGCTACTCTTTTAATATCTTCCACTCTCCCTTAACATTTGAGGCAACTCTTCTCATACAAAATCAGTGTCTGATACAAAATCAGTGTCTCATACAAAATCAGTGTCTCATACAAAATCAGTGTTTATGTGGCAAAAAAGAAATGTGGTGAGAAAAATGTACAGGCATTACAAAAGCAAGTCTTGCCTAAGTATATCTTTCCTGTATACTCAAACTGGTCTCCTCACAATGGAATAGTAACCAGGGACTTTAACTCACACAAATTCTGTCTACAATTATGGAACGAGGAACAGAAATAATGTTGATTTAGACAATACTAGATTAAGTGCCAGAATTGTTTTAAATATTCTAATGTAAAGCTGTATAATCAATTATCTCTGACAATTACTTTTAGAGGTGCCTACAAAACATATTAATCAACAATGTTTTTTTATGAACAATGGCAACTCTATAATAATATGCTAGCCTAAATCTGACATGTAATTTTTAATGCAAAATCTTGTGGTATTCTAGCATGAAAATCCATATAAATGCAACAAACCACACGCATCATTGTGAAATTTTTAAGTCAGAATGAAAGTGTGTACCAGACTGGGATTCAAACACCAGACAATTGCCTTTTGCAAGCAATGTTCTGAGCAGAAAGATGGTCATCCGTTGATGGCAAAGATGATACAAACGATAATAACAGCAAAAATAATAATAGTCAACATGAAATTCTCTCAATATTTTTTTAGTCAATTTTTTTTCACAAACTGCAACATCATCTAATCTAAGTACTAGTTTTCATAGATTTAGCTGTTAAATATGTTTTAATATAACAAAATATTTTCATCCCCTACTATTTCAGCCCCTTAAGGCTTGAATTTCCCCCCCCCCCCCCCCAAAAAAAAAAAAGAGCTTTTGTAATGAAATACTGCCATAAAAATTTTCATTCCCTATTGTACTCCTGTAGGTGCTCAATTTCCTGAAACACTTAAGAACATATTTTTTTTTTTATTTCTAGTTGAGAAGTCAAAGGCAAATTTTATTAGATTTAGCTATAACAATGTTATCGAGCCGTAACAAAATATTTTCATAATAATTTTCATCCCCTATTTCACCTCTTAACAACTGAATTTCCAAAAATGCTGAAACATGTACTTTTTATTTGTAACCAAAAAGTCAAATACAAACTTCCATAGATCTATCTTTAAAAATGCTTTAGTAGTAATTTAACAATGATTTGTTTTCAGAATAACTTTCACCCACTATTTCACCCCTCCAGGGGTTAAATTTCCAAAAAATACTGAAATACATATTTATTTATTTCTGACTGAGAAACCAAATACCAATTTTTATGGTTCTTGCTCCAAAATTGCCTTAATTGCAACATATTGTCAAAAAATTGTTCAGCCCCATATTTCACCCCTTCAGAGGTGGAATTTTGAAAAATACCTTCTGAAACAATGCCTACAGAATAAGATGCACACCCCCTTCAAATTGCAATTCATTAGTTGTTTGAGCTGGACAATGAGGAGTCAGTCAGTCAGGATATTTCCGTTAGATTAGTGATAAGTGTTTTTGAAACTTACTGGCAGATTAAAACTTTGTGCCAGACCGGGGCTCTAATCTGGGAAGTTTGCCTTTTGCAGGCAAGTGCTCTACTGAGCGAGCTGCCAGAGCATGACTGACGACCTGTCTCCACAGCTCCACTTCCACCAGTACCTCATCCTTCCTTCCAGAAGTTCTAGTTGTGCAAGTTTCACATGAGAATATGGCTGAAGTTCAGAAAGTAGGGGATGAGGTACTTGCAGAAGTAGAGCTTCTAAAATCCCAGATTTTAGACATAAAATTCTTTAGTTCCAGCCTGACAGATTATTCTGTCATCTCCTTTGTGCAGGAAAAGTAACACTGTATAAGTTATCCCACATTTCTGTTGCATAATTGCTGGCTGAGCAAAACAATGATACTTACTCCAAGTATATTCTTTTTACAGTTTTCTTGCCAAAGAATGTACAAGAAAGCCCAACTTTAAGTTGTCTCAAATGGTTACTCTCAGAAGTTTGACTGTCAATTGCTTACTGTTTGATTCCCACACCTGTGAACTTTTTGTGTCTTCTTTTATGTTAAATTTCACAATTAATATTTGATTTGTTTTTACTTGCATAGAGCTAACTTTCATTAAAAATAATTTATTTACTGCACTGTTTTGTCTGATCCCTAATTCACCATAAGCTTTGTTTGAAAAGAACCCATGTTTTTTGTGCATTTATTTCACCTGGCAAAACTTATGCCCCTCAGGTTCTCTCTCACATCTAACCAGGCTTCTTCATTACGTAGACATTAAAAGTAGAATGGTACACATGCAATATATTAATAATAATAATAATAATAATAATAATAATAATAATAATAATAAAAGTACAGCAAACCAAGAATCGGTACCAGAAAGCTTCACTCCAGTGTCAGAGTGGCAGCCCAAGCAAGAAAATATTTTTGAGGAAAATCAAATGCAAAACAGTTAATGAAATGACCTGGTCTTGGCTGACAGAAGGAACCGTAACGAGTGAAACTGAAGGACTGATTTTTTGCTGCACAGGCAAAAGTTATCGAAGCCAGAATCAAGTAATCAGCAGAAAATACCAACTGTAGATTTGCAAAGAAGTTGAGTAAACAATTGACTATCTTGGTCTGTTGCCAAAAGATCGCTCAGACTGATTACAGGCAGAGGCACAATGGTGTGCCATAAATGATCCACTGGAACTTATGCCAAAATTACCACACGCCCGTGCCAAAGAACTGTTAGGACTACAAGCCAGAAAAAGTTGTTGCAAATGAACATACCAAATTACTGTGGGTCCCCAGAGGTTCTCGGCACAATGGAAGCAATCCACGAGATCTTAGTGGGCACTTGAGAACCATAGGCATTGATGAAATGTCAATGTTCAAATACAAAAAACCACTTTACTGAGATCTGCCAATATGTCTTGCAGTCCTAGAAACTTGTGCTCTATGTCACTAGTGACAAAATGTGAAATACAGCTCAGTGAGCACATTTGTCATGTTTACTGTTGTAATTATGTCAATATATATTGAAATGAATACGTGAAATGGAAGAAATGTCTGTCTTATTAACTAACATTAAGCAGTTTCCCCCATTATGTTCTTGTCAAATATAAGTAATCAGGGTTACCACAGGTTCTGGAAACCACGGAATTTCAAACTTGTCAGGGAAATAGGAAATCTGAAAAAAAAAAAGAAAAGAAATAAACTGGATAAAATCTCATTTTTGTCTCAATAGATGAAACGGTTGAATGGAATGGATAGTGTCTTGAAAGGAGGATATAAAATGAACATCAACAAAAGCAAAACGAGGATAATGGAATATAGTCAAATTAAGTCGGGTGATGCTGAGGGTATTAGTTTTGGAAATGAGACACTTAAAGTTGTAAAGGAGTTTTGCTATTTGGGGAGCAAAATAATTGATGATGGTCGATGTAGAGAGGATATAAAATGTAGACTGGCAATGGCAAGGAAAGCGTTTCTGAAGAAGAGAGATTTGTTAACATCAAGTATAGGTTTAAGTGTCAGGAAGCCGTTTCTGAAAGTATTTGTATGGAGTGTAGCCATGTATGGAAGTGAAACATGGACGATAAATAGTTTAGACAAGAAGAGAATAGAAGCTTTCGAAATGTGGTGCAACAGAAGAATGCTGAAGATTAGATGGGTAGATCACATAACTAATGAGGAGATGTTGAATAGGATTGGGGAGAAGAGATGTTTGTGGCACAACTTGACTAGAAGAAGGGACCGGCTGGTAGGACATGTTCTGAGGCATCAAGGGATCACCAATTTAGTATTGGAGGGCAGCATGGAGGGGGAAAATCGTAGAGGGAGACCGAGAGATGAATACACCAAGCAAATTCAGAAGGATGTAGGTTGCAGTAAGTACTGGGAGATAAAGAAGCTTGCACAGGATAGAGTAGCATGGAGAGCTGCATCAAACCAGTCTCAGTACTGAAGACCACAACAACAGATGAAACGGTTTGTTCACTGAGGTGTCATGCATTCTCATTGGCTTTGCAGCTAAGTATGTGTGCCGCTTCCCTGCTTCCCCATTACTACTGTTTCTCTCCTTCCTATCAGTCTCCTCAGCTTGCAGTCAGTGCTGCCACCTCTTCTTGCCACTAGTCTAGCAGCTGCTGACAAGAGGCAGGGAGGCATGACTAGTGGTTTGTTTGGATCTGATTCTCAGAGACTGTAGCTGCAGCGGTCATGTGTGAATGAGTTGTGTCTGTGTGATGCGAATCTGCATATGCTTTCATTTTCTGACGAAAGCTATGGCTGAAAATTTAGTTGTGAGAATGTAATTGTCTTCTCGACATCCCTGTCTGTGGCTCAGAAATCATCTTTATGGTGAGTTGATATCTATCCCCATTATTATTGATTCTCAGTGTATTTTAACAAGTTATCTGTTGCGTGGATAAATCACTGTGGTCTCATTTCATCAACATGTTGTCTGTGGCTCCTGAATAGCTAACCACACCAGTGGATTTCCACAACAGGTCAAAACCACAGGCTGTTTCTGTGGGTGTCTGTAATGGATTGTGCTTGCTGATCTGAAGCCATTCGGTTCCCAGTAATCTGCAGACCCTGCCCATCGGATCTTGTCTCACTTGTCTCCTTGCAGGCCAGGTCTGTTTCAGTGTGGCATAAAGCAACAGATTTTCATGGTTTATCCAAGGACCCAGGACTGCATTGCTCATCAGCAGGCCAGAGGTGATGGATTTCAGGAATTGGAACTGTCTCACCGCTAGTAGGTTCTACAGTGTGGCATTTTATAGACATTTTATTTGTTCTAGTTCATTTTGGCACTTCACAAGTATTTTATATCTTGGAAAGTGTGGAAGATAAGAAGAAGAAAATTGTGTCAGTTGCCGATGGTTTGTACGTTAAGTACTCATAGATTTCTCAAAAGAAAAATCACAAAATACCTGTAAAACAATAGATATAACACAGTGGGTAATAACAGACAATAATAAACGTAGTAGTACCAACATTTTATTACAGTCACCTACAGTGTTGGTTTACACAATTCTTCCCCACCTTAAACCCTTCTTTCAAGAGGCCTACTTTTTTCAGAGTTTATTTCTGAAATCAGTGGAGGTATTTTAAATGTCCCTTGCAACTCCAAGGAAATCAATATTTTTGTCACCTAATATGTTTTTTTTGTATTGAAATAAAATAACATCAGTGGTCTAAATAAAAAACATATACCATTTGGCTTGCTTTCTCCACCTAAAAACATTTCATTACAAGAGATGTTGATGTTAGTCCTTCATATTTTTGCTCATATCAGGAAACATCATATGCTTGCAAGTTTTAGTTAGATATTTCCTCGTTTCCAGTACTGTTTCTTGTTACATAGCTGCAATGACAGATTGTCAACTTACGTCTTAACTTACCTTTGAGATGTCACAATTTGTCAGGGAAAAATGCTAAAACTTGACTGGAAATTAGGGAATTTCACTCAGGGAAACTTGTGGCTACCCTGGTAATGACTGTAACAGAAATACAGCGCAACTTCTACATACAGAACTGTCTTAAAGGTAGAGAACAGTCTATAATAATGATTTCAATAATAAAATAATGGGCCAGTTATGGTTTTTTTTTCAGTCACAGCACAAAAGGTTTCAGAAAGCTTTCTCCATTTCCAAGTACTGTGGTATCTTAGATTATTATTAGTATTATTACAATTTTTGAAAAGGACAGTTGCTACTCACCATATAGTGGAGATGCTGAGTCACAGATAGGTACAACAAAAAGATTACCACAAAATGTAATTACAGTGAAATCCAGACCTTTGTAACTGCCTGTAGGCATTGATAAATATCAACGTTCAGCCTTTGTCAAAAAAATTAAAAAAAAAAACAACTAGCTGGCTTCAGGTAATGGTTATGTGAATTTGTGTGTGTGTGTGTGTGTGTGTGGTGGGGGGTTTCTATTTTTGACAAAGGTCTTTAAGCTCATTTTGTGACAGGCTTTTTGCTTTTTGTTGTGAATATGTGTGACTCAGCACCTCTGTTATGTGGTGAGTAGCAACTATCCTTCTCAAAACACTGTTACATTTCATCATGGATTTTCCATTGTTTTATTACTATTATTATTATTGTATACGAGCTGTGTACTTGATTTTTGTTCTACTTC
The DNA here is from genome assembly GCF_023897955.1 of Schistocerca gregaria. Lineage (NCBI taxonomy): Eukaryota > Metazoa > Arthropoda > Insecta > Orthoptera > Acrididae > Schistocerca > Schistocerca gregaria. The sequence continues at coordinate 187,108,253 of NC_064929.1, forward strand.
TCTTGCCCGCAGTCATCTCTAATAACATTAACATACATGGGGTATTGGGAAAAAAGCATTGAATATTTTGAGAGATGTTAGTGCTCTGCAGTCATCTCAAATAACATTTGTGGTAGTAGGAAGAAAGCATTGAATATTTTGAGAGACGTCAGTACTTATCAAAACATGTCCAATAAACATGGGTTTGGAGTCATACTTATAAAGATGTGAACATCTGATCATGGGGGGAGCTCATCATGACGTCAGTCTAGTGTAATGCAGATATCTGCTCTTTTGTTTAAGGAATCAAACATTATGTGAAGTAAACTGAATTTTTGTACTTGCAGGTATGCATCATTGACTGGAGGACATAGACCAATTCTTCTGAGTGTTGTTATAAGCAAATAGGTACATGGGGACTGAGGTGTGGGGAACTGCTGAGGTCAAGCTGTGAGGTTTCCTCAACCCATCCAGTGGGCTTGAAATGTAGTGTCAGACGTTCAACCACATTGCTGCGAAAATATGCTGATGTGCGATCATGTATGAACTCATCTATATCAACATACCTGATCTCCAGACCACAATATTTTGCATGGCAGAGGGTACCTTGTAACACTTCTGGTCAGTGCCTCCCCTGTTCCACTTGAACATGGAGTGAGGGATAAATGTATGTGTGCCACCGTACAAGCCCTAATGTCTCTAATCTTGTCTCTGCTGTCATTACACAAAAAGTATGTTGGCAACGTGTTGGATGTAGGTTTTGCCAGTTATGCAAAACACCGTTTTTTCAAAGTTCCCAAACATATTTCAGCACCTCTGTGCTATCATCAATGATTTCTGTTTTATTTAATGTTTACATTTGGTTTGCATGGTTTTGCGTATTATTTCTCATATTTTCAGAAATTCGGTTGTAAAAGCATTTTACACTTCACCAAAAGACACTGTAAAGTTATGTTTACTTGTGCTTCACAACACTTCATCAAGATGATGAGAAAAAAGGGCTTACCACACAAAAACATGACAAGCTACCAACAAGAAATAGTATGCAAGTGGTTCTGCAAGACTACGGAAACTGAATGTAAAGATTAAGTAAAACAGAAATCCACTGATGCTGGCACAGAGAAAAATGGTGTTTTGCATAACTGGCGGATGTCACATACAAAAACTTTTACTGAAAACTCGAAAAACACAAGGAGTTGCAAATCCAAATGATGAATATGTTGGCATCAGTTGAATCATTCTGCAGTCAGTTGCAAATACTGTTTCTCTAAATTTTCGCAATAGTGTTTCAAGAAAAGAACATTGAGGAATTCCCATTTGAATTCACAGAATATTTCCATAACATTTGTGTTTATCAAACCTACTGGTAACAGATATAGAAGCCTGCCTCTGAATTGCTTTGATGTTGGTCTTTAATCCAACATGTTGGAGATCTCAAATATTTGAGCAGCACTCAAGAATGGGTCGTACTAGTGTTATCCCACAGGATTGTTTTTCCTCATCATCTGTATTGTACGTTCCCAAATAGGATAAATAAGACCAAAACCAAGAAACTCACCAAAAATTCCCTGAACAACCACTGTGCATTGCCTCAAAAAATTTAGACAACCCCAAACACTGAAATCAGTATAAAAATATTGTAAAATACTAAGTACAGTTCCAGAATGAGATTTTCACTCTGCAGTGGAGTGTGCGCTGATATGAAAGTTCCTGGCAGATTAAAACTGTGTGCCCGACCGAGACTCGAAGTCGGGACCTTTGCCTTTCGCGGGGAAGTGCTCTACCAACTGAGCTACCGTAGCACGACTCACGTCCGGTAGTCACAGCTTTACCTCTGCCAGTATCCGTCTCCTACATTCCAAACTTTACAGAAGCTCTCCTGCGAACCTTGCAGAACTAGCACTCCTGAAAGAAAGGAGTGCTAGTTCTGCAAAGAAGATAAGTACAAAATCAAGAGATGGGCGAAAAATTTTAGTGAACAGTTTGTGAAGTGTTGCTGAGAAAACATAACACAATGGCTTCTTAGAAAATGGCATAAAAATACTGAAAGATAATCTCCCAATTTATTTAGAGGAGATAGGTATAGCTCCTATGCCCCTAGAAAGCAAGAAAAACCAAAATTTCTTTAAGAAAAAATTAAACTGATGTCGACACTATTTCCAGCGTTACTCCTAAAAGCCTGATTTGATCAGTTCAGTAAAGTGCTAGTTCATATATTCAATGCCTCTCTCAAACAAGGTATCTTCCCTGACAGGACAAAGTATGCTATTGTAAAGCCCCTCTATGAGGAAGGTGATACCTCAGATGTTACAAACTATTGAGCTGTTTTCATTTTTCCTCATCTTCTTTGCTGTGAAGTTCTATATATTGAGCTGCCACTGACAGTGAAAAATAAAAATTTGACAAACTGTGAAAGAAAACAGGCACTATAAAAACAACACATCAGGAAAACCACACCATGTAGTAAAAAATCTATAAAATAAGAGCCCACTGATGATGTTGCAACTGTAGTGAAACATATTTGGGATAAAAAACAAAACAGTAAATTCTGTATCAAAAACATCAGTAAAACCGATTTCATTCATTTCCATTGTGATCACAAAAGCCCACAGGTAATAAATGTTGCATACAAGAGCCAGCAGGTACATAGGGCACATCGTTTGAAATTTTTAGGTGTCCATATAGATAGCAGGCTTAACAGGGAATACCACATTCACCCCACCCTGAAAAGGCTTAACTCAGCAAAATTTGCAATCCACATAATCACCAAAATTGGCCTACTTCACCTACTTTCATTCACTCAAAATGTTACAAAATAATCTTCTGGGGCAGTTCACTGCTATCAAAGAAAGCTTTTGTATATCAAAAAAAGGTTGTCCAAATTTTGTGTGCAGTGCCTCCGAGAACGTCATGTTGTAGTCTCCTTAAGCAAACAGGAATACTAACCACTATCACACAACTCTCTTTTCAGTCATGACCTTTTTTTTAAATTTTATTTTATTTTTTTTTTATTTTAGACGTCTAGTTCCGTAGAACAAAATTGAGGAGCAAATCTCCAAGGTCATGGATCATGTAAGTACATGAAATTACAACGTAAAACTAATAATGGATAAAATAAAATGTTTATGAACCCAAAAAAAGACAAGTCATAAGTTTATGTAAATGCAATCAATAATTTAACATATGAATCCATTTAAATTTTCAAGGAACTCCTCAACAGAATAGAAGAAGTGACTTACGAGAAAACTCCTCAGTTTCGATTTGAAAGTGCATGGATACGGCTAAGATTTTTGAATTCTTGTGGTAGCTTAATGAAAATGGATATAGCAGTATACAGCACGCCTTTCTGCACAAGAGTCAAGTTAGTGGGATCCAAATGCAGACTGGATTTCTGCGTAGTATTAACTGAATGAAAGCTGCTAATTCTTGGGAATAAGCTGATATTGTTAACGAGAAATGTAGGGATTGAGAGAATACCCAGACTAATGAACAAGGGCTGAGAAGAGGTTCTCGAACTGACACCACTTTTTGCCCATTTTTCAGCCAAGAATATCCTTTGAGAATGGGAAGAATAATCACAAAATATAATACCATATGTCATAAGCGAATGAAAATAAGCAAAGTAGACTACTTTTCATGTTGAATTATCACTTTAGATACTGTTCGAATAGTAAAAATAGCAGCAAGATCCTCAAAGTGGGTTTTCCACAACAGTTTACTATTTGAACTGTACAGTTTCACTAATCATATCCCCATTCTGTGGAATTAATGTCAGGTTTTGTTAAATTGTGTGTTAGAAACTGTAAAAACCAAGTCTAACTGTGATTTAGTGTTGGTTTATTTTCTACAAGTCATGAACTTAAGTCTTAAATTGCACTATGTGAAACAGTGCCAGTGTTGCACACAACATACTTTACTACCAAGGCAGTCTCATCAACAAACAGAAATGTTTTACAATCACCTTTAATATTAGAGGGTATTTATATAAATAAAAAACAGAGGTGGCTCCAGCACTGATCCCTGGGGCACCCCCACCCCCACCTCTATATGACCATACCCTACTTAGACGCCACATCATAGTCATTCTCAACACTGTGGAGAATGACCTTTTGCTGTCAGTTATTAAAGTAAAAGGTGAATCAGTTGTTGTGAGCTTCGATCAACACAATCATATGCCTTAGTTAAATCAAAAAAGATGCCTAGTGTTCAAAACCTTTTGTTTAATCCATTCAGTACCTCACAGAAAAAAGAGATGGCATAGAAATATGTCTAAAATTGTCTATATTATCCCTCTCTCCCTTTTTAAAAAGCAGCTTTCCTACTGAGTACTTGAATCATTCAGGAAACCTACCATCCGTAATGGAAAAATTACAAATATGGCTAAGTACAGGGCTAACAAGTGCGGCATAGGACATGCTTCACAATCCTTCTCAATATCAAATGAATTAGTGAAATGTTTTGATTCATACCACATCTATGTATTACCATAAAAATTGGATCTATAGAATAGGTATTGAAATGCAGCCAGTCTATAAAGACACTGTCATCAGCGGTTCATCCTATCTGCCATGTCATTCATGTATATAGACACTAAGAGCAGTCCAGTCACACTTCCCTGGGCCACTCCTGATGATGCCCTTGTCTCTGATCAACACTTTCCATGCTGGACAACATACACTGTTCTACTACTTAAGAAGCCTCAGAGACATTTTCATTTCATATCTGGGAACCTACACTGTAAGCTTGAATAATAATTAACAGTCTGCTGTGGGACACGTATCATATGCTTTCCGGAAGTCTAGGAGTCTGTAGTCTTGGCTGACATGACACGTTTTCCAGCAAGGTTGGCAGTTTCTCGGTGACAAACTGCTGATAATGATTCCAATTTATGGCCCTATTAATATATCCATGCATTGGCTAAGAAACAATGCTTATGCACTCCTTCTGCAATGGTATGGAAATTTCCATTATCCCATACATGCTGACTATTAAAACTTACATCACCATCTCTTGTGGATCCCACCTCTTACATATTCTCTAACATGTTTATTTTTTGGGCATACAGGACACAGGTTGGGAGGAGACTTCCAGTTGCTAAAAACAGTTGCAGAAAACAGTATCCACTACTGGTATGTCTGTTGTGGAGTTGCAGGCTTCCATTGATAAAAGTTGTTTTGTATGACTAGAATTACAATGACTCACATCTGGAACCAATCAACTCACACCAATACTTGTGTCTAACAATTTTCATGGGTACGAAATTGCGAGCAGTTCGAGAACATTTTTCCATGTAAGTGACATTTTATTTGCCACCTCCCCTCCTCCCAGTGTTTTTCCACACAAGCAACTTATTATTTGGCACCCCGAACACTTTTACACACAAATGACTTGTCTTCCTCCCACCCCAACCCCCCTCCCCCACATCTTCCTTTCCTCCCTTATCATAAATTAGCTGTCATTCCTAAAGGGCCTTGGTAAGACAACTTAAAGTAAATATATGTATACATCTAGTGAGTGTAAAAATGGATTGTTTTCATTACAGCCTGCGGAAAAATTTTGTCAAGTTGCCTCTGGCACTTGTCTCACCTGAGAGCACTAAGTGGCTGCTTGTGTTGCTTGGCCCGTAAACCAGCTCTGTATGAAATGGAACAATCATATAAGCTCAGTAGAAGTTGAAGCATGTAGCGGACTTCGCTTCATTGGCAAGATACTGGAAATACACAGCCAGTCCACAAAATAGATTGTTTATATGTTCCATATCAGAACACTACTCAAGTGTTAGAGACCATACCAAATATGATTAGAAAGGGTTATTGGGTGTATGCAAGAAAGGACATCATAATAGTCGAAGTTTGTGCGACTCACAGAAGAGAGCCACAGAAATTTTGAAACACCACAAATGCTTGAAGATACGCAAAAATTATCCCACAAAATCCTATATACCAAGTTTCTAGAACCAGTGCTAAGTGAAGAATATAGGGATATAACCCTCTACCCACTGAAATTACAACACTGTGGAGACAGCATACGGCAAACATCAAATCGGCATGAAGTGTACAAAATTCTTAGATATGCAAATGATTAGCATTTCAGTACAATGATATAAAGTATAGAGCAAGGAAGGAAAGAAGGGAGAGTAGGGTTATTAGAGACCATAAAGTACGAGGGCTGTTCAAAAAGTATCTGACTTATTTATAAAATCAGTTGATTCAGGTACAATTCTTTGACACTAGACACTTTAAAAAGACAGTCAGCATAACTTTCACATTGCTGCAGACCTACCTCACTTTTTTGGGTCTCGAGAATGATGGATGCTTCCATTGTGATGATTGGAACATTGTTTCTGGGTCATACCCATAAAACCAGGACTCATCAATATTGATCAACATATTAAGAAAAATGAGGCTACTGCTCACAGTATCCAGCATATCCTGCATAATCTCCCAATTAAGTTATTTCTGCTCGGTTTTAGCCAACTTTGGCAAACATTTGGCTGAGATCACACTGATGTCCAAATGTTCTGTTAAAATGGAATGATTGGCTCGGATACTAATTTTAACCATGTCTGCAAGTTTCTGGTCTTTATTCATCTATCCTGTACCAGTGGAGCCCTTATGTGATCAATAATAACCACGTTTGCAGATGTTGACGGCCCACCTGAATGTGCTTTACTCTGCACTGATGAGTGGCCATCTTTGAAGCAATTGTACCTCTGCTGTATGTGTGTGGTACCCATAGCTTTGTCCCCGAAGACCTGTTGAATCTTGTGGATTGTTTCAGCTTGAGAATTGCCAAGCTTAAAACAAAATTTGATACAATAACATGGTCCCACTTTTTCTAGCACGTTGCCCACGACACAAAATCTGACAACTATTACGTACCTGTATTCACTTGTTAACAGCTAGCCAGCAACTTGTCATTTCTGAAATTGGAAAAGAAAAGGTATGTGCACTACAAACGCCTACACACATAAAGAGGACTGGCGACCCTTTTTGACAGCTGGTTTCATCAATCAAATATGATATCGGATACTTTTTGAACAGCCCTCATACATAGGAGTAATGTCGTCTGCATTCGGTATATAGGGAAATATGACACAGCAAGCGTCCCATTGTGAAATCACATTTGGATGTTGTTTGTTTCTGAGAATACCATGTTATGCTCTGTGTATGTAGGAAAAATATCTACCATTATGTGTCAGAATTTGACAGCAACAAGTCATAGCCTGTTGAGACTGCAGACTATGATTCCACAGTATTGTTGTTCACATTGGTTGGGATTCTAGGCCTGTCATACAAATATAGATTTGACAGGTTCAGAAAGGTTGTACTTGATGCCGTGCAGGATTCAGCGGCTCTGCACGACCAGTGCCCTAGAGGAAAAATGTTCAGATGTGCAGGGTCGTAAAGCCATGTCATGTGCCTCAAGTCCGGAAATGGGCGTGTTTGAAGCAGCATAATTGTCAACATAGACAATGTAATAGCTGAAGTAGCACAGACTATGAGCATCCATACGTTGCAGTGAATTCCACTGAAGCGGCAGCAGAGAGAAGGGTGCTGACAATGGTTTGCCAGTAACAATGCTGGCTCTGTGTCATCTTTTCAGATGAGTCCCACTTTTGTGTGTGGCATCATGATGGACATGTATCCATACTCAAAGGATAAAAAAAAAGTTGCCAGATTGCTTTAGCATTATCACATAGGCCAGCAGCATGCACAAAAGCTGCCAGGTCTCATCGGGTATCATTATCTCTGGATGTTTCTGATATGTTAAGGCAGTCACATAGATGTAGTCTCTTGATTCTCAAAACCTTTGGCTCAGTACCACACCCACACTTATTGTCAAAAGTTTGATCATATTGGTTACCATTCAAAATTTGTAACTGGTTTAAGAATTTTTGACTGTAATGTTAATGAGTCAAAGCTGGAATTGACATGGTGTAACACTTTTCAGGGTTATGAAGTGGAATAATCACATAGGCTCAGTTGTCGGGAAAGCAGGTGGTAGACTTCAGTTTATTGGTAGAATACTGGGGAAATGCAATCAGTCATGATTGCTTACAAATCACTCGTGTGACCATTCTGAAATATTGCTCAAGTGTGTAGGGCTGTACCAAATGGAACTAACAGGGGATATTGAATAGATACAGAGAAGAGCAGTATGAATGTTCACAGGTTTGTTTAATCCATTGGAGTGTGTCACAGAGATGCTGAAGAAACTGAACTGGCAGACTCTTGAAGATAGATTTAAACTATCCTGAGAAATCCTACTTACATAGTTTCACAGACTGGTTTTAAATGATTATTCTAGGAATATTCCCATGCTCAATATGTAAATGGAGTGAAAATAAACTGCAATAACTCATACAATGGGACATACCCTGTGCCATGTACTTCACAGTGATTTGCAAAGTATAGATGTAGATGTAGTCGTATCTTGGATGTCACCGTGATGTTATAATCCAATAAGATAATTCAGGAGTGCATCTACATCTACATCTACATTTATACTCTGCAAACCACCGTGAGGTGCATGGCAGAAGATATGTCCCATTGTACCAGTTATTAGGGTTTCTTCCTGTTATAGATGTAGACGTAGTCGTATCTTTGATGTCACCGTGATGTTATAATTCAATAAGATAATTCAGGAGTACATCTACATTTATACTCTGAAAACCACCGTGAGGTGCATGGCAGAAGATACGTCCCATTGTACCAGCTATTAGGGTTTCTTCCTGTTCCGTTAAGGTATGGAGTGCGGGAAGAATGATTTATTGAATGCCTATATGTGTGCATTAATTATTCTAATCTTATCCTCACAATCCCTATGTGAGCAATATGTAGAGGGCTGTAGTATATTCACAGAATCATCATTTAAAGCCAGTTCTTGAAATTTTGTTAATAGACTTTCTCAGGATAGTTTCCATCTATCTTCAGGAGTCTACCAGTTCAGTTCCTTCAGTATCTCTGTGTGACACTCTCCAACAGATTAAAAAAACCTGTGAACATTCATGCTGTCCTGTGTGTACATTCAATATCCCTGTTAGTCCTATCTGCTACAGGTCTCACACACTTGAACAATATTCCATAATTGGTCACATGAAGCAATCTCATTTGTAGGTTGATTTCACTTCCCCAGTATTCGACCAATAAACCAAAGTCTACCATCTGCTGTACCCACGACTGAACCTATGTGATCATTCCATTTCCTATTCCTTCAAAGTTTTACGCCCAAGTATTTGTATGAGCTGGCAAATTTCTGCAGTGACTCTTGATATAATAGTCATAGAATACGAGATTTTTTTATTTTGTGAAGTGCACAATTTTACGTTCCTGATCATTTAGAGCAAGTTGTCAATCTCTGCACCACTTTGAAATCTTATGAAGGTCAGATTGAATATCTGTGTAGCATCTTGAAAATATAGTACTTCATCTTAGATAACTGCATCATCTCCAAAAAGCATGGTTTTACTATTCATAATGTATGCAAGGCCATTAATATACAATGTGCACAGCAAGGGTCCCAACTCACTTTCCTGGGATACAGCTGAACTTATTTCTACATCTGATGATGACTCTCCATCCAAGATAACATGTTGTGTCCCTAGCAAAAAATCCTCAATCCAGTTACAAATTTCACTTGATACCCCATATGATCATACCTTTGGCAATAAGCTGAAGTGTGGTACTAAGTCAAATGTTTTTTGGAAATCAAAAAATACTACATCTACCCAACTGCCTTGATCCAAAGCTTTCAGTGTGCCATTAGAGAAAAATGTGAGTTGGGTTTCACATGATTGATGTTTTCAAAATCCATGCTGGTTTGCATTGAGGGAAGTCATTCTGTTTAAGATATCTCATTATGTTTGAGCTCAGAACATGTTCTAAGATTCTGCAACAAATCAGTGTCGAGGCAAATTCAATACAGAATCTGACAGGGATTCCATTGGGCCCTTCCATTCATCTTTTCGGTGGTATGAGGCTTAAATTGGGGCAGTTATCCTGGGTTTTCTTTTGTAAAGGAACATTTGACAACTGAGTTAAGCATTTCAGCTTTTGCTTTGCTACCCTCAATTTCAGTTTCTGTCTCATTCATTAGTGACTGGACACTAACTTTGGTGCCACAACCAGAATTTCATTAGGTTCTGAGAAAGATCAGTTGTCAATATTCTGCTGCTGTAATCATTGAAGGCATCACACATTGCTCTCATGACAGCCAAACACGTTTTGTTCAGTGCCTCTCTCTCTATAGACCTATGCTTTGTTTTACACCTATTTTGCCATATTCTCTCGTTCTTTAGAAGTTTCTTTACAGTGACTGTATACCATGGATGTTCCCTTCCATTTTGAACTATTCTACTGGGTACACATCTATCTAGGATGTGGTCAACTACTCTTTTAAACTTGAGCCAGAGTTCCTCTACATGCTCCTACCCTGTGCTGAAAGTCTCAAGTTCCTAGCTGAAATATGACACTACTGATTTTTTATCTCGTTTACTGAACGTATCTTTGTTCTTGTTTTAGTTGTCCTTTGAACTTTGGTAATCATTGTTGCCACAACTGCTTCAGTGTCAATGATACCAGTTTCATTGTGGACATCTTCAAATAGGTGACGTCCATTTGTTGCCATTAAATGCAATGTACATCCATCATGAGTGGGGTTCCTAATTATCTAACAAATGAATGTTGCCCGTGCTGGCCTGACCTACCTCAATACAAAGGGAGAGTGATTGTTGCCCCGACAAGCATGTTCCTCCAGATTTCTCTCTCACTGAAATCAAACAGTAATGGGTAGTCAGGCAACAGATATGCCACCACCAATGACTGATGGATTCTGGCACAGAGCTGAAGCAGCATGAAATCACAAAATCGTATCTGTCACCCAGCTCTGTCCGACTGTGTGCACGGGTTAGGGTCACTGCTGCTGCCCATGATGGCAGCTCTGTATACTACTTTTCACACGCTATGTACCACCAAATTACCTAAAACTTTAATCATGTATTCTTTCTACTATAGTGTATTCTCTTAAAAATAAGCAAATTTTCATCATTTTGCTGTCCTTCCTAGGGTTGCAATTTTATTTTTGGTAGTGTGTGAGGTGTCCCAATCACAGTCTTCGTTTTTCTGACATGTTGATATGCAGCATAGCCCAAGGTCTAGGTTGGTTTGAAAGATGGTGATTTGCACAAGTTGATGAAGCCAATGAATGTGAATGCCAAATAAAGGTTGTCACAACAGACTGATCTGGATTCTAGCCGATTGTTTACATCTGCGACAATTTAACAAAATTCTCGTCATAAAAACTAAACATACATTTGAAAAATCTGTATGTATTACATAGTGGGCGAGTCTCTGGCACCTATTTTCATGCAAATGGTGTCCCTATATTGTACAGAAACTACAAAATATGTTAGGGTGAGGAGTGTACTATGACTTGTACTGACATAATCATATATTACATCCAGCGATAATGGGCTGTACTCGAAAGGTGGCACAATACAGATAAATGGTCATCACGATGACCATGAATACTCAGATTTCTTTATTTACTCCAGCTAAAGTATTTTTGGCACCGTTACTGCACACACTCATGCTTCATACAGGCTGCAAAGCAATTAAATTTTCCATGATTGGGCAAATATAATTCTGTTATTTATTCAGTCAGTTTATAATGATATCAGACAACAGATGTGTCAAAATAAATACAACAATAAAAGTCCATCCACACACAATGATCATTGAGGACATCTGCGCAGGTATGAGATACACAAAAGATTGAAAGTTGTAAAGACCCTTTGATACTAAACCACCTGTCAGGAAGAAGTCTGTGGATGCAGTTAATCCTTGCAAATGTGGTCTGTTAATGTGACACAAGTTCCATTCTACAGCTCTCTCGCAATCTGTTGGTCTGGAAATGAAATTTCAGTGGCAGATGACTTTGCTCTTGTAACCTTGAAGTAAATTACATTTATTCAGAAATTTGCAATGGAGGAGATTCTATTATGGACTATGTTTGCAACTTCTTTTAAAAAAACACGAGAAACAGAAAGACCGATCAACATGTTCCTCATAAAACATGAAAAAATACTTGTATAGAGAGAGCAATTTCTCCACTAGCAATTCCTGTTAATGGGAAGAAGCTACAAGGACTTAGAATTTTCTACTGCAATTTCGAAACAAGTATTGAGTTTAATAATATCCAAACCATGAGAAGCTACTTACACTGTGGGTTCTAGTAAAAATAATTGTTTATTTCTAACCACATGAAGGAAACTGCATGCACAAAAAGTATTCAGTTTTTATTTAGTCAGATAGAACTGTTTGACACTATTCACCTTCAAAGTAGTCTCCTTCAGCTTCTACACATCTCTCCCAATGCTGCTGGCACTGCTGGAAGCATAACTGGAAATTTGTTTTTGTATGGTGCATAGCTCCTCCATCTAATTCTGCATAATGCATCCCCCTCTTCTGAAATATGCCCCCTTCAGAGTACTTTTCCTTTTAGGGAAAAGCCAGAAGTCACACGGTGCTAGGTCAGGGGAATATGGAAGCTGATAAACCACAACTGTGTTGTGTTTAGCCAGAAGCTCAGAATTGCTTGAGAACAGTGAGTGGGTGCGTTATCGCTGTGATGGTGCCAACTGCCCACTGCCAACAAGTCTGGCAATTTGCATCTCACTGCTTCACGAAGGTGACACAGAACCTCTTGGTAGGACTCCTTGACATTAGTACCTTCTGGGGCATACTCGTGATGACACACACCATTGGAGTCAAAAAAGATGGTCAGCATAACTTTCACATTGCTGTGGACCTGCCTCAATTTTCTGGATCTCAGAGATGATGCTTCCATTCCATGACTGGAACTTCATTTCTATAAACCCATGACTCATCACCAGTGATCACTGTATTAAGAAAATTGTGATTACTGTTTGCAGATTCCAGCATGCCCTGGATGATCTCTGAACAAAGTTGCTTCTGCTCTGTTGTTAGCAACTTTGGCACAAATTTTTCTGAACGTCGCCCTTACATACAAATGTTCTGTTAAAATGAAATGAATGGATCCAGTACTAATTTTAACCTTATCTGCAAGTTCTCTGATCGTTATTTGTCTATCCTGCATCACCACAGTCCATATGCAATCAATCACATCCTCATTTGTAGATTTTGAAGGCCTACCTGAATGTGCTTCACTGTTCAGTGATAAGCGACCATCTCTGAAGCGATTGTACCACTCCTTTATCTGTATGATAACAATTGCTTCATCCCAAAACACTTGTAGAATATTGCAGGTTGTTTCAACTGGAGAATCGCTAAGCTTAGAATAAAATTTCTTTAATTTTGCCCAAGACACAAAACCCGAAGACTTTCTCTAGCATGTTTTCACTTGCCAATGGTTAGCAAACGGCTGGTTGTTTGTGCAGTTGCAAAAAAAAAAAAAAAAAGAAAAAAGAAAAAAATGCACACTATGTATGCCTACAAACATAGAGTGTACACACACCCTGATTCATTGTTGGATTCAGCAATAAAAAATAAGTTCGGATACTTTTTGAACAGCCCTAGCCTAGTGTAATATAACTTTTTAACAACAGTGACTATGGAAACAATAAACAGAGATAAACAAAAGAGTAATTACTCTAGTGTGTTATCTATAAATGTTACAGTGTCCCTTACAGCCATACATTACTCTCTCGTGAGTAACAACATTGAGGGATTTCTTTGGGAAAGGCACTGCATGTCCAGAACGTGTAACTCATTGGGTTGGCTGATGACAGACAAGGTTTGGCGTTTCGAGCTGGTTGTTTACATGTTGCTGACACAGATGATCAGGAATCTGCATTCTTCACGAGGAAGGCTCCCTTGAGTCTGTCAATAGAGATGGTCTTCTGATAATATGGTGTTTCAATAAGAAAGAGTTTTTCAGAGTGTAAATATACCAGATATGGTTCATCATAGAAAGGTTGCGGAGGTTTTCTCTAGGAATCATGTCTTATGACACAGCACTCATCACATGTGAGGCCAACCTTGAAAATGTGCAACACAATATTTCAGTGGCAATGGAGGGATGCACTGCTTGGTTTAAGGCAAATGTACTGCAGAAGAATGATAGTAAAACTGAAGCTATTGTATTCAACCTGAATGCTTACAGCCATGATAACAAAACAGAAACTTTTAAAAAGCTCAGCTGGGATACCCACATAGAGAAGTTATTTGGCAAACTGGCACGTATCATATACCTGCTGTACAAGCTGAGGAGCAGTCTAAGTAAAGAACTTCCGTTATATGCATATATTTCATTCTTCCATTCCCACATGAGTTATGGAATACTATTATGGGGCAATTCCACAGGCTCAGAATTAGTGTTTGAATGGAAAAAGAAAGCCAATAGGCACACTGCAGGACTTAGCCCATATAAATCATGTCAAGATTATTTTAAGAAACTAAATATAATGATAGTGCCTGCCCTGTATATTTTACAACTGCCTTGTCTTTGTTAAGGAGAATATGAGTAAATTTGACTTAAGGAGGACAGTTCACGACCATAACATAAGAAGTGGGCATACAATTAATATGCCATATGCTAGGCTTGCAAAGACATATCAGTTACAAAAATATCTTAGTCCCGTGTACTTCAACAAATTATCTGAAAATACTTATGCAGTGACAGTAAATTTAAAACTGGTCTTTCAAGGTGAATGAATAGTAAAGTAACTTACTCTGCTCAAGAGTTCCTTGAGTTTGTGACAAATGACCCACTTTCCATACGAGAATGAACAATAAATTAACTGCAAACTTTACATATGCCACACTGTGCAACTATTTTATTACTGTTTCAATAGGGGAAAAGGAAAGTTGCTACTCACCATAGAGCGGAGATGCTGAGCCGCGGCAGGCTCAATAAAAAGATTCACACAATCAAAGGTTTCGGCTATTAAGGCCTTTTCAGCAGTAGATACACATACACACAGGCACACGCACACTCACGCAAGTGCAACTTGCATACACATCTGCAGTCTCAGATAGCTGCAAATACACTGCGAGCAGCCGCACCAGTGCGTGATGGAAGTGGCGACTGGGTGGGGGTAAAGAGGAGGCTGGGTGGGGGTAAAGAGGAGGCTGGGGTGGGGAGGGAGAGGGATAGTATGGTGGGAGCGGCGGACAGTCAAGTGTTGCAGTTTAGATGGAGGGTAGGAGAGAAGGTGCGGTGGGGGGGGGGGGGGGGGTAAGTTGTGGAAAGGCGAGAAATAAGAATAAAATTAAAAGACTGGGTGTGGCGGTGAAATGACGGTTGTGTAGTGCTGGAATGGGAACAGGGAGGGGGCTGGATGGGTGAGGACAGTGACTAAAGAAGGTTGAGGCGAGGAGGGTTATGGGAACATAGGATGTATTGCAGGGAAAGTTCCCACCTGTGCAATTCAGAAATCTGGTGTTGGTGGGAAGGATCCATATGGCTCAGCATCTCCGCTATATGGTGAGTAGCAACTTTCCTTCCCTCGTATTGTTACATTCCATCCTGGATTTTCCATTGTTTGATTATTACTGTTTCATGTACTTGTTGTTAATTAGCTGTTTGGTTGTCACTCATTGAACGATGTAGTTCATTTATCTTGTAATTGATCTGTTAGGAAACTTTCTGTTGTTATTGACATTTGCATTAATACATATTATATCCATCTTGGGTTATAGTATTGTAGTTAATGACATTATTCCAAGTTCATATTATTATTGTTATTGTTATTATTATTATTGTGTTAACACTGTCAATACCAACTGCATATAAATATGCTCAATGGTAGAAGAAAACATTTGTATTTGTATTTATGAATATATATGAAGAGATCACAAGCTCAGGATGGATCAAGACAGATGTTGTAGCATGTGTCAAACAGTAATGGGTTTACATGATGCCATGCACTGTTTCAAGTTGAAAGTCGTAATGTCACAGTCCACTGGTGTGGGTCAAAGAAATCTGTGGACAAGCCTACTTGTCACACTGTAACTCATTTCTGTAGTGTATTCACATACGTTTGGAGACCTATCAAAATTTTTAGTAATTGTCAACACAGTCATCTGAAAGTTGGGCTCATAATGCTGTGATGCCACCATTCAACTCTTTCATTCCATGCTGGATGGTAAGCAGTTGTTTCGGTGTAGTGTATACCTAGAGTCTTTATGAGATGAGTGGACAATTAACACTCAAACTGCCACCCTCTGTTGGTGATGACTATTTTTGGGACTCCAAGACATGGGATCTATGACAATAACAGGGTGCTAGCCCATTTTCATATTTACAAGGGTCAACTTCAAGGAACATATATTGAAGGGTGCACCACCTGGATCTATATTGTGCAGATCCAAGTGGCTGGTCCAGAGAAAGTATTTTTCAGAATTATTTGGAACACTTCATTTCCTATGTGAAGCCAAAAGAAAATGTGAAGTGCTACTAATACTTGACAACGGCAGAAGTCATATCACTGTGAAGAGTATCACACAAGCAAAGGACAATAGTATCATCTTTCTTACATTGCCACCACATAATAGCCATAAGCTGCAGCCTCGAAATAAAACTGTCTTTGGTCCATCCAAAACTTTCTACGAGACTGCATGTGCAGAATGGCTGCAGTCATCTTGGAAATCCATTTACGGTGTTGCTGAAGCCGCAGGTCAAGTTAATCATCAGCATTCACAGCTGTGAATATTCAATCCGAATTTCGAGTAACTGGGATATGGCCTGTAATATGTGAGAAGCAACTGTCAACTTCTTTGAAAGCTACTGTTGTGTCTCTGGTGCCACTGTGAACGAAGTTATGTAGTGCATGGAGGACTTCTTGGCGGTAGGATGGAGGAACATAGGGCCTGGGTTTATCTATAGAACTGTTGCAAATTAGCTGTGATCCCTCAGTTAATAATACTGTTGCAAACACTAAGGAACAGGAGTCTGAATTCTTCACTTTCGCCAATTCTGGGTCTCTTGCTTTGGGTCATTGCAATACCCTCATAAGAAGTGTTGACTGGTAGCGCAATGTCTGCAACTCTGAACATATATCAACCAATGTGTTCGCTCTTCCATGAACGTACCGAGTATTTGTGATCAATTGACTGAGGAATTCCAGATGTCAAACAGCTTAGTCCAAAGCATTGGACATCAAAATTAAGGGAAGATCTGTTGAGGTATGGGCAAGCTGAGTTGCTGGGGTGTTGCTTTTTCTGGCTACTGTTTAAAGTTAAATATTAATGGCTTGTGGTCTGTGAATATTGTGAATTCTCGGCCTTACAAAATATAATGAAAATGTTTGATTGCAGATTTTGATGCCAACTCTTCATGCTCATAGGTACTATAGTTTCACTGTGTATCGGTGAGAGACCTGGAGAAAAACACAAGTGGTTCTTACACTTGGTGTAAAAAAAGCCTACAGCTTAGTCCAAAGCATTGGACATCAAAATTAAGGGAAGATCTGTTGAGGTATGGGCAAGCTGAGTTGCAGTAGCTAGTTCTACTAGCTACTGGAACAGTTTATTATTGTTGCTTTTTCTTTCAATTGTGAAATTCCTTGATGTGACACACAACAGTCCAAGAACCATTTCTCTTTATCTCCAAAAACACATTTTTCGACATTAATTTTTAGATGAAATGTATCCAGCCATCGAAGAATCTATTGCACATGGATCATATGTTCTTCATCAGATGCTAAAGCAACAAGAAAATCATCTAAACAAAGATATACTAAAGGCAAATCATTCAAAATTCTATGAATAAATTACTGGAACGTTTGTGCAGCATTGTGTAGACCAAATGGCATCTTAAGAAATTGGAAAAGTCCAAATGGTGTGATAACAGCTGTATTAGGCAGATCCCTTGTTACAACAGGAATATGGTGATAAGCTCAGATCAGATCAGTTATAGAGAATATCTTTCTGTCAGAAAGTTGACAGTTGAAACCTTGTAAATTCAGTATTAGATAGTGGTCTAGCACAGCATTTGAAGCTCTATAATATCACAAGGAACACTTAAGTTCCGTGTTTCTTTGGAATGAGATGAAAAGGATCAGCAACTTGACATCCAAGGTTCATCATGTCCTGAAATTCGTTTTTTCGGTGGCAAGCGTCTGACCCGTGCATGCACTGGAGGAAAATCGTAATTACATTTCTCTGTAAGACTACTGGGATACTTTTTTTTTGCAATATTTATGCTGTGGGCCAATCATAAGCACTAGACTGTCAGTAAGTACGTCTACAGAGCGTGTTAGCGATTAAAATTTCTCGGTAGGTAAGTTTTTTGACTTAACATCAAACAACAGGCCATAATGGCTCAAGAAATCGGCTGACGAACATCTGCAAGTAGAAGTGGCCATGGATCTTCGTCAGGACTTATTTCGAGGTTCAGTAGTCACCACACGTGTGTATAGGTACACAACCGTTTGCGGCGTAGAGTTGCTGTTTCTGAACGTTTTTGTGGTATAGTACTGTTCCTAGCAGTACGGAAATACCGCCTCTGGAATCCGCCAAAAATCAAAGAATTGTGTTATGAGCAGGAAGCGACATGATTCAGCCTTCTCACTCCGTACTGCGTCAGGTTAGTAGCTAGTTTTCCATCTGAGCATTCGCGGACCATTGAGATTTGAGAAATAAATGAACACGGCGATGTGCATTTCTTCTCGAATATGTCCCACTTTGTAGCTTCTGAATGTGGGTAGATAACTCCCAATGTTGACTTTCCCAATGGCAAAGTCTGTTATAATAGACAGAGGTGAAGCAGTTTCTGTGGTAAGAACTGACAGGACATCGAAATCTGTACCATCTCGTCGGCCATAAAAGCAACTGCTTCGATATTTACATCTTTACTAACTGCTAGCATGGAACATGCGTTGGTAGGTAGTCATTGACGAAATAGTTCTTGAAAAATCATTGGTTAGATCATTTAAATGTGTTACCTAGATAAATGCATTCCCGAAATTTCACCACTCTATGTAATTATGGTTTAGTGCAGCGATTTTTTTCTGTCGGTATATCAGCCAACTTTGTGGTATTTTGACTTCTTCTGCTTTCAGGCAGAGAACTGCTAGAAGCAAACTAACTCATTAACATTGCAAGATAACAGCGTAAGGGAAGTGTGAGAGAACCCACTGCAAATGTGAAATGCTGGTACATTAATAACAGGTCTAATACCAGAATGTTGAATGCAAGTATGCAGACATGCATGCATTGTGTTGTACAGGCGTCGGACATCAGTCTTTAGGATGGAGTTCCATGCCTATTGTTCTTCGTCAGTCAGTGCAGGGACAGTTAATGCTGGTTGTGGATGTAGCTGGAGTTGTTGTCCGATGATGTCCAATATGTGCTTGCTTGGAGAGAGATCTGCTGATCGAACAGACCAAGACAACATGTCAACACTCTGTAGAGCATGTTGGGCTACAATAGCGATATGTGGACGTGCGCTATCATGTTGGAAAGTACACCCTGGAATGCTGTTCATGCAGTCGAATCACGAGATTGACGTACAAATTTGCAATCAGGGTGCCCCTGCAACCATACAGAATAGCACCAGAAGCATAACTATGGGTGTGGTTCAAGTGTGTCTAGCATGCAGACAGGTTGGTTGCAAGCATTCAACTGCCCTCCTCCTATCCGACATATGGCCATCACTGGCACTGAGGCAGAACAAGCATTCATCAGAAGACACAACAGACATCCATCCTGCCTTCCAATGAGCTGTCGCTTGTCACCACTCATATCGCAAATGACAGTGGTTTGGGGTCAGTGGAATGCATGCTACATGGCGACTGGCTCGATGCTGCCCTTGAAGTAACCGATTTGTAACAACTCATTGTGTGTGTGACTTTGGTACCAACTGCTGCTCAAATTGGTGCTGCACACGCAGTTCGATGCTCCAGAGCCATATGCCAAATATGATGGTCTACCCTCTTGGTAGTGCCACGTGGCTGTTCAGAGCCTGGTCTTCTTGAGACGATATTCCCGTGACCACCACTGCCAGCAGTCATGTATAGGGGCTAGATTCCTGCCAAGTCTTTCTGCGACATCGCAGAAGGAACATCCGGCTTCTCGTAGCCCTATTCATGACTTCTTTCAAACTCAGTAAGGTGCTGATATCGGCGTCTTTGTCGGCTTAAAGGCATTCTTGGCTAACATCAACCCACCATGTCCAATCTCAAAGCTAACTAATGCTCACGATCATCACAGCGTATATTTAAAAACAAACCTGATTTGTATCCTCACAGTGGCGCTACTAGTGCCACCCTTATACGCGAGATTTGAAGAGAAATCATCTTTCAGATGTAGAAAAACGCCTACCAACTTTCGTGATCAGTGTATATTTCGTCGTCCCTAGTGCCAGATACAATATATTTCGTTACTTTCAATAGTTCTTTGCGGTAAACAGAACGGAACGAACTTTTTAAAATTACCTTATCCCTGATTGCCGTAGGGTCAAATCGTCGTAATTTCTCCATCAAAGAATTATAGGCAGCTGCCTTCTTACCTCGATCGCTGTACACCTTCCTCCTGATTTTTCACAAACACGAGTTACTGTCATACATTTCAATAGATTCAGCAGTGAGCTCTCTAGAGCACGCTCGGCAAAGCGCGGCTGGCGAGTCATTTCTTCCATCCAACGAAAACTTTACCTCCATCCACGCAGGGCGAATGTCAGTCGTCGATGATTGCAAGTTCTGTCTTATCGACGCCCTAAACGCAAACGACGAAAGACATACACTACTAAAACGTTGATCTTTATTTAGTTACTTGTCTCAAACTGTTTTATTTACATTAATGAGATATTTATGTTAGATTTCTTTTTGGTCTTGACAAGTTCTGCAAATCGATTACAGATTGTATTTTAGTGAAACTGAAATGCCGTTCCAAGGACTCAATCGACAGTCCATTAGGCTGAGCAGATTAAATGCACTCCATTGCAGAAAATGTGT
Source organism: Schistocerca gregaria (assembly GCF_023897955.1). Lineage (NCBI taxonomy): Eukaryota > Metazoa > Arthropoda > Insecta > Orthoptera > Acrididae > Schistocerca > Schistocerca gregaria. The sequence continues at coordinate 187,129,170 of NC_064929.1, forward strand.
TTCGCAAATGTATATTGACCCGAAAGAAGTCTTATGATTTTTAGGTTGGGTACCGATTTTGTGGCATAAAAAAATTTCGGCATCCGTTTCTGTTCTGGATAGTATGAATGCAACATATTGTAAGCTGCAAACTTGTTCTTGAAGACGACTAATTTTCATTGGGTTACGAAACAAAATGATATCTGGCTCTATAAAACAAAAAACAATTATATAACCCAACTGAGACTTGACAAATAATAGAAGTACGAGGGTAAGTCAATTATTATTCGTAATTAAGCTATATTTTTGTTTATTTTGGTAGTACTGTCGTTTTACGTTGATGATACATGGTTTGTTTATTTGTTGTTATATCTTCGCAATTTCATGCTGCTAGGTTTGTTTCGTTATCGCTGCCGTGCTGCAGAACATGGCCGCTCCGCAGTATATTTGCACCAAAGAAGAGCAACGTTCGGAGATCCGTTTTTTGTGATCGGAAGGCGTATCAGGAGCCGAAATTCATCGAGGACTTTCGGTACAATACGGGAACAGTGTTTTGTCACAACGGAGCGTCTATGAATGGACTGAAAAATTCAAAATGGTCGCACAAGTGTTACGCACGACGAAGGAGCCGGACGATCGTTTATCGCCACAAATGAAGAAACCACTGAGCGTACACGTGAAATGATTCTCTTAGACAGACGATTAACTACATTGTCTGCAAATTAGCCATGGTTCTGCCTACGAAATCATCCACAACAGACTTGAGTTTCATAAAGTTTGTGCAAGATGGGTCCCAAAACAAGTCACACAGTTGCATAAACAAACGCGCTTCTTCGACATATGCAAAGAAACATTTGGATCGCTATGGTAACGAAGGGGACACTTCTTAGGCAGGATCATTATTGGTGACGAAACATGGATCCATCATTACGAGCTGGAGAGTAAACGGCAGAGTATAGAATGGAAACATACAAATTCACCGTGCAAGAAAATGTTCAAGACCCAGCCGTCTGCAGGAAAACAGATGCATATGGTTTTCTGGGATGCACAAGTTCCAGTACTGGAACATTATAGGCAAAGGAGCACAACAATAAACAGAGTACGTTACAGTGAGATGCTTATTACCCGCCTGCAATTCGAAGCAAACACCAAGGATTGCTGTAAAAAGGTGTTGTGTAGCTGCACAACAATGCCCGTCCACATACTGCTGCCCACGCTGCTGAAATGCCCCAGAAACTCAAATTTTCAATATTGGGTCATCCAACATACAGTCCCGATCTTGCCCCTTCTGTCTATCACTTGTTTGAGCCACTCACACAAGCATTAAGGGGCCATCGATTTGCCTTGGACAAAGCAGTGAAAGAAGTGATGCATTCCTGCCTCACGGCTCAACCGAGAACCTTCTTTTATGAGGGCATCATGAAGCTTGCACAACGATGGACTAAGTGCATTGAACCGCAAGGAGACTGTTCGAAAATTATGTTCTTTTAAGTTTCCTATTTGATTGCAATAAAATTTTATAACTACTTAGCAGATAATAATGACATACCCTCATATATCTCGAAAATTTTACTTTAGTGTACTCTTGTTTTAATTCATAGCAACTCGGGAAATAATACAAATTTCAATTGTTTAGTTACAATTTAAGAAAGTTAAGTTTACATAGGAGTCCATTAAGATCCATAAACATACCATAATTAGTGTTTCCCTTTCCTTGCAAACAAAAATTAAAATTACGGTAAGTAAAGAATTTGTAAAATCTGCCAGAAATACTGATTCCGATAAAGGAAAGTGCATCAGTTCATCTTCAAATTCTGTTCTATACGATTTTACTTCTATATTTAAGAACTTGAAAAGTTATATTCTAAGTGAAAAAAAAGTAATTAAACATTTGCCTGCACTCAGCCAACAAATTTTGGAATAAAGAGATACATCTCAGTGTACCACATTAATGTCTCCCACTAATTGTTTAAATTTTCGATGAGATAAAGATCGATTTCCTCAGTGTGTTATATTCGTAACTTTCTGTAGTGTTTAATTGCGGACTGCAGTGTGAGTTTTCCCACATGATGCTTCCTGATGAACAATGCAATGAAAAATGAAACTATTCCATCTCTTCTTAATTGAAAAACAGAACTATTTGTAGAGAGTTTCAGAAAGAGCATACGGAACGATTGACAGGAAGGGGGGGGGGGGTAGCTTTGAGAGATGAAATACTAAAGGCAGCAGAGGATCAAGTAGGTAAAAAGACGAGGGCTAGTAGAAATCATAAGGTAACAGAAGAAATATTGAATTTAATTGATGAAAGGAGAAAATATAAAAATGCAGTAAATGAAGCAGGCAAAAAGAAATACAAACGTCTCAAAAATGATATCGACAGGAACTGCAAAATGGCTAAGCAGTGATGGTTAGAGGACAAATGTAAGGATGTAGAGGAATATGTCACTAGGGATGAGATAGATGCTGCCTACAGGAAAATTAAAGAGACCTTTGGAGAAAACAGAACCGCTTCCATGAATATCAAGAGCTCAGATGGAAAACCAGTTCTAAGCAAAGAAGAGAGAGCACAAAGGTGGAAGGAGTATATAGAGGGTCTATACATGAGCGATGTACTTGAGGACAACATTGTTGAAATGGAAGAGTACATAGATGAAGATGAAATGGGAGATATGATACTGTGTGAAGAGTTTGACAGAGCACTAAAAGACCTGAGTCGAAACAAGGCCCCAGGAGTAGACAACATTCCATTAGAACTACTGATAGCCGTGTAGAGCCAGCCCTGAAAAACTTCTACCATCTGGTGAGCAAGATGTATGAGACAGACGAAGTACGCTCAGACATCAAGAAGAATATAATACTCCCAATACCAAGGTAAGCAGGTGTCGACAGGTATGAAAATTACCGAACTATAAGTTCAATAAGTCACAGCTGCGAAATACAAACACGAATTCTTTACAGACAAATGGAAAAACAGGTAGAAGCCGATTTCGGGGAAGATCAGCTTGGATTCTGTAGAAATGTTGGAACACATGACGCAATACTGAGCGTATGACTTATCTTAGAAGATAGATTAAGGAAAGGTAAAGTTACGTTTCTAGTATTTGTAGACTTAGAGAAAGCTTTTGACAAGGATGGCTGGAATACCCTCTTTCAAATTCTGAAGGTGGCAGGCGCCAAAGACAGGGAGTGAAAGGCTATTTATAGTTTGTACAGAAACCAGATGGCAGTTATAAGAGTAGCAGTGGGAAGCAGTGGTTGGGAAGGGAGTGAGACAGGGTTATAACCTATACCCGATGTTATTCAATCTGCATATTGAGCAAGCAGTAATGGAAACAGAAAAAATAATTGGAGTAGGAATTAAAACCCATGGAGAAGAAATAAAAACTTTGAGGTTTTCCAATGACATTGTAATTCTGTCAGAAACACCAAAGGACCTGGAAGAGCAGATGAATGGAATCGACAGTGTCTTCAAAGGAGGATATAAGATGAACATCAACAAAAGCAAACCGAGGATAATGGGATGTAGTCGAATTAAGTTGGGTGATGCTGAGGACATTAGATTAGGAAATGAGACACTGAAAGTAGTAAATTAGTTTTGCTATTTGGGCAGCAAAATAACTGATGATGGTCGAAGTAGAGAGGATATAAAACGTAGACTGGCAATGGCAAGGAAAGCGTTTCTGAATAAGAGAAATTTTTTAACATCGATTATAGATTTAAGTGCCAGAAAGTCGGTTCTGAAAGTATTTGTATGGAGTGCAGCCGTGTATGGAAGTGAAACGTGGACAATAGGTAGTTTAGACAAGAAGAGAATAGAATCTTTCGAAATGTGGTGCTACAGAAGAATACTGCAGGTTAGATGGGTGGATCATATAACTAATGAGGAGGTATTGAATAGAATTGAGGAGAAGAGAAATTTGAGGCACAACTTGACTAGGAGAAGGGATCGGTTGGTATGACAAGTTCTGAGGCGTCAAGGGATCACCTATTTAGTGATCGAGGGAAGAGTGAAGGGTAAAAATCGTAGAGGGAGACCAAGAGATGAGTATACTAAGCAGATTCAGAAGGATGTAGGTTGCAGTAGGTACAGGGAAATGAAGATGCTTGCACCTGATAGGGTAGCATGGAAAGCTACACCAAACCAGTCTCTGGACTGAAGACCACCACAACAATTGACAGTTATAACTGTGAATACAGTGGCTGAACCTAAAACCAGTTACAGTGCGATTTTCATTTCTAGTATTGTGTTCTGTTCACAGGAGAGTGATAGTAAATATTTCTGATAAAGATTGTACAGTGTTTACTCATGAGATAAAACCTTCACTTACAAGTGGCTAAAGATTCTGTGTTACACAACTTTCAATCTATGAAAGAACTGTAATCTCTAAAGCCATATTCAGGGACCCACTCAGAGATAAGGGGATTATTTTATTCAGGTAACAGACATTTGACACAAGTCATCCTTAACATTACAGAGAGATCAAGATATTTCTTAAGAGCCTTGTATCACAAAATGAGTTCGTTGCAGATTATATGAAGGACAACACTGCCACTCAATACATTTAACAGATTCAGTGTCAGGATGTGGTAATGTTTTCAGATAGCAAGTTAAAGCTGCTAAAAAAACAATTTTTCCTTTTTCCATTTTAACTCAGTATTTCAGCCTCATTGTCACTTTACACTGACAGAGATCGCTGTGTTTCTTTTAAATGAGCTATTGTATGAGTATTAGATCGGTTTTTTAAATCAAATGTTCACTAGATGGCGCTAATGAGACCTTATTAAACTACATGAGACCTTATTAAACTACATCAGTTCAATAGCTTCTTTTCAGTAAACATTTAAAGAAACAGTGTTGTGAAAATAATGAAATTTTATGTGAAGATGGTCACCTGATTTTTTAACACCTTTCACATAGACCAAATTCGAAAACAATACCTCAATTTGCTTTGTTCTATTTTTGGTAACAGGTCCTCCTCAGAAAGGGCTGTTTACAAGTGGTTTGCAGTATCTCATCATGGTCATGCTTCCATCAGTTATGACAGATGTATATATGATCCGTGTAGATAAAAAGTCGTATCAGAATACAGAAAAGTAAATTATTTTATATAATTGTAACATTAAAGCATTCTTTAAACAAAGAAAGTTGTAAGAACTTGTAACAGCCTCTTACAAGACAGAGACAGAATTGAGTAGGATCTAGAATAGAGCTGCAATGTTAGAAGTTCACAAAGATGACAAATGAACTGACATAGAAAACTGTGAGTGAGCTGTGTTATTTGGTTCAGTTTTTAAATATCAGATGAATTAGAGAGCCTTGAAGGAGTTATGCTTAATATAAAGCACTTTCTGTAGCAGAATTTTGACATTTATTGTATGGCAGCCTATTAATCAGACCATGGCCGTTATATTCAATCCAAGAGTAACATGGACCTAGGTATTACCAAATATTTTATCTTTTAAATAAATATTACTTATTTTGCTAAAGCATTTGCGCCTCATTTACGAAATATTTCACGAATTGAGGAGCATTTTTAATTAATTCTTTTCTTATTTATTTCAGATTCAATATGATATTATCCAAATGAGATAATTTTGGGGACAGCACATAAAACAGCAATGTAAAACCAATACTGAACGATCTAATGCGTACACTTTCAGGAGCAGCAGACTACATCTACATTTACATTTATACCTGCAAGCCATCCAACGGTGTGTGGCAGAGGGCACTTTACGTGCCACTGTCATTACCTCCCTTTCCTGTTCCAGTCGCGTATGGTTCGCGGGAAGAACGACTGTCTGAAAGCCTCCGTGCGCGCTCTAACCTCTCTAATTTTACATTCGTGATCTCCTCGGGAGGTATAAGTTGGGGGAAGCAATATATTCGATACCTCATCCAGAAACGCACCCTCTCGAAACCTGGCGAGCAAGCTACACCGTGATGCAGAGCACCTCTCTTACAGAGTCTGCCACTTGAGTTTGTTAAACATCTCCGTAACGCTATCATGGTTACCAAATAACCCTGTGACGAAACGCGACGCTCTTCTTCGGATCTTCTCTATCTCCTCCGTCAACCCAATCTGGTACGGATCCCACACTGATGAGCAATACTCAAGTATAGGCTGAACGAGTGTTTTGTAAGCCACCTCCTTTGTTGATGGACTACATTTTCTAAGGACTCTCCCAATGAATCTCAACCTGGTACCCACCTTACCAACAATTAATTTTATATGATCATTCCACTTCAAATCGTTCCGCACGCATACTCCCAGATATTTTACAGAAGTAACTGTTATCAGTGTTTGTTCTGCTATCCTATAATCATACAATAAAGGAGCCTTCTTTCTGTGTATTCGCAATACATTACATTTGTCTATGTTAAGGATCAGTTGCCACTCCCTGCACCAAGTACCTATCCGCTGCAGATCTTCCTGCATTTCGCTACAACTTTCTAATGCTGCAACTTCTCTGTATACTACAGCACCATCCGCGAAAAGCCGCATGGAACTTCCGACACTATCTACTAGGTCATTTATATATATTGTAAAAAGCAATGGTCCCATAACACTCCTCTGTGGCACGCCAGAGGTTACTTTAACGTCTGTACACGTCTCTCCATTGATAACAACATGCTGTGTTCTGTTTGCTAAAAACTCTTCAAACCAGCCACACAGCTGGTCTGATATTCCGTAGGCTCTTACTTTGTTTATCAGGCGACAGTGCAGAACTGTATCGAACGCCTTCCGGAAGTCAAGGAAAATAGCATCTACCTGGGAGACTGTATCTAATATTTTCTGGGTCTCATGAACAAATAAAGCGAGTTGGGTCTCACACGATCGCTGTTTCCGGAATCCATGTTGATTCCTACATGGTACATTCTGGGTTACCGAAAACGACATGATACTCGAGCAAATAACATGTTCTAAAATTCTACAACAGATCGACGTCAGAGATATAGGTCTATAGTTTTGCGCATCTGCTCGACGACCCTTCTTGAAGACTGGGACTACCTGTGCTCTTTTCCAATCATTTGGAACCTTCTGTTCCTCTAGAGACTTGTGGTACACGGCTGTTAGAAGGGGGGCAAGTTCTTTCTCGTACTCTGTGTAGAATCGAATTGGTATCCCGTAGGTCCAGTGGACTTTCCTCTGTTGAGTGATTCCAGTTGCTTTTCTATTCCATGGACACTTATTTCGATGTCAGCCATTTTTTCGTTTGTGCGAGGATTTAGAGAAGGAATTGCAGTGCGGTCTTCCTCTGTGAAACAGCTTTGGAAAATGGTGTTTAGTACTTCAGCTTTATGCATGTCATCCTCTGTTTCAATGCCATCATCATCCCGGAGTGTCTGGATATGATGTTTCGAGCCACTTACTGATTTAACGTAAGACCAGACCTTCCTAGGATTTTCTATCAAGTCAGTACATAGAATTTTACTTTCGAATTCACTACAGGGAGTCTTTTATATGAAGTATTGTCATTAATAAATAATTATGCAACACTGCATTTCCTTACCTAACTACATGAAGATAATTCAATTCTAAATGTGTAATTTTGTTAAAAATCATCGTCATCGTCATTTAAGACTGATTATGCCTTTCAGCGTTCAGTCTGGAGCATAGTCCCCCTTATAAAATTCCAACCATGATCCCCTATTCAGTGCTAAAATTGGTGCCTCTTCTGATGTTAAGCCTATTACTTCAAAATCATTCTTAACCGAATCCAGGTACCTTCTCCTCAGTCTACCCCAACTACTCCTAACCTCTGCTGCTGAACCCATGAGTCTCTTGAGTAACCTTGCTTCTCCCATGCGTGTAATATGACCCCACCATCTAACTGACTGCTACAACTATAGAGTTCATTCCCAATTTTTCTTTGATTTCCTCGCTGTGGACACCCTCCTACCATTGTACCTATCTACTAGCACCTGTAATCATCCTAGCTACTTTCATATCCATAACCTCAACCTTACTGTTAAGGTAAGTAACCTTAATCCACCCAGTTTTTGCTCCAATACAACAAAGTTGGTCGAAAGATTGAAAGGTGCACAGATAACTCAGCCTTGGTACTGACTTCCTTCTTGCAGAAGAGCGCTCACTACATTAGCTTTGCTACACCTCACTTCCAGTTCTTTCACTATGTTGCCATCCTGTGAGAATAAGCATCTTAAGTACTTGAAACCGTCCACCTGTTCTAACTTTGTTCCTCCTATTTGGCACTCAATCCATTTATATCTCTTTCCCACTGACATTACTTTCGTTTTGGAGATGCTAATCTTCATACCATAGTCCTTACATTTCTGATCTAGCTCTGAAATATTACTTTGCAAACATTCAATCGAATCCGCCATCACAACTAAGTCATCCGCATATGCAAGACTGCTTATTTTGTGTTCACATATCTTGATCTCACCCAGCCAGTCTATTGTTTTCAACATATGATCCATAAATAATATGAACAACAGTGGAGACAGGTTGCAGCCTTGTCTTACCCCTGAAACTACTCTGAACCATGAACTCAATTTTCCATCAACTCTAACTGCTGCCTGATTATCTATGTAAAGACCTTCAATTGCTTGCAAAAGTTTGCCTCCTATTGCATAATCTTGGAGAACAGACAATAACTTACTCCTAGGAACCTGCTCATATGCCTTTTCTAGATCTATAAAGCATAGATACAATTCCCTGTTCCACTCTTAACATTTCTCCATTATTTGCTGTAAGCTGACAACCTCTATCTATCTATCTATCTATATCTGAATCCCGCTCCAGCTACTGCCCAGGTCTGGGTGCTGACGAGTCCTCTCCATTTGGATCGGTCCTCCCACCACTTTTCTTCCTCCATTTGCTGCCAGGTCACACCTCTCCTTTCAACAGATATTCTCACTCCCATTTTCCACCGTCTTCTTGGGCGCCCTCTAGGTCTTTTCCCATCCATCTTTAGTTGTTCCATAATTTTGGGGAGTTTCTGCCCATGCATCCTCTTAACATGCCCATACCATCTTAATCTCTTTCTTTCAATTTCTTCTCTCATACTTTCTTGTTTGAGGTCCTTTCTGATCTCTACATTCCTTACTCTGCCCATTCTTGTTTTTCCCTTAACTGCTCTGAGAAATTTCATTTCCCCTGCTTGCAGTCTGCTCCAGTCCCTTTCTGTCATTGTCCATGTTTCTCCACCATAGGTGACAATAGGGATGTAATAATTCTTATACATAAGGAGTTTTGCTCTTTCTGAAACCTCATTATTCCAAATCAGATGTTTTATTGTTTGGTAGAAATTGCCTCCCTTCTGTAACCTCCTATTAATTTCGTTAGTTATTCTTCCATCCCTAGATATTTCTCTCCCTAAATAAGTGAAACTTTCTACCACTTTGAGGGGTTCTCCATTCAAGGTAATATTTCCATTGATTCCTTTCTCTCTTCCAAATACCATTACTTCACTCTTATCTTTATTTATTTTTAATCCATACCTTTTCATTATTTCCTTCCACGCATCAAGCTGTAACTGTACATCTACCTCTTTATCACCCCATATTACCATATCATTTGCAAAAATCGTCTTTTTGTCTTTTTCTTTTACTATATCTTTAACTGCCCTATTCATTCCCTCCATCACAACATTAAAAAGCGCAGGAGATAGAATACTTCCTTGCTTAAGTCCTTGTCTTATTTTGAAGTATTCAGAGTTCCCCAATGGTGTTCTAATTCTACATTGTGGCCTCTGTACATTGTCTTTATAACATTAATGTATCCATCTTCTATATCTATCTTCTTCAGTTCTTCCCAGAGTCTTTCCCTGTCAACTGAGTCATATGCCTTTTCTATGTCTATAAAACCATTATCACCCTTTTGTTATACTCCCAACTTTTTTCCATCAGTTGACGCATAGAAAATATCAGATCGATCGTGCTCCTTCCTTTCCTACACCCATGCTGTTCTTCACTCAGCTCCTTTTCTATCTTTTCACTTATTCGATTTAGTAAAATTCTTTCAAAAATCTTGACTGTATGACTCATGACAACCTCTAAGAGGCCTAAACCCACATTGATTTTCATCCAATTTGTCCTCAACTAATACTCGCACTTTTCTTTCAACAATACCTGAGAAGATTTTACCCACAACGCTGATTAAAGAGATACCTCTGTAGTTGATACAGTATTTTCTGTTTCCATGTTTAAAGATTGGTGTGATTACTGCTTTCGTCCAGTCTGATGGAACTTGTCCCGACTCCCACGCCATTTCAATTATCCTGTGTAGCTATTTAAGACCTGACATTCCACTGTATTTGATGAGTTCCGACTTAATTTCATCCACCCCAGCCTCTTTATTGCACTGCAATCTATTGACCATATTATCCACTTCCTCAAATGTGATCCTATTTCCATCATCATTCCTGTCCCATTGTACATCGATATCTGCAACATTACTGATCGTATTTGTTGTGGTTGGCAGGAGAGCCAACCGTATGGTTAAAGCAGGCCGAAATGCACGCGTTGTAGCTCACGCAGGCTGGCGTGAGGTCTGGAACATGACAAGGGAATTAGAATTGAGAAAAAGGGACGTAGCTGGTGGAATACTTAACTTTAATCCATTAATGGAGAACGTCGTTCTTCATCGTACATGATTCACAATATCAATAGTACGGATACTGGCGCCTTGCTAGGTCGTAGCAAATAACGTAGCTGAAGGCTATGCTAACTATCGTCTCGGCAAATTAGAGCGTAGAAGTCAGTGAACCATCACTAGCAAAGTCGGCTGTGCAACTGGGGCGAGTGCTAGTAAATCTTTCTAGACCTGCCGTGTGGCGGCGCTCGGTCTGCAATCACTGATAGTGGCGACACACGGGTCCGACGTATACTACCGGACTGCGGCTGATTTAAAGGCTACCACCTAGCAAGTGTGGTGTCTGGCGGTGACACCACATTCCTCCCCCGCAAATTGGCGTACGGTTGTGGCATAAGGCTTCCGCCCGCTGTGGGGAGGACCCCATGTTGACGTATGCGACGAGGTGGGGAGCCTAACAGCAGGCGAGGCTGTGCCACCCGCACCCTGCCATTCGGACCGCAGTGAGCTAGGAAACGCCTGAAAACCTGCTCCAGGTTGCACGCCAACATGCGGTGTATGCGCCCGTAGAGAGACAGGAGGGGCCGAAGGGTCGACCTCCATCGGGCCGGGGCACCCGACGGGCGAAGATGACATTTGGTCCGGAGCGGGCAAGAGTTCCATGTCGGAGGACAACTGGTCACGGGAAGCGATCGGCGACGCGTGAGCCAGGGAGACGCCCGACGGCTGCATCGGTGCGTCCACTGCGGGCGTCGCCGGCGGGAGAACAGGCGGCGGCGGCAGCGGCGGCGCCATAGGGCAAAATGTAAGGCAGCGTCGGTAACACCTGGGGCTGAGGCGAGCCAGTAGATGGGTCCCCGGGGCGCTGACCGGACGGCACCGTCGCTGAAAGCAGACGGCGAGCGGCAGATCCCGTGCGACGACAGAGGCGCAGCTGATTGAGATGCCGACGCACCTCACCAGAGGCCCCCTAAACCAGATACATAGCACGTCCGCGGCAACGAAGAATGCGCACTTCGAGCCAACACCGTGAACCTCGATAGTGGCGATAGTAGACAACGTCGCCTGGGGCAAAAGCAGGTGTCTGCCGCTGCACAGGAACCTGATGCAAAGACATCAAGGTTCGATGACGACTATCGTGGAGCAACTCAGCCGGCGAGCGACCATCTCGGAGCTGAGAGTGATACGAGGACAAAAAGAGCAATAACGCGTCCTCCCAAGAATGCGACTCTTTTAACTTCAACATCTGTGACTTGAAAGTCCTGACCAATCGTTCAGCGGCACCGTTTGACTGTGGCGAAAACGGCGCGGACGTCAGATGTTGAATACCATTGGCCTTGCAGAATGACAAATTCTGCCGACATGAATTGTGGGCCATTGTCGGAAACAATAGTCTGTGGAAGACCTTCAATGCAAAAGATAGCGGATAACGCTTGGATGGTGGCAGAGGACGTCGTGGAAGACATCCGGACAACAAAAGGAAAATTACTGAATGAATCTACCACAACCAACCATCGAGCATTCCAGAATGGACCAGCAAAATCGATGTGTATGCGTTGCCAAGGGGAAGTGGCTTTTGGCCATAGAAAGAATTTCCGCGGTGGTGCTGACTGTTGTTCGGCACACACCAAGCAAGGAGAGCACATGTTCGTAATCGAGGCATCGATTCCGAACCAAGTACAGTGCTGACGAGCAAGTTGTTTCGTTCTCACTATACCCCAATGTCCTTTGCGGAGAAGCTGTAAGACAGAGGACTGTAACGAACTTGGTACCACGACCCTGGACTGATCATTATCAGAACGCAACAGCAAAACACCACGTCGTACAAAAAGTCTCTCCTTGTGAGCAAAAAATCGGCGAACCAACGGGTCCCCGATCCGTGACTTTGACAAGGGCCATTGCGTAGCAACAAAACGCAAAACGGTAGCAAGGACAGGGTCGGCAGCTGTGTCTGTAGCTACACGACGAAAATCAATCGGAAACGATTCGACCACTGCAAGCAAGTTCGGAGGAATCGAATGCCCTATCCTCAGCAACAGGCAAGTGGGACAACGCATCGGCGTTTCCGTGCTTAGCAGTGGACCGATACAAGATATCGTAGCGGTACTGCGAGAGGAAAATAGACCAGCGAATGAATTTCTGCGCTGTACGTGGAGGTACAGGCTTGGTCGGATGAAAAAGCAATGACAAAGGTTTGTGGTCTGTGATTATGGTAAAGTGACGACCATACAAAAAATCATGAAACTTTGTAACACCAAATACTAGAGCCAATGCTTCTTTCTCGATCTGTGAATAATTTCTTTGAGCAGACGAGAGCAATTTGGACGCAAAGGCAATAGGGCGATCGTACGTTCCATCTTTGTGCGAAAGCACAGCACCGATCCCGAAATCCGATGCATTCACCATCAACAAGAGGGGCTTCTGGGGATCGAATGGCGTAAGGCAAGTATTGGAAAGCAACGCCGATTTCAACTGGCGAAAGGAGCGTTCGCATTCCGTCGTCCAGACGAACGAAACACCTTTACGGCGTAAGCGATGAAGCGGAGTTGAAATGGAAGAGACATGCGGAACATATTTGTTATAGTAATTTATTTTTCCCAGCACACTCTGTAGCTGCTTCAAATTCTGCGGCGAAGGCAAGTCTTGTATAGCACGAAGGTGCGTGGGACTGGGATGTATGCCTTGGGCATTGAGTACATGTCCCAAGTATGGCAAGTCCCGAGCAAAAAACACACATTTGTCCTTCCGCAAGCGAAGACCATTTTGCCGCAAGACCTGAAATAATGTTCTGAGATTGGCCAAATGTTCTTCTTCCGTCTTTCCGGAGATCACAATATCGTCCAGATAATTTGCTGCAGTAGGGACCGACGCACAAACAGTTTGTAGATATTGCTGAAACAATGCATGGGCGGATGCACACCCGAATGGCAGTCGTTTGAATCGATACAAACCAAGATGCATGTTAACCACCAAAACTCGCTGGGATTCTTCGTCCACCGGTATCTGCAAGTACGCATCTGCTAGGTCCAACTTCGAAAAATATTTACCGGGGCACAGTTTGTCAAAAAGATCTTCCGGGCGGGGTAAAGGAAAAGTTGCAATCACTAGTTGTGGATTCACTGTTGCCTTGAAGTCCACACAAAGTCTCAACTTGCCGGAAGGTTTTGGCAAAACTACTAAGAGTGATGCCCAGAGAGAATCCTGCACACGTTCAATCATACCTTGTGATTCCAAATCGTGTAATGTTTTTGCGACCTCATCACGCAATGCGGGGGGAACACTGCGCGCTCTGAAAAATTTCGGTTGCGCGTTAACTTTCAGTTCCAAATGTGCATTATAGTTCTTAGCGCAACTGAGGCCCGGTGCAAAAATGTCTGCAAATTCTTCACATAGCCGAGAAACACTGTCTGAAGGCACAGTCTAGTTCACTGATAGGGCCTGATTTACTATAGACAAGTTAAACAACTGAAATAAATCGAAACCAAACAAGTTCACTGCAGAAGAAGAACGAAGGATGTAAAATGACACAAGTTTTGTTTGTCCTTTGTATGTTGCAAGAAGGCTGCACCGTCCTAACACAGGGATAGCTTGACCGGAATAACTACTTGAATTAACCTTTGCGGCACGCAACAGAGATGTGCCCAGCAGTTTGTAAGTGTCGTGATTGATCAGTGAAACTGCAGCTCCTGTATCGAGCTGGAATGGTATCACTTTGCCGTTAATGTCCAAGTCTACAAAAAGTTTATTGTCCTGCTGACGACAAGAGCGACTGTCTCGTGCAACGTGAACTGACACTGGTACATAATCACTTGCGACTTGACGGGGGTTCTGGCGATGTAGACGCACACTATTTTTGGGACGAACACAGTCACTTTTAGAGAGAGTGGCACTGGGTGGAGTGGAATGAACTACATGAATTTCCATGGGCGAAGTGTCGTGAGCCTGAGTATCCTTGGTTCGATTCCGATTCTGGTGCGAAGCAAAGGGCCTGGAACGGTTTTGAGCTTTCGATCTGAGCTTTTTCTGGCAAACACTCTGAACATGTCCTTTTTTTATTACAATAAAAGCAAATTGCTTGGCGTGACGGGCAATTCTCACGCGAATGTTTAGTAGCACACCGCAGGCATGATTTGATCACTGCATTTGCTTGCCTGCGCGGCACACGTGGCTGAGAGCCTCGCGGCAGCGGCGCGGCCGGGCGCGAGGGCTGTTTACTGCTGCGTGTAGCTCGCCCGGCGGGCCGGTTAACATGACACACTGCTGGCGAAGTTTCAAATGATTCCTGAGCAAAGTCAAGTGTGTCCTGCCGATCCAATCTGTCCATCACTTGTTGAAGGGAGGGATTTACAAGTTTCAAAATCTGTTCCCTTATACGAACATCAGAAACGTTCTGTGCAATTGCATCACGTACCATAGTATCTCAATAAGGGAGTCCACATTGACACTCAAAAGCACAATCCCTAGTAAGGCCTTGCAAGGTTGCAACCCACTCCCGATTAGTCTGACCTGCCGTACGTTTTGTACAAAAGAAGGTATACCGTTTGGCAATTACATTGACTGATTCTTTGAAATATGCATCTAATGCAGACAAAATTTCTTCGTAGGACAGAGTTGCTACGTCGCGTCGGGGAAATAATTTGACTATCACACGGTACGTTTGTACCCCTACGGAGGAAAGGAGGAAAGGCTGCCGCTCGTTACCTTGAATTCTGTATGCGGCGAGATGGAATCCAAATTGGCGTGACCACTCCGTCCTACTTTCCAGTGCAGCATCAAAAGGTCGAAAAGTGGGTGCAACAGCGTGTTGTGGCTGCGTTAGCGGTGAAGCGGCTGCTGCCGCGTCGTTTTGCATCGCACGTTGACCCTGGACGAGCTGTCCAAGGGCATCCAGTAAGGCCTGCGTCTGCTGATTCTGTAAGCGATAATATTCGAACAGTACATCTGGAGATTGTGGAGAAGCCGTTACACAAGTAAATCAGGGCAATATCGATAAGAACATCTTTACTCTCGTCGCCAATGTTGTGGTTGGCAGGAGAGCCAACCGTATGGTTAAAGGAGGCCGATATGCACGCGTTTTAGCTCACGCAGGCTGGCGTAAGGTCTGGAACATGACAAGGGAATTAGAATTGAGAAAAACGGACGTAGCTGATGGAATACTTAACTTTAATCCATTAATGACGGACGTCGCTCTTTATGGTACATGATTCACGATATCAATAGTCCGGATACTGGCGCCTTGCTAGGTCGTAGCAAATAACGTAGCTGAAGGCTATGCTAACTATCGTCTCGGCAAATTAGAGTGCAGAAGTCAGTGAGCCATCGCTTGCAAAGTCAGCTGTACAACTGGGGCGAGTGCTAGGAAATCTCTCTAGACCTGCCGTGTGGCGGCGCTCGGTCTGCAATCACTGATAGTGGCGACACGCGTGTCCGACATATTCTACCGGACTGCGGCTGATTTAAAGGCTACCACCTAGCAAGTGTGGTGTCTGGCGGTGACACCACAGTATTTTCACCTACATTGAGCAACTCTTCAAAATATTCCCTCCATCTGCCCAAGGCATCAACAGGATTCACCAGCAGTTTTCCTGACCTGTCCAAAATACTTGTAATTTCCTTCTTACGTCCCTTTTGAAGACTGCTAATTACACTCCTGAATGGTTTTCCAGCAGCTTGACCCAAAGTCTCCAACTTGTTTCCAAAGTCTTCCCAAGATTTCTTCTTGGACGCTGCAATTATCTGTTTGGCTTTGTTTCTTTCTTCAACACAACTTTCTCTGTCTACCTGAGTTCTAGTATGTAGCCATTTTTGATACGCCTTCTTTTTCCTTTTACAGGCTGCCTTGACTGTGTCATTCCACCAACCTGTTTGATTCATCCTACCAGTACACACTACTGTTCCAAGACATTCTTTAGCCACTTCTAGTACTGTGTCCCTGTCTCTTGTCCATTCCTTTTCCAATAACTGTGATTGACTACATTCAACTAACTGGTACCTTTCTGAGATCACTGTTACGTACTTGTGACTGATTTCCTTATCCTGAAGTTTCTCCACTCTTATCCTCCTAAATATAGACCTGACCTCCTCCACTTTCGGCCTCACAATACCAATTTCACTGCAGATTAAATAGTGATCAATGTCATCAAAACTCCTCTGAATTCACGTGTGTCCCTCACGGCCTTCCTGAATTCCCGATCCGTTATTGTATAGTCAATGACAGATGTGGTTCCCCTGGCTTCCCAAGTATACCGGCGAATGTTATTATGTTTAAAAAAAGGATTTTGTGATTAATAAGCTCATGCTGGCACAGGAATCCAAGAGTTGTTACCCGTCCCTGTTGTTAAAGAGATACTTCTGTAGTTGCTACAACCTTTTCTGTTTCCATCTTTAAGGATTGGTGTGATTACTGCTTTCGTCCAGTCTGATGGAACCTGTCCCGACTCCCACACAATTTCAATTCCTGTTCCTGTTTGTTGAAAATTCAAAAATGAATTTCTAGAATTCCAAAAGTATTCATAATAATTTATTGAACTTGTAGTGATCAGGTGTTGTGTATGTTGACATGGGTATGATGTTTGCAAAGTGGCGACTTCTGACATAAGCTTGGCATGTTACGCTTGTACATATGTAAAGGCTGCTGCAGGGGTCCTGTCCATCTACAGGGCTACAGCTGTGATGATGCTCTGAAATGTGATCCACAGTCTGAACTAGTGCATTTCAATCACCAGTGAACATTAATAATACTTTCTGCATATTAGGTGGTAGGGGTGACAGCCAAATGTTCTGTAGTAAAAAGTTGTAACCAAAAAGTAATGTAGTTGTGTCTGTAGAACACAATTTATTGATGTAAATCGTACAATCTATTAAAATTCTTCAAAGTAGTTGCCTTGCATAGCAATACCCCCATGTCTGGTACGCTTGCTAGAAAGTGGTGAATGGAATTTCATTTAGAGCACATGTCGTCACATTTCGGGTGTTCTTAATGGTATCAAAATAGTGCCCCTTCATATTGGTTTTGATGTGCAGGAACAGGAAAAAGTCTGATGGTCCCATGTTGGGACTGTATGGCAACTACAGCAGAATTGCCAAGTTGTGCTTCACAAGAAACTCGCAAATCAACAGAGTTGTGTGGTGTGGCGCATTGTCCTGAGGCTGAGTCGCACTGAAGTGGGCTTGTGCATTGTGTGGGTGATGCGATCTGCTAGTCTTTTTGACACTCGGAGGTAGTAAGCTGCATTCACAGTTATTCCTTGTGGTACAAATTCCGAGTGGATCAAGCCTTTCCCATTGAAGAAGGTGATGAGTATGGTTTTCATTTTCGATTTGCTCATCTTGCTTTCTTGGCCTTGGGAGATGTGGGAGTGTGCCCCTCTGAGCTTTAGCTCTTCGTTTCTAGGTCATACCCAAAAACCCATGTCTCATCGCTGTTTTCCTGTTCCAATCTCTAAACGGTTGCACTTCTGTTCGTCACTCAACAATTTTGGAACCAATTTGGCACACACTTTACACATGTTCAAATCATTGGTAACGATGTTAAACACACTCCCATACGACATGTTTAGTAAATCTACTAGCCTCTGAACACCCACACATCTATCATCATTGCATGTTTGTAATATACTAGGGTAGTAGTACTGGTATAGCAACATATTCAAATACCATACAAGTTTTATCATTTAAGACAATGGAATGACTAACTGCTACAAACCCAAAGAGTAAACATATATCACTGAAGTTATCACTGAACATAAACAGTTTGAACATTGCGTGCTGCTATAATAATGGCCACTGCAAAGCCTGATCAGTACAAGTTCTCACTGAATAACAGTTGTTATTTTTTCATGTCTACATAAGCAATTCAGGCTGCATGGTTGCAGCATGTTAATTGTTAGAGAAAGATTAAAACCTGCTTTAAATGAGTATGATGGCTTTTTATCAACGTACTGGTTCATTTTCCTTGAAGACTTCATAGCTATTTGTGTGTTTCCTTTTGTTTGTTTGCCAGATTTTTTAATATCATTCTTATGGAATATTTCTATCAATATTACACATTTCCAGTTGCAAATAGGGCCCTAATGTGTCTTCAAAATCAGCTAGCATCAAATGCTGTGACAGCACCACACTTTTTTTTTAACAAATTCCCTCTATGTTCTTTGATGTAAAGCTACAACCATTTATTGGTCTAGCATGAGGGAGCATTTTATGTAGTTTTATTCAACCTCAGCTCTTTGACTCACTTTTGCAGACATCCATGCCCTCTACTCAGCCAATGTATTCAATAGCTTCTCACAATATTTGTAATTTGTTATCGACACATCAAATTGTATATTCCTTTGTCTACCCTTTGGTCCTAGTATTTCATACTGACAAGGAGACCTAGGAGAAATTTGGAAGGGAATTAAAGTGCACAGAGAAAACACTACAAACTTTGAGGTTTGGCAATTACATTGTAGTCAAGTAGAGACAGGACGACGAACCTCAGTTGAATGGAATAGATAGCATCTTGCAGAGAGGTTAAAAGGTGTGAATATGAACAAAAGTAAAACAACAGTAATCGAATGTAGCCAAAAAAAATCAGGGAATTGCTGTTCATAAGCAATAACAACACCTCTCTCCTGCTCTCTAAGGTTGTTTTGATACACCAGAAGTTCCTACAATTTACTATTCTTTTTTACTTTATTTGTACTGTATGAAAAGTTAAATAGTCTTTTAGTAAACATACTCATATATTTTCCACAACTTAACAATACTTACAGAATTTTTTAGCCCTTACCTACTCAATATAATCAGTATATTTTTTCTGACCTTTACTCTTATAAATTTTAAGTTTCAGTCTTTATTGTAGTCTGAACAGTACTTGACTCAGCACGAGATGAGCATTTATTAACATAAGTATGACTATATGTGTTGTCAACCAAAATTTGTGGCTAGACTGAGGACTTTTTTTGGTTGGGTGGGTGCTCTCTTGCATGGAGAGTCATCTACAGAAGCTGTAACTTTAAGTGTGACCCACAAAGTCACCTTGATATAAGTTCAAAATGTAGAATTCTGCAACTTACAAAACACTGAAAGTGTACTACCTCATAACTGAGTCACAACTGGAATCAGTCGATTCAAACAAATATCTGTCTGTATCAGTTTGTGGGGATACAAAATGGAACGTTCACATAGGCTCAGTCATAGGTAAAGCAGCTATTAGATGTCAGTACATTCGTGGGACTGAGAAAATGTCAGTCTACAAAGGAGATTAATTACAATACTCTTGTGTGACCTGTATTAGTATGTTGCTCAAGTGTGAGGGACCCATACCAAACAGAACTAACAGGGGACAAAAAATTGGCCAGTTCAGAGTAGGGCTCACGCACTGAGGGTTCTGTGCAAACTTAATTATGTACATAGACAGTTCATCCATTCTGCCAATCGAGAATCTCGAACATTTTTTGCCAGTTAACGATATTGATACTGGTAAGAGATCTGTCGTAGGGCTTACAACAATTTCGAGAATGTGTTAATATCAATAATATAAATGTGACATAAAGTCAAGTGGAAGGCAGGCGATCTTAATAATAACAATCAGTAGTTCTTCATTTAGGTGGAATGAGTCGCGATAGTAAAAGTCCAACATCAGGCAAGGAATTACTTCATTGTTCATATTTGACGTTTTGGAATTTATTCATCAGCAGATATCAAGGAGCAATTACTGCACGTAGATACGGCGTTTCAAGTGGTAAGTGAAGTGCCATATCTATATGTAACGAAAATAAACCAAAACAATAAAATAAAAATTAAGAATGTACAGAAGCATAAAATCCACTACTACAACATGTGTTGTCGCGCGAAAATAGGTTAATTTTTGAAGTTAGCAGACGACGACACAGTCCCACCCCAGCTCTCCCATCACTTCAACGTCAAGATTCTTCTCGAAAAACCTTAACGATGACGTGGCGTCCCGCGCTGCTGAAGGCCGTTTGTGAATGCCGCCATTTCAAATATATCGTGGAATGTTTTGACTTGACGCGACAGCAAGTGTGAACTGGTCATAACCATTTAACTGAAAGAGCAATAGTTCCTGTTTTTATTATATCAGTGCGTTCAGGTGAATGTGAAAACAGCCCATTGTTTAATTTGTCGTGCTGATGCAATGAACATTCCAACTATACGGGGCTGAGCAATGTGTTGTAGTGGTTAAGAAAATTGACTCCCATGTGTCAGGAGTGGGATTCTAGTGTTTTTCCAATCACCATACTTGTATCTGAAGCGCCATATTTAAGTGCGTTGAAAATGAAGCAAAACAATAATATAAAGATTAAGACATACTAAAGTTTGTCATACTATTTGAAAGAGATGCCTTACCCCATTCTTTTTTTCTAATCCTATCCGTGTTTCTCATTATAACGATGTTATTGTCAGGGGGACTTTGAAAACAAACCTTCCTGTTTCGTACGAAGCAAAGAAAAAATAACTTAGTTTCATGTTTGAAGGGATGCGTGTGTAGACAATTAAATATAGAAAATCGCCAATGAGAAAATGCAGTGTAATTCTGCTCCAAAGGAAGCACATACATACGTTAGATTAAATCTCATTTTCGTTTACAAAAACGAAGATGATCTTGGCTTCCTATTCTGTATTAAAGTATCCATCTGTATAAACAGAACACAGAAGGTAGGGTACACCAGAATGAAATCTCTGTACCGTCACATTTGAGGTAGTTAGATTACACGAATCAGGTGAAGTAAACCGTATTTTGATGGGAACTACTTGTTTACCAAAATCCATTAATAACTTTTTATAAACTGCTTGTTATTCCTCTCACATTGTTTGCCATAAGTTTTGTGAAATAGGTTTTAACATACCCACGTTACACTACTGTGTAAAATGACATGTCTATTACTGCTGCTGGGTGTTGAACTACTG
Source organism: Schistocerca gregaria (assembly GCF_023897955.1). Classification (NCBI taxonomy): domain Eukaryota; kingdom Metazoa; phylum Arthropoda; class Insecta; order Orthoptera; family Acrididae; genus Schistocerca; species Schistocerca gregaria. The sequence continues at coordinate 187,150,619 of NC_064929.1, forward strand.
ACGCAGTGCGTATTTGATTGTTTTCTTGTCTTACAAGGCTGCCATTAGGCAAGAAGTTGCTGTACTAGTTTTTCTGCCAAACTTCTGACAACACGTACTTTTTCTGCTCTTTCCTTTACTGTGTTACGCGGAAGATGCTCTGATGTACACTAGAAATTGATATACGGTGCCATAAAATAGGAATAAGTTTTCATAGAAAATATCCCTACAAGACTACAGGAGCTATTATACTTACTAGATTGCTGGAATCCGTTATTCTGTTATCACTAGCACCATTTTCTTCAAAGGGAATGTGTAAGAATAGCTCTTTACGTAAATTTAATATCTAATCTGATACACGTTCTCTTATCTGTTTAGGTGTGAACTTCCGTATCTCGCATCAATACCAATCTTTGCAGCAAAGAGACGTCAGTCTGAGCATTGCTTCGATCCCATCGTGACGTCAAGAAATAGTCACCTGACTTGTTGTGGAAACTGATGGAGGCGTAGCCGCGTTGAGAGAGATTTGAAGTGCGTTTTGTTTGAGGAACCTAAAGGTAAAGCAACAACATGGGGTCGTTATTTAGAAGCGAAGAAATGACTCTATGTCAATTGTTTCTTCAAAGTGAAGCAGCCTATGCATGTGTTTCTGAATTGGGAGAACTAGGATTGGTCCAGTTTCGTGATGTAAGTATGAGACAAACTTACTGTTAATGTCATGTCTGTACGTTTTAATGTAGGGATTAATTTGATTAATTCTCAAAATCGATTTGGATTATAGAATTTTAGATGTAATGTTATTGGCAGTGTCTTTTGAAGTATGTAGCATAAAGTATTTAATATCTGAAGAATGCCGTTTTCGAAGTAGTATTTTGCTTGTATTACTAAATGAAGAAACAGGAGGGGCTGTCGTTTACTAAGCCCCGTGCTCCTCCCCCTCCCCTCCTCCCGTACTCGTTCTATTGCAAAGTCTGTTTCATAGATGATATATTATTCGATTTACATTTTCTCGAATGACATTTCATCTGCTTCTTTGAGGTTTGGCAACTGTGATCGCCACTGTCGTGTGTAATTTATGTTTAGTTGTTTCCTTACAAATAATCTATATTTTTTATCAGTTGTTGGTGGAATGTTGCGAGCTGGTAAAAAGCCAGAATTTGACATTTAATTCATTGAGAGTAATTAATTAGAAATTAATAATTAGAAGTTAAATGAGAAGCCATGAACATTAGGTATTTGGATATTTATTAACTAGGAAGCGAAGTTTGGAGTTTTCAGCTCAAGTTAGCTCAAAACTGAGTGAATAAGAGCCAAAGAGTGTGTGTGTGTGTGTGTGTGTGTGTGTGTGTGGGGGGGGGGGGGGGTACTGGATACAGTAGGAAATGCAACATACATTTGTTAGTGGATTGGTTGATATTGTTTTGGTCCGGTAATTTGGGGGCAAATGTATGATATTTTGGCAATATGGGAAGGGGGCACAATCACACTAGTAAATTTTCAGTTGAAGTCTTGCCATAAGGGGAGGAAGAGAAGAGGATGGAGAACATGTTCTTTTTAAACTAAATTGGGAAACAGGCTGGAATATAATTGTGCTCTTCTGCAAATCATTCTCATCAGAATGTATTGCCATATTTAGATTGATTCTCTAATCACTTTTGGGTTAGTGTAGTAAGCTACTTCATATTACTGTGCGTAAAGAGAAATAAAATGTTAGCTGGGAAGTTCATGTGCAGCAGTACATAATATTTGGTAACATATGTTTGCAGTGTTATTTCTTTTTGTCACTCTGTGGAATTTGGATCTAGTAACTCACCTTTAAATGTTAACACTAGATTAACTAGTTCCTGCAACATTAATTTGAGAAACATTATTGCTCATATTGCAACAAACTAAAGAGCGGGATAGTGGGTGCACATTTGGAAGAAGGTGGATTCAAGTGCACATCCAGAAGTGATAATGAAGGTTTTTGTGGTTTCTGAAGCTGAATTCTATGATGACTCCTTAGATGATGATGTAGCAAATTCGTGCCCCACTTATGTCCAGTTTGAGCTCCATTTATAATGACCTCAAGCAAGAGAGAATTGTAGTTATAGCTTAGAGTAACACACACTAAAAGATAGGCAAAGGTTATTCTTTATTCATGTAACTGCCTGTTTCTTTTTGGGGAACAGGAATATGAAGACTTTTATCTGGCATTTTCCCCTCCTTCCTTCATTCATTCCTTCCTTAAGAAAGCTGTGAGAAATAGTAGATAAAGGAAAATCAGTGCATGAAATATGTGGAAATTTCTGATTCCATGCACCTGCTTTGACCATCAAGATGGCGAAAACCCGCAACTTTAGCATATATAATGTGACCACCATAATATCACTACATACAAAAGTGAACAAAAATAAATGACACTGACTTTCGCTCTAGCAATAAAATAAAACTAATGGGGCATCTTTGGGAAGTAGGGGTTTAGGGCAGGGACAAGCTAAACATATGACAACACCAGTAACGGCACCATCCCTAAACAAATATCCATAAAATCAGCACAAATATGCTCAGTACAACAAAAAAATTAAAACCATAGGAATCATACATTTCACTTACCTATATAGCTGAAACAATGCCCTCAATAACAAAAAACCTTCACAACTAGAAAATGCGGTACAGCATATTTCACGTGACCTTGCGTAATGTAAGCAAAGCCCTCGATACTGGGAATCCCCCCACAATTCAAATACCTGGTATCATAAATTTCTTTTGAACTGCGTAGTTCAAAGCCCTCGATATCTAAAATCCAGATGCAACTTGAAAACTAAAAACCCAGGATCACTTCACCATATAAAATATGCATAAACAACTATAAACACATAACAAAAGCCTCCAAACAATCCCAATTTCCCAAACTCTCCTCCTTAATCCATCCAGTACCACAAATACACAATACCCACAAAAATAGAATGGAAAAATTAACAACATTCAAACCTTATGAGATAACAAGAAAAATACCAAACCAGTCCTCAGGAAACACAGCTAAATATCTCCTCTACCCACCCCAAAAATTTCCAACACTAATAATACCTAATGCAGACATGAACTGATGACACCAAGACAAGAAATAAAAGTAACACACTAATGAAGCCACACACTCTTGCAAATACAGTACAGAGGAAGAATCACACAAAGTTCAGTGACTCGCTCCCAACTCAAGAGCACACCACCACATGCAGTAACGAGAAATCTACAAACATGATTCGACTTGAAAACACTGCGCCACCCCTGTGTCATTTATTTACGCCATGAATTGAAGCAGACAGATGGAATCTGAAACTTTCCTTGACCCATAATATCTATTTACAAGCACATTTATTGCAAGTCACAGGTTTCAAGTCTCCATTAATGTCTAAGCTCTGCAACTTCTGCATTAAATATAATAGCATGTTTTCTAGATGAAAATGTCGAAGTTGATGTATTTTTTGTGTTTGCTTTCACTAATGGCTCATGACATTCTGCGGTAACTCTTCAATGAGGAAGAAAATATTCATGGCACATAAGTATGTAATGGTGTTGTCCTGCCCACTCTAAAAGTTCTTGTAGACAGCCTCACAGTTCCCTTAATTGGCTGTAGGAAAGCTATTCACCATCACAGATCAAAATTGGTGGTAAAATATTATAAAAAATAGAAAGTTTTAATGGGCAGCATATTGCCATATTTTTCAATGAAAAATTATTGTGATTGAATACTAAGTCTCTTGTTCTGTTGTCATGAAAGACTGTAATTAGGATACGTATATCATGTAAATTATTGACTATCTTCTGTACACACTTAAAGCTACAAGGAACTGTCAGTAGTTTAGTGTTTATTAATTTATTCCGTGTTATGATCAGTGTTTCTTTTTATTGCAGTTGAATCCTGATGTTAATGCATTTCAAAGGAAATTTGTCAATGAAGTCCGAAGATGTGACGAGATGGAGCGAAAGTTGCGCTACTTGGAGAAAGAGATTCGGAAGGATGGCATTCCGATGTTGGACACGGGGGAGAGTCCAGAGGCTCCTCAGCCAAGGGAGATGATAGACTTGGAGGTTAGTAGAACTTTGCTGGAATCTATAGAACTTGACTTAAAGCAGTATTAGTTTGCAAAAAATTTAAATTTGAAACTGGCTTTGAGCTTTGTGTTAATCATCAGATGTCTGTCTTGCTAAACAAGTATATAAAGCACAAATTTGTAGCCAAGATAGGTATGAACAGCAGATGGAAACATAATAAAACTGTGTTATATGACTTATCAGCATAGGGCCACTGTCACTAGAATCTATATAACCTGGGTGGTGAGAGGCATCATTCACACACACAGAATAAAAAATATAAAAAATTGTAGAGGTCTTAAACAGTTTTTAATATATCATGTAAAGATTCGGTTAACATATATTTTCAGATTCTTCTTTTTCCTTAGTGTTTGTCCCACAGTGTAATGAGGTCCAACCTTTGGTTGTCTCCAGCTGGCTTAATCTTTTGCTTGTTCAGGGTGAAGACCTGCTATCTTGAGGTGTATGCAGAGTTTACCAAGGCAACATTGCTTCAAACTTTTGTATGTACATCTTCTATTTTAGGTGGGGAGTGGGACAATGGCTGGTCAGCATAACTCCTTCAGCTGTGTGTCTAAGTCTCTTATTCAAATGTGAGCAGTTTGTGACACTGCTCAATCATAAGGACCCTTTGTTGGCAAGAATTGGATGTATAACCAACTGTTCATTGCCTGTACTGCCATAATGGGATAAGTATCTGGAACCTGAGTTTCATGGTTATCCCCTGTTATGGCAATGAGCAAAGTTGGTTATAGGTCCAGTTTCTGCCAGTAGAGGGGTGTGATGACGGTGCAACAAGTCACAGAAACAGTTTGCATTTGAATAAAGAGTTAAACAAATCAATGAAAGTGTTACAATTAATTACTATAATATTGATTTGGTGCACAAATAAGTAGTTAGTGTACTTTGTTGAAAATGTGAGTTGTGCAATTGTTTCTTAGTCTGCTCAGAGTACTTGTCTGTATCATCATAGATGGTTTTCCTTCATTTCAGTGATAAAGGCCACTCTGTATCACCTGTGAATTTAATACAGTATCAGGCCAGATGCCACCTAAACCTTATGCTTTCCATTACAGCAGATCATTGCTCTGTTTTTTTTTTTTTTTTTTTTTTTTGGGGGGGGGGGGGGACATAATGCACCCTACAAGGCAAATGGGATGGCTGCTGAGTGGCCTATTTTTGACTTAAATCGGTATGGGATCATTGTACTGTGGAGTACATTAATCTACGAAAAAATAACTGAGAACACTACAGTACTTGAACAAATTGTAGAAGTGTTGGTTTGTTGTAGGGAGTATCTAGTTTCATATCACTACCAATTAGGTTGAAATTAATGTTACTACTTGAGAATATCGGGGTATTTAATTTTTTTTTTATAGATTATGTGAAACAAGAAGTTGGCATTCTCTTGTAATTAATTACTGCCCACTATGACTGAGCGTATAAAGAGGAGTATTCTATACTAGTCATTGGCTTTAATCAGATGTAGGAGAGGTGCTCATAAGTTTTTTCCCCATTTGGTGAGGATTTTTTTTATGCCATTTCTGTTGTAGGTATGAGTAATCAATGGGGAGTATGAAACTATGTACATTTACCTTACTATTGAAGTAACTGTCAACACAACAGTGGGAGTTGTGAAATTATGGAATGAAATGCATCCTGTAATTGCCAACAATGCCCTTTATTTTGAACTACCTCTGATAATTGTAATAAAAATAAAATTTTACTTTCCAATACTTTTGTCATTAAATCTTTCAAAACCTGCATTGTTAGTAAAGATACGTGTCTCTTAAACATTTGTAACTCACCTCTGAGATTTCCTTTTCTCTATGACAGCACTGCTAAGTCTGTTCTGCAATACGAAAGCTACTTCCTACATATAATTTTACACATTTCTTATTAAATCATTGCACCTTGGTTTTTGTACCCTCGCATGATGCGAGCTCTTGCATAGTTGTAAATTCTACTCAGCTCATCAGTAATGAAGTAACTGTTGCTTTTTGATCAGTCAGTATGTTAGAACATAGTCGGCTAACAGTATTGAACTGCGTTTCTTTCCCTAATTTGTGGTTTTGTGAGATCGGGGATGTTCATCTTCCACTCGTATTTTGCTTCATGAACATTTTTGGTGCTGTAGATGTCATTTCATTGGTGGGACTGAGAAAATGTCAGTCTACAAAGGAGATTAATTAAAATACTCTTGTGTGACCTGTATTAGTATGTTGCTCAAGTGTTTGTCCTCTGGGCCACACAGTCCCACTGGGTGGGTGCATACAAGTAGGTGCTTCTCATCCACAGATGTGACCAACCTGAGCTTTCTCCTAACATTCTGGAATCCATCCCAAGTTTATCTCTGAGGAAAGAATTAATAATTTCAAAAGTTAGCGTTTTTATATGTATCTACCGTACGTAAAATTTTGACTGCTGATTGGCATTTTCGGATTTGCCAAATTGATAGAGCATAAAGAATCTTGAATACTATAATCTGTAGCTGTTGTGAAACTTTGACTTAGTGGAACATGTACTGGATTAAGATTAGACATGGAATTTTGGCTTCTGTGGGGCCTATTCTTATGGAATAAACATCCTATTGCAACTTGCTGCCTCAATCTAGTAGTTCAATGCTTCTACTACTATGCTACAAATTGATGGTGAAAATAAGGTGGAGGAATAACACTGTAAATTCTAGATTTAAGTAGAATCTATATCCTTCTGTGTGTGTGTGTGTGTGTGTGTGTGTGTGTGTGTGTGTGTGTGTGTGTGTTTATTGCCCTGAAAGGGAAATTTGTCCAACATGCAGCAATGTTTTCAGTGTTGTTGATGGCCTTATCAGTAACGCAACTGTATGATGATTTGTTACATTTCATCCATCCATTACTTACTTTGCGCCAAGAATTTTTTAGAATTAAGTCAGATGATGATTTTGTTCAGCAGGACTATATACTGTTTACTCTCAGCATGTGGAATATAGGCAAGTGTATTATTGTAAGTAGTAAAAAAATCAAAACTCATAGTGTCCTTGAAATAAACTGACACATTACAAGGATCGCTCTCATAAGTTCATGGAGATAATGCTGTTGCCAGTGGTGGCAGGGATTCATTTCATTTTCATCTGGAATATTTTGTGAAATAGTGTACCAGGACACTGAATGTGGAGAATAGATTTGGAAGGCCAGCTTTTAGAGTATTTGGGTCAGGATCAGTCTGGCGCGAAGGCCACCATTACGCAAGCTGTGAGCATTGGGAGTTAGTGGCTATTAGGACCTGCGTTTGCTTGTTCTTTGTATTTGGAGGACTGACGTGATGGGGCCTTAGTGAAACGGAGATATTTTTGTCACAGTTATTACAATGCTGTCATTTATCATAAATGAAACAAAAATATATCTCACTTGAAGCCCTTTAAAAGTTTTAAAAAGAAGGTTCTCAGGTTGCAAAGGAATTGAAACTTGTGAATTTAATACCCTTTTCCAAGAAGGCTCGAAAAAGGACAAACTACAGGGGTATATGTTTTGGTGTGGTTAAAAGGATACTGCATTGGCTGGTGAATCAAGAAATGTTCAAATGGGCCACAAGTTACTGGATAAAAGTTTAACAGCATTGTAATAAAAATTAAAATCTGCCATAAAACATAATATTAAGGAACTGATGGCAGTGGAGCAGGAATTACACATTTATTGACTTAGGAAACGTAAATGTTAAAGTTTCACTGGATAATATCTACATTAAAATTAAATATATTTCCACTTTGAAATTGTTATGCAGTATCTAAGATTAAAATCAGTTTAGAGTGAAAATTATCCACAAATATTAAAACTTTTAAAGGTATGAACAAGACTGTTCATAGATCCATTTGAAAATATACACAAGTGATTCTTATTTTGGGAGAATTGCTATTCAGATATGGGGTTGGTTATAAGGCCTAATTCAAGACAGTAGATGCTTCATGTAATTTAGTGTGCCTGATGAAGATATGTTATATGTAACAAGATAGATCTAAAAGTGAAACTGTTTGTGGAAAAATTAATAATCTACCATAGTGAACCCCAATGCATTCCTTGAAAAGAGAGAGTATTGTCAAGTATTGCGTGCATTATGCTTGTAAATAAAGGCAAGGTGTTAGTGAAGCTGAAATAACATGCTGAAAAAATGAAACTGGACAAAATGTTTAGCTGGCCACTGTGTATGAGCGGTTCTAGGTGCTTCAGTCCAGAACCGAGCTGCTGCTGCTGCTGCTGCTGCTACTACTACTACGGTCGCAGGTTCGAATTTTGCCTCTGGCATGGATATGTATGATGTCCTTGGGTTAGTTAAAGTAGTTCTAAGTCTAGGGGACTGATGACCTCAGATGTTACGTCCCATAGTGCTTAGAGCCATTTTTGAACAAAATGTTTCTAGACTCGCTTTTGTAGTTAAAGCATGTGTGCAAATAAATAAAATGCCTGGTAGGGAATTGCGTGTAGATGTACTACTGTGTGGGTCATGAATGTGGGAGATGACATAGCCTGAAAGTGACAGATGGATCTCTGTTGGCTCATTTAATGTCAAGAATGCACACACTCACAAATGAGGAGATATAGTAAGGAAGGAAGAATGGAGGAAAATTCATAGTTTGCTTGTACAAATGCAGTTGCTGGGTAAGCCTCCTTTCGGGAACACCAGAAGAAATAATACACAACTATCTTATGGCGATAATATTGAAGAGTCACAGTTGGAATCGACCTGCTTGTCATAGTTGAAGCAGGTGTTATACTTAGATTTATTGAATGAATGCTGAGGAAATGCAATGAGTCAACAAAGGGGATTGCATACAAATAACTCATGCAGCACATACTAGAATGATGCTAAAGTGTGTGGGATCCATACCAAGTAGAACTAACAGGAGATACTGAATGTACATAGAGAAGGTGAGCACATATGATCAAAGGTTTGTTTGCGCTGTGGGAGAATGTCTCAGGGAAGCTGAATGAACTGAACTGACAGATTCTTGAAGATAGACATAAAATATCCTAAGAAGGACAACTTACAAAGTTTCAAGGGGGCTTTAAATGATGCTAGAAATACACACCACCACCCTGTGTATTACATGGGACGCGGGGACAAGATTAGAATAACTACAGCATGCACAGGGGGCTTTTCAACAATCATCTTTTCTGCGCACCATATGTGAATGGAATGGGAAGAAACTCCAACTGGGGCAATGGGACGTACCCTCCACCATGTGCTTCATTGGTTTGCATAGTTACAGAAGACAAAAAAAGTGTGGAAGGGCTTGGGTACGAGCAGAAGAATCAGGAGAGGTTGGTGGCAGTCCAGGTATCTGTGTAAACTCGCTTATCTGTAAAACAATACCAGCTGTCATACGATACGTACTGATGTAAAACAAAGTGCTTCCTTTCCCCAGGGGGCTCGCCACTCTGGCGGGTTCGTGCTTGGCTACCACGGGGCCCCAGCCTTTGCAGTATCTTTTCCCTTCTGTGCAGTGTATCTGTTCTTTTGCTATTCTTTTTTCCCTCCCTTGGGGAACTTATCTGGGGTGTACTGGGAATGTTCCGCTTCGTCTGTCGCTGACATAAGAATACTCTCACAACTGTTTTTAGTTCCCTTTTCCTTTCTTTGTTTCCCTTCTCCTCTCATTCCTCTGCTTTGGCGTTTGAGAATTCTCTTTTTCTTTCTCCTTTCTGTGCCTTCCTGAAGGTACACCCCACATGTCTGACATGTACCATGTGACTGGATAACATGTATTTCCCAACCCTGGGTCAAAAGGTAGGGTTCGCACACACTCCCTAGTACAGGCCAGGCCCAGGGAGGGATGATTGCCGGAGCTGCAACCTCCCCAAATTGCCAATTTGTTCCCCTGTCAAGTGTTAGAGAGGTGTGACCTGAAGTGTGAACAGTCACTAAAGGCCCTTCCAGCTGCACCACGGTTCCTCATGGTCTCACATATTGAAGATGGTCAGTCATTTACCACGGTAAATCTGTTTATTATTCAGAAATGTGTTGATGCAGTTGCAGTCCTGTGAAATCCTGCTCTTGTTTACGTAATGGCACTTTACTTTTGAAGACAACTACTGATTCTCAAGCACAACTGCTTGCTGCCTTGCTTATCTTTGGCTACCCTGTTCGTGTTGAGGCCGATAGAACTCTTATTTCTTTCCGTAGTGTGATTTACAGTAGGCTGACGATTGTCTGACCGAGGTTAAAATTCGATCCTGTCCGTCTGATCAGGGTGTCTTTGCTGCCCATCTGGTGAAGAAAACGGTAGATTCCTCCTTAGTGCCCATTGGCACTTTTTTTCTCATCGTTGATAGAATGGTGCTTCCATCCAAGGTCAAAACAGGTCATCAAATAATCACGGTCCGACCGTACATTCCGAACCCGATGCACTGCTACCAGTGTCATTGTTTCAACCACACTAGATCATCTTGTTAATACCCAGCTAAATGTGTAACCTGTGGTAGTGATGTGCATGAGGGTGATTGTCCGTCTCCTTCTCCCCACTTTAATGACAATCCACTCACTGTAATGGACTTTGAGGGTGACTAATTACCTGAGAAGGTCAAGGTGATGGTCTACCGATATGACGTAAAGCCATATATCACTCCCCCAATGCGGTGCCTTAAGTGCTGGAAGTTCAGCCATATGTCTTCCTGCTATACTTCCAGCTTCACCTGTCGGGGTTTTGGATGTCCTTCACATCCCAATACTCCCTGTGCCCTGCCTCCCATCTGTCAGCTGCGGAGAGCACCATTCACCTTGTCCGCCAGACTGCAGGATTCTCCAGAAAGAAAAACTATGGAATAAAAGACCCTGGACCCACTTACCTACACTGAGGCAAAGAGAAAATGTGAGAGGCTACATCCTGTGCATATGACATCAGCCTATGCCACAGCTATGACAACCGCTCTACCGTCTTCCGTTCCGCCATGTACAGTTGACTCTGAACTGTCAGAATCCACCTGTCCCTGTGGTGGTGGAGGTGGTGGTGGGGGTCACTTCCTTCCCTGTTGCTCATGCACAACCTACTTCAGGAGTCACACCCCTCACACCCAACCATCGAGGATGTCGGTCCCCACTTCTCAGTTGAAGTGTAAGTCTTCTTCGGCTCCTCTCGTCACGAAGGGATCCCTTGGGCCACTCGCTTCCCAGGCACAGCTGACACCCGCCAGTGGCTGAAGCAACCACATGTAGGGCTTCATAGTCCTCCTCAGTCCCTGAGACTGAATCAGTGAAGCCCTCCCAGCCTGAAAAACCTAAGGAGCAGTGAGAGAAACTTAAAAGAAAGGTCCCCCGCAAGAACTAAGGCACTCCAGTGGCACCCACTCCACCACTACCTACAAGCTCTGTATCTGAGGAGGTGGAGACTCTGGCATCTGCTGAGGACCTAGATCTTGATGGGCCCTCAGACAAAATGGATGTCGATCACACAGGTAATCGTCTTGTGGCAGCAGGTAACCCTGCTGTGCAGACTGCCTAATAGTGTTTCCTGGCTTCCTAGTCTTACTATCATGTAAACCTCCAGTGGAATTACGGCAGTTTTTTACACCAGCTGGCTGAGTTACAGCAACTGTTAAGCTTTACACCTGCTTTCTGCATTGCTATCGAGGAAATAAAGTTCCCAGCAAAACGGATCCCTGCTCTCCATGGCTATAAGGGATATTACAGGAACCCTAGCGACTATTATAGAGTGTCAGGTGGAGTTTGTGTCTATGTCCTGAACTCAGTATGTAGTGAACCTGTGCCCCTTCAAATCCCACTGGATGCTGTGGCTGTCAGGATAAGGACGTAGGAAACAACTGTGTACAACATACATCTTTCTCTGTGTCCAAGTCGGTGCCTCCCATAGATCCCCTCGTATCCAGCAGAATGGCGTTGTGCACGGCTCTGTATTGAGTGTGTCTATTTTTAGTGGCTATTAACGGTCTAGGAGCAGCTGTAGGGCCATCGGTCTCACCTTCTCTGTATGTGGATGACTTCTGCACTTCGTATTGCTCCTCCAGTATTGGTTGTAGCTGATGGTGCTTACAGGGAGCCATTCACGAGGCACAGTCATGAGCTCTTGCAATGGCTTCCAGTTTCTGTCCGCGAAGTCGTGTGTCATGCATTTCTGTCTGTGTCGCACTGTTCATTCATAACCAGAACTTTACCTTAATGACAGTCCACTCACCGTAGTGGAGACATATCAGTTCTTAGGACTGGTTTTTGCTGTCCGATTGACTTCTTCACCTTCGTCAACTTAAGCAAAAGTGCTGACAGCACCTCAGTGCCCTCCACTGCCTGAGCAACACAAGTGGTGTGCAGATCACTCCACACTGCTGCAGCTCTACGGAGCCCTTGTTCAATCTCACCTTGACTATGGGAGTCTGGTTAATGGTTCAGCGGCGTCGTGGAGGAGACTGGTGTCCCTCCATTGAAGGTAAGGTGTGCGCACCTGCTTGCCAGTTTTGTTGCACACATTCATAGTTCTCCTGTGCATCCGACTTACTGTCCCCTTTTCCTAACCACAGCAGTTCCTCTCCTGCACCGGCAGTCCAGGTCAGGGCTTAAGATTGTGGTTCGTGTCCAGTCCCTTCTGTCTGAACTGGAGTCCTTCCCATTATCACCTTTTCCTCGAGGCCCATTCACGTACACCTCCACAGTGTACACCTAGGCCACAGATTCCTCTAGGGATTTTGCATAGCCCTAAGGACTCCGGTTACCCTGCAACTCTCTGCAATCACTTCCTCTCGATTCATGACTTGTACCGGGGCCATGAAGTGGTTTAGTCTGATGGCTTGATGGCTTTTGGTCATGTAGGATTTGCGTATGTTCATGGAGGACATATTGAACAGAACTCCTAGCTAGGTGGCTGCAGTATTTCCACTGCAGAGCTGTGGGCCGTACATTGTACTCTTGAGCATGTCCGCTCAAGCCCTGATGAGTCATTTCTCCTGTGTACTGACTCCTTGAGTAGCCTACAAGCTATCAACCAGTGCTACCCTCCCCATCCTTTGGTAGCATCCATTAAGAAGTCCATCTTTGCCGTGGAATGGTTCTGTCGTTCCGTGGTGTTTGTGTGGATCCCACGACATGTCGGGATCCCAGGCAATGAACTTGCCGACAAGCTGGCCAAACAGGCTACGTGGAAACTGCTTCTGGAGGTAGGCATCCCTGAACTGACCTGCATTGTCTTAAACCACAGGGGTTTTTCTGCTTTGGGAGGTGGAACGGCATAACAGTATGCACAATAAACTGTGTCATTAAAGAGACAATGAATGTGTGGAAGCCTTCCATGCGGTCCTCTCGCAGAGAATCAATTGGCCTCTGCCGGCTCCACATTAGCCATACGTGGCTATTGCATGGTTACCTCCTCCATTGCGAGGACCCACCTCGGTGTCGCTGTGGCTCACAAATGACGGTTGTCCACCTCAGGCTGGACTGCTCACTTCTAGCCACTCTGCGACGGTCTTTTAGCTTTCCCAGCACCCTGCCTTCGGGTGTTGGGCGATAATGCCTCAACAGCCGTTTTAGTTGTACATTTTATTCGTGAGGGTGGATTTTTGCATTTGATCTAAATTTTAGCTCGTGTCATTTGTCCCTCTGTGTCCTCCACCAAAGTGCTTTTAGAGTGGAGGTTTTAATGTGTTGCAGAGTGGCTGGCTTCTCTTTTTTCTCCTCATGGTCAGCCAGCCATGGTAATCTGCTGTCTAGTTTTAATCGCTTCTACATGTTTCTTGCATCTGTCATTTTCTTCTCCGATTTTGTCCATTTCAGTGTTTGTTACTGTTCTATCATTATTGTGGTTTTCTCCTTCTTCCATCTGTGTTTGTGCCAACCTCCGATGGTTGTGGGATCAAGATCCATTCCCCAATTCCTGGCCTGACAGTAGCAGATGATTGTGGACCCTATTGCTATCTCCAGCACCTTGGGCCGTCATTTTAGGACATTTCGAGCTCTTCCCACTATGACCCTGCCTTTCTCCATCGGAAACAAGTGGATTAGGCTAGGGCAATATCCTTCTCTTCTCCGAATCGTGACTGCTACAATGCCTCCTTTACTATAAGGGAGCTGGATCATCCCGATCCTCTGCCCCAGGCCCAGACGCCATCCACATTCAGCACCTTTCTCTTGCAGGCAAGCATTTTCTGCTTAACACGTACCGCATCTGTGCAGAGGGCACATTTTCTGGACATTGGCGTGAAGACATTGTCGTGCCCATACCTAAGCCCGGTAGGGACAAAAACCTTCCTTGTAGCTACTGCCCCACCTCTCTCGCCAGCTGCGTTTGCAAGGTGATGGAACTTACGATTCTTGCCTTGCTGATGTGGTGGCTCGAGTCTCTCAATTTAATGATGAATGGACAATGTGGATTTCGAGCACAGCTTTCTGCAGTTTACCATCTCGTTACTGTGTCCACCCATGTCATGAATGGTTTACTGCGGAAATCCCAGACTGTGTCTGTGGTTTTTGATTTGGAGAAGGCCTACCTGCTGGAGAAATGGTGTTCTCCGTACTCTTTACATGTGGGGCTTCCGTGACCGCCTGCCCTGTCTCTTTCAGGAATGTTTAAAAGACAGTTTTCAAGTTGTGTGTTGGTTCTGCCTTGTTGGACACATTTATCCAGGAAAACAGTGTGCTTCAGGGTTCCGTCCTGAGCATCGTCCTATTTGCTATCATCATTAATCCTATAATGGCCTGTCTCCTGCCGGTCAACCCTGGCACCCTTTTTGTTGACTATTTTGCCATCTATTGCAGTTCTCCATGGACCTGTCTCATTGAGCAGTGATGTTCTGATCATTTTTACTCCTGGAGCCTTGACAGTGGCTTTCGCTTTTCCACTCACGAAACCGTCTGCATGAATTCCTGGTAATGCAATTGGTTTCTCCCCCCATCTTTTACATCTTGGGCCTGTTGCCCTTCCGTTAATTGAAACTATGGAGTTTCTGGGGCTTATGCTTGATGGGAAACACTCTTGGTCCTCTCATGTGTCTTGCCTGGGAGCTCACTGTATGCGGTTCCTCAATGTCCTACATGTCCTCAGTGGTACTTCCTGAGGTGCCAATGGAACCACCCTCCTCCATTTGTACCAGTCCCTTGCCTGTTCAAAACTCGACTATGGGTGATTTGTTTATGCATTGCACATCCATCCTCCTTATGCCGTCTTAACACTATCCACGATTGTGGCATTCATTTGGTCACTGGCACCTTTTACACTAGCCCAGTTGAGTGTGTGTGTGCTGAAGTACCACTGTCGCACCGCCGCGACTTCTCCCTCAGCAGGTATGCATACTGTTTCTGCCATGCGTGGCCACCTATTCTATGCCTCCTTCTTTGATGTTTTCTTTGTTTACCAGTATGGGGCGCTTCCCTCTTCCCTGTTACCTTCTGGAGTCCACTTTCGGCACTTGCTACGGTGGCTTATCTTCACAATACCTGTGACTTTCCCGGTGGGTGTGACCCGTCCACCACCTTGGTTTTGTGAAGTGGCCCATGTTAATGTTGGCCTTCATTCACTTCCTGAGGACACTACTCCAACCTCACTCTATCGCCTTAAGTTTCATGAGCTTCACGAAAGTACCTTTGTGTACACTGATGGCTCTTGGACTGACCGTGGGGTCGGGTGTGCCTTTGTCATTGGCATCCATGTCTTTTGATATCTGCTTCTGACACACTTCTCAGTATTTACAGTTGAGCTCTTTGCCCTATATCAGGCCACGGAGTACATCCGGCGTCACAACCTTTTCAATTGTCCTCTGCTCAGACTCGCTCAGCACCCTTCAAAGTCTACGTGCGATGTACACCGTCCATTCCTTAGTGCAGTAGGTCCAGGAAAACTGTCACTTGCTCACTCTTGGTGGAACCAGTGTGATGCTTCTGTGGGTTCCTGCCAGGAAATGAGGCTGTTGACAAGGCTGCAGTGCTCATACCTCAGTCTGCTAGTTCCTATATTCCCTTTGATGATCTCTGTGTTGCCGTCTCTCAGAAGGTGGTGTTCCTTTGGCATCGCCAATGGTTCTCCCTTCACGGGAATAACCTCTGGCTTATTAAGCCTCTCCAAGCGGCTTGGATGGCCTCCTTTCGACCCTCCTGCTGGGAGGAGGTCATTTTAACTAGGCTGCGTATTGGACACTGCCTTTTTAGCCATCGTCATTAGATAAGTGGCACTCCCCCACCACTTTGTGCACATTGCGCACAACTTTTAACTGTCTGCCACTTCCCTACAGAATGTACATTTTTACCTGTTTACATTCCCACCTAGGTTTGTCGTCTGAGTTATTGGTTGTTTTAGTTAATGACGTGCTGGCTGTCGACAGCGTTTTACTTTTCCTGTGCCAAAACAATATGGCGAATGCTATTTAATTATTCGTTTTGGACCTCTGTTTCTATTGGTATCTTTGGTAGCCCTTTCCCCACATCCCTGTTTTTAGCTGCCTTCTCTCGTGTTGGTTGGGATTGACATTTAGTCATTTTTTAACTCCTCTCTGTCTGCGTTTGTGGACTTGAGTGCTTATGAGCCTAGTTGCTTTTTTGTGCCCTGAAGTAAAACAAAACCAAATTTAAGCCATCACGCATTGCTCTCTTTACAGCCAAATGCGTGTCACTCAGCATCTACCTGCAGCACTACGTTATTTACAGTAATCTGTTTCCTTAGAAGTGTCTTTACAGTGACAATATACCGTGGGGGCCCATTCATTATAAACTTTCTACTACATACATACCAGTCCGTTCTTTTAAACTTGAGCCATATTTCCTGTACGTGCTCCTGCCCTGTGCTGGAAGTTTCAAATTCCTCAATGAGATGTGATACTACTGATCCTTTTATCTAGTTTACTGAACTTGCATATCTTTCTGCTTGATTTAGTTGACCTTGTACTTTGTTGGTAGTTTTTGGAGAAGGCGAGATGCCTTATCACGCCCACCACTAACAAAACTGTAATTTTCACAATTAATTGTTGGATGAATACAGTTTACACCAATGATTACAATGTGATTGGGGAACTTATGTACAAGTGAACTGAGGTTTTCCCTAAAGTTCTTGATTACATCAAGAGATGAACTGGTGGACGATAGAAGGATCCAGTTATCATTTTATGTCCACCCCTGATACTGAGTCTTGTCCAATCAATCTCACATGCAGCTTCAATGTCTGTCTTGGTGGATTTGAGTTTGTCTGCTGTGACAAATACAGCACCTCCACTTCCCATTTGTGTATCCTTTTGATATGCATTTAAATTTGCCCCAAAAATCTCAGTGCTATCAATTTCAGGTTGCAACCAGCTTTCTGTACCTAGTATTATATGAATTTCACTGATTTTTAGGAGTGCTTCAACTCTGGCACTTTGTAGTGAATGCTTTGGCAGTTTACCATAGGATTTTAATACTCTCATTTGTGGAGGCCATTTTATTCAATCTCAAACTGATATACTGGATCGTTATCTGAGTTGGATGGAGAATTGCCTAATTTAAAAAATGCCTGTGTGTGGTGCGCACCTGACCCATTTAGGGGGTCTTGAGGTTGCCCATTTACTGACTTCCCTCCTTGTGTTTTTATCATTGACGACACAACTGCACTTTTTTAGCCTTTTACCTTTTACCTTTTATCGTTTTTGACTCTTCTGAGCTGTCCCTCTGTCGGAACTGACCGCCTTTGTAACAAGGGACTGATGACCTTGCTGTTTGGTCCCTTCAACCCCAATCAACCAACCAACCAACCATTTAGGGGGGCCGTATAGGTATCAGCTCTATGCTGCAAGTCCAGGAAGTCACAGCCTAGCTTGCCACAGAACTGTCAGTCTCTGGTTCAGCCCTTCCACTTAACTTGGAACCAAAGGGTCACGATCAGTCCTGGGAACAATGCTGTAAATTGTGAGCTTCATTGAAACTCCATGTGCAAGGCAGGTCTTCTCATCCTTCCTTGGCAGTCCCTAGAATGATAAAAGTATGTGATCTCCAACGTGTGTTACAATTTGCTGTTGGTTGCAACCTGTTCTCTCAGTGGCTGCTGGAATAGCATCTTCAACATTTCGAAATTAGGCCCCCAGGCACAAATACGGAGTGAAAGTGCACCTCTTGTCTTTTCCTGTCCTTCCTGTCCTTTCCCTAAGGGGTACCATCATTTGCTGTATGTTTGAACTGCCGACATTAATAGACCCCTTGCTTCCTCTTGACACCAGACAAAATAAATTTCCCCAAAACAAGTGAAGTGAGTCTCACTGACTCGGTTTGTGATAGAGAGCACCTCAAGCTTATTGGTTAGAGGGGTCAGTACAATGCCCTGAGTCCACCCTGGTCCCTGTCCACCCTGCACAAGATGTCTAAATCTATCATCGACACGGCACTTGCAGTCAGGTAGACGAGTAATGACAGATCGGGTACCTCTGGTACCATTATCACAGGTACATGACTCTCGGGAGATCTTCCAACACAGATTCGCTGCAGCTGCCAACTTTCTTTGAAAGTTATTTTGATAATCCCTGATGATATTTCTGCATATGGTTTCAAATGGTTTAGCAGTAAAAAAGTTAAAATCTTATAAGCTGTGTTAACTAGGGATATTCCCTTATAGTTTCTGAAGTCTTCCCTGTTAACTTTTTCATGTATTGGGACTCTTAATGATGGTCTGTTTTCTAGACTGTGTGTGTGTGTGTGTGTGTGTGTGTGTGTGTGTGTGTGTGTGTGTGTGTGTGTGTGTGTGTGTCGGGTGATACAAATATGTATGCAGTGCTTCTCGAGCATGTTTTAGTATTTAAGTGGGAATTTCATCATTCCCAGCTGCATTGTCAATTTTTAGGTTGTTTGCTACTTTCTGCCGCCTCTTGGTTCAGGAATTTGGTCATTAGCAGGGCTGCTGCTTTAATTTGTAATGAAGAAAATAGGAGAGTGCCAGTCTGTTGTTAATGTCACCTTGTGAGAGGCACACGTGGAAATTTTCACTACATTAGAAATGTAGCAGCAAAAGTTACTGAAGTAAACAAAATATTGTTCCTCAGGCAGGGTAGAAGGATAGGTTGCAGAAGTTTAAAAAGGGATGGCAGATTTCTTCCTCCTGAAGTAGGACCAATTAATCACAAAAACCAGTGTGAGCTATAGTGACACAAAAGAAAATTTAATTGCTTGAAAGTAATCAGGGTAATTAAGAAAAACTTAGTGATTTGTGGGAAAATTGCACAGTCGACTTTCCTGAATTTTCATAGCCAAGCAGAATTGGAAATGGATAAATGAGGGTTTAAATTGACCAGTGTGGGGTCAAGTATTACAGAAAATGATTTATATGTATGAAATTAATTGAGATAACTAAGAAATTTCAGACAAAATTGAAATATTTCAAAAACAATTGAAAGTGTCAAAAAATCCACCTCTTTGAGGTGTAGCTCTTTTACAGTGGTGTGATAGATAACTGTCAGTAAAGAAAACTGAAATGTCAAATGCTTTGTGAAATGATGGGTCCAGTAACAAACTAGATCAGAGAAACATATGTCATGTCTTTGAGTGATGCTCAAAATCATGTTCAGTGAATAAGGTGCTGATTGAAAATTTAAAATCGAATATGTAACTCAGAGTCTTAGACTTTTAAAGATTACTATAATCCGGTGAATTTTGTAGAATATGCAGTTTCATTTGTTCTGCATAATTTGTCTGTAGACTGTGGAGTCTCATTTGTTGCACATAATCCTTATTACTGTTGCCGTCAGTGTTTGAGGACTTTCATGTTTCAGTTAAGTGTGTTTCTTTTGAAACCATGTTGTTGGAAGAAACTTTAATAGTTTTTACCACATTTCAGGCAACATTTGAAAAACTGGAGAATGAGCTGAGTGAAGTGAATCAGAATGCAGAGGCTCTAAAGCGGAACTTCCTTGAACTCACAGAATTGAAGCACATCTTGAGGAAGACACAAGTGTTCTTCGATGAGGTAAAATGCAATTTTTGATGTTTTCATTCCTTATACTTTCGAAAAATAAACCTTATTTCCATAGCCAAAACATTTTTAAATTTTCAAAAATCTACAAAATGTATAATGTTTAGTGTTTGAGAATATTCAGGTCACTATACTCAGATAAGTTCGAAATGGTGGTGTTCCAGACATATTAGATAGCGTTTTTAGTTTAGGATTTCTCAAGTTATTGGGTGCTGAAAATAGGTAATTTTGAGTGGTTTAATATAAGAATGGGACATGCCATATGTTTTGCAGACACTGAAATTCAGGGATTATGTAATGATAAAGCTTGGCTTAAAGTGGTGAGTCTTTCTTGTTGTTGACAAATATGGCTGCATGCAGCTCAGTATGCTAGAGCTTACTTGAGGCATGTTAATAATGTTACATTAGAAGTTCCCAGAAATTCATAAAACGTTATCAGATAAGTGTTTGGGAGTGAGAGATAAAGCAGTAAGGATTATGCATCTCGACAGATTCTGGGATTACAGGGATTAGGCAGTCAACATTGACACTAACATTTTCACAAAGATTATACTGTCATTTTGTAATGAAAGCTTCTTTCATTTGAACTTGGATCACACAGTGTTACATTGTGGTAAACAAAGAACAAAGGGCTGAGCTTAAAGGTTTTAAATCACTTTGATAGTAAATATTAGAATGACAACTGACAAACACAGCAGTTTTTAAAATTCTGTAAAACAGACTCAGTTATCGAATATTGTAAAGACAAACACTAATTTCGATTTATGGCTTATGCAGGAATATTCAGTAACATTTAATATTCTGTCAATTTGTACTGAGGTTTTTATCACAGGTCTATGCCACTTCAGTAATCATATTTTTACTTGTTGTTCTATTAATTGAATGTGTGTAACTTAATTCCTGTTCGTGTAAAGGATTCTTCAAATAACAAAATATTGCATGACACCTTATTTGAATACTAACACTTTAGTGTCTTTTGTGACTGATGAATTTAACTGGGGGAGAAATAAAGTTTGTCTTGTTCAGTTGAGTGTTGCAGCAGATAAGGTTTGTGCTGTGATTGTTTCATTAATTGAAAGATGTTGAAGGCCCTATTCTGATGTTTATTAGATAGAAATTTAGTTATACAAAAATGTTAAGTCCTTCAAATCCAGAAGTGGCAAACTGTGGAAATCCTTATCTGCTGCAACTGCTGGCTGTATATTTGATGAAGATCTCAATTACAGGTGTGTTATGTGTTAACAAATTGCCTGGCAGATAACCCATTGTAGCGAGATGAGCTGTTACCCCAGAATGTCTCAGTATTGCGTGGTGACTTCAGAATTTTTTTCTATAATCTTGTAGAGTCCAAACGTGGAACTCACTCATAATACAGTGATCCAGCTCACATCACAGCCCTGTTTTGTATTGTGTGTTGTCGTTTTAGTGAATGTCGCAGTTCGATCCATGTATTGAAAAGCATTCATGGTATTTGGAAATGGAGTATGTCCACTTTGCATTTGTACAACCTAGTTTTATATTTGAGACACTGCCAGCACAGAGTTCGATAGAGAGGGAGAAATATCCTTGTTTAAAACACAGTTGCGACTTGTGTTTACTTACAGAGATAGACTTAAAGAATTTCAGTTTTTGAGATATTTGACAACCTGGAAATATATTAATTCCTAATTTTTGTGTACATTTTACTTTTTGATGAATGCCTCAAAGCTGAAAATTTTGAAGGAAGGATGAACTCTGGTGCTGACAGTGTCTTTTGTACTTAATGTTCGGAGTGCTTGCATATACGTTGTTTAACTCCTTCTTTTGTAAAGTTGACTACTGTGGAATATCGGTGCAGTTTGTAGTGCAGTATTAAAATACTCACCCTTTATGTATGTATGTATGTATGTTGATGTCTGTACTCTATGTAGGCAAAATAGATTTTTATGTTGCTGATGTGTGTGATAACTAAATGAATGTTTGGGGAATCAGTGGTATTTATAGAAAAGTAGTCAGTAAATATTTAGGTATTGTGGATTGCAGTATTTTTAGAAGTATTGATACTTTGGAATGGAGAAAACATCGTTGCCATTGACATACAGTATACTCAGTCTCTGAGACATACAGTATTCCCAATATCTGTATATGATTCAAGAAACCCGAAGATACAGTGACTTGAAAAAGGAAGGCAAAGTAGAAAATATTAGGTGATGGCCTATAGAAAAGAAACAAAAATCAACAAAGACACTGAAGTTTCTTAGAAAGTGGCATATAATTTACTATCATTAGTTTGCAAAACAGTGCCCCATCTGAATGAATCTGTATTTACTGTTGCTAAAACTTTCCTAATATTATTCTCACAATGTACGTTGTGTTTTTCTCTAAATGAGGATAAAGTATGTATGATCTTCAGTTTGAAGACTGGTTTTATGCAACTCTCTACACTACTCCATCGTGAATGAGCTTCATCTCCGAATAACTACTGCAGTCTACAATCTTTTTGAATCTGCTTACTGTATTCATCTCATGGTTCCCTTCGATTTTTCATCTCTCCCTCCCCCAACACTTCCCCTACAATACTAAATTGGTGATGCCTTTGTCTCAGAATGTGTTCTCCCTTCTTCTATTTGGGTTGCACCACAAATTTCTTGCCTTCTCAGTTCTATTCAGTTCTTCCTGATTTATTATGTGATTGACCCATCTAATCTTCAGCATACTTAGGTAGCACTATATTTCAATAGCCTCTATTCTCTTCTTGTGTAAACTGTTTATCATCCATGTTTTACTTCCGTACATAGGTATACTCCAGACAAATACCTTCAGAAAACAGTTCCTCACACTTAAAGCTATATTCAATGTTAAAAAATTTCTCTTCAGAAATCCTTTTCTTGCCATTGCCTGTCTACATTTCATATCCTCTACTGCAGCCATCATTGGTTATTTTACTGCCCAAATAGCAAAACTTAACTACTACTGTCACATTTCCTAATATGATTCCCTTACCATCGCTTGAGTTAATTCAAATACATACAATTATCCTTGTTTTTCTGTTGTGGATAATTTTATCTGCCTTTGAAAACACTGTCCATTCCATTCAAATGCTCTTCCAAATCGTTTGCTGTATTTGACAGAATTCAAATTGGCAATTGTCTATTTTTATTTCTTCTCCCCCAAATTTTTTTCTTTGGTTTCTTTTACTGCTTGTTCAGTGTACATATTGAATAAAATTGGTGACAGGCTGCCTCTCACTTCCTTTCAACCACTGCCCCTCTTTCATGCCCCTCTACTCCTAAAACTGCTGTTGTAAATAGCCTCTCGCTCCCTGTATTGTCCCACTGCTACCTTTAGAATTCAGAGAGTGTTCCAGTCAGCATTGTCAAAACCTTTCTCTAAGTCTACAAATGCTATAAATGTAGGTTTGCTTTTCCTTAACCAATCTTCTAAGATAAGTTGGAGGCTCAGTATTGCCTCATGTTGTCCTATATTTCTCTGGAATCCAAACTGATCTTCCCGATGTGTGCTTATGCCAGTTTTTCCATTCTTCTTCTGTAAAGAATTCTTGTTAGTATTTTGTAACCATGACTTGATAAAAAGTAGTTTGCTAGTTTTCTCTCCTGTCTGCATCTGCGTTTTTTGGAGTTGGAATTACTACATTCTTCTTGAAGTCTGAGGGTATTTTCCTGTCTCCTACATTTTGCACACCACATGGAAAAGTTTTGTAATGGGTGGCTCTCCCAACACTATCAGTAATTCTGATGGAATATCCTCTACTCCCGGGGCCTTGTTTAGATTTAGATCTTTTAGAGCACTGTCAAATTCTTTTCGCAGTACCATATCTCCCATATCATCCAATTTCCTTTCTATAGTATAATATTGCTTTCAAGTCATCTCCCTTCTGTGTACTCCTTTCAGCTTTCCCTTTATTGCTTGGGTTCTGTTTTACTGTATGAGCTCTGAGCTCTTGATGTTCATACAGCTGTTTGTCCTTTTCCCAAAGGCCTCTTTAACTTCCTGTAGATGGTATCTGTCTATCCCTTAGTGTAATATGCTTCTAAACTGTTACACATGTCCTCAAGCCATTCCTGCTTAGTGGTATTGCACTTCCTGCCAGTCTCATTTTTTTAGATTTTTGTATTCCCTTTTGCCTGCCTGATTTTCAGCATTTTAAGATTTTCTCCTTTCATCAGTTAATCCAACATTGCTTGTGTTATCAAAGGATTTGTACTAGGCTTTGTCTTTTTACTTGTGTGAACCTCTGCTGCCTTCACTATTTCGTTGCTAAAAGCTATCCATTTGTCTTCTACTGTATTCCTTTCCCCTATTCTAGTCAACCATTCCATAATGCTCGCTCTGAAGCTCTCAACCTATGGTTCTTTCAACTTATCCAGGTCTCATCTCCTTAATTTTCTACCTTTTTGCACTTTATTCAGTTTTAATATACTGTTCATAACCAATAAATTGTGGTCAGAGTCCACTTCTACCCTGAAAATGTCTTACAATTTAAAATCTGGTTCCTAAAACTCTAACCGTTATATAATCAATCTGAAAGGCTTTGGTGCCTACAGGTCTCTTCCACATATTCAGCCTTCTCTTATGATTCTTGAACCAAGTGTTAGTGATAATGAAATTATGCTCTGTGCAAAATTCTCCCAGGTGCGTTCCTCTTTCATTCCTTTTCCCCATGCCATATTCACTTACTATTTTTCCTTCTCTTCGTTTTCCTACCATCAAATTTCAGTCCCCCCATCACAATTAAATTTTCATCTCTCTTACCTGTCTGAATAATTTTTCATTTCATCATATATATCTTCAATCTCTTCATCTGTGGAGCTTGTTGGCATACAAACTTGTGCTACTGTGGTAGCCGAGGGCTTCATATCTATCTTGGTTACGATAATGCATTCACTGGGCTGGTCATAGTAGCTAACCCACATTGTTATTTTGTTATTCATTATTAAATGCACTCCTTCACGACCCCTGTTGGACTTTGTATTCATAATCTTGTAATCACCTGACCAGAAGTCCTGTTCCTCCCGCCACTGAACTTCACTATATCCAACTGTAGCCTATTAATTTCCCATTTTAAATGTTCTAACCTACGTGCCCGATTAAGGGATGTAACATTCAGATCTGTAGGATGCCAGGTTTGTTTCTCCTGATGACATCTTCCTGAGAAGTACCACCCACATGTCTGAAAGGAGCACTATTTTATCTCTGGAATATTTTAACCAGGAGGACACCATCATCATTTAACCATACAATAGAGCTGCATGTCTCCAGGAAAAATTATGGCTGTAATTTTCCCTTATTTTCAGCCATCCACAGTACCAGAACAGCAAGGCCTTTCTGGGTTAAGTTACAAAGCCAGATCAGTCAATCATCCAGACTGTTGCCCCTGCAACTACTGAAAAGGCTGCTGCCCCTGTTCAGGAACCACAAGTTCCTCTCAACATGCAACCTTCTGTTGTGGTTGTACTGATGGTTTGGCTATCGGTATCACAGAGGCAAGCAAGCAACCCCACCGACAGCAAGATCCATGGTTCATAAAACTCCACAGGGCTATTAGGCCTGCTATCAGTGGATTAACCTTATTGTTGATTCATTTATGAAAGTCTCCTCACATGCTTGTGCTTGCTAAAGCCATATCTTTTGCTAGATGAATTTTCAGTTAATGCTCCGTAAGGCATAGTCAATCCCTGCTAGTTTTTGTGAAGATAAGGTCTCAGGCTGCCATTCTGGTTTACTGTATTCTAAAGCCGTTCAATATATGACACAATTTACCCCCTTATGAATTGTTTAAAAAGCTTTTACATTGTCAGTAAGTTTTAGTGGATTTTCCTCATAAGCCCTTTGTCCTTTATTTGTCTTTAGAATTTGCTATACTAAATTAAAGCAGAAGTAAAATAAATTTGTCCCTCTTTTCCCCCCTCCAACTTCCATTTGGGAGTAAGTAAATTTATTACGATTTTATAAGTGCTTAGTCACAAAATAAATAAAACAAGGTTATGGTAGTTTTCACTGCACAGCTTTGTCAAAGTTAGAAAATAGCTGGTGATTCATATAAAATTGACTGGCACTATGCACCAGTGTTGCACATTGTCACATAACTTTATGGGTCTCACTAGTTGTTGATTGCCATTTAGGTTTTGAAATGCATGTATCTAGTAACAAATCTGCGGGTTTAAAAGTGAAGTAATGTTGTTTGAAACTTGTTTATCACACTATGGTTTGTTACATTTTGAGGTTGTGGTTCTTCTCATAGGCAGTTAACTTCATTGTGATATATTTTCTGTTGCTCATTAAGTCTTAATGAAGAGTACAGACAACACTGGAATGAGGTTAGATGGATTTCGGGAGGAGAACAGAAACATAGTGTAATTGCATGCCAGTTTTAAAAACTATTAAATTTTTTTAGTTACCTTTCTTAATTTATTGTATGCTGTAATAACTGAGGTGAGTCTGTGACAACAAACTTTTAGCATTTCAAAATAGTTTCCCTGTAGCCTTTGGCATGTGCACTGCAAACCACTGCTTTGATCAGTGGAACTTTCTAAACTAAATAAGGTTCTTGTAATAAGTAGCTCATTAGAAAACATGCCTTTGTTTGTTTTTTAATGCATGAGGGAGTTTTAGGTAATTGGTATAATGTTGTTATGCAAAGAGTAATTTCAGGAGATAAGATTTTTTACCGTATCAGATGTAACAGACATACAGCATGCTGCAGGAGATGTTGAACCATTTGATACTTATTTCACAGTTTTAGCGAAGCAACATATTTGTAAACACTGGTCAATGTGTAGTGGTTCCTGGAGAGTTCTCTAGGACTCGGTTCAGAGCAGTTGATTAAATGTCAGACAAGGGACCACTGACTGCTCAACAGAAAGCCAGAAAGTAGAAGCAAGAGAGTATGGATTATTACACAGAGATATTTCTGTCAACGTTTTAACGCAAGACGCGTTGCTGCCGAAAAAAATCTGCAAGTTGTATCAGCAATTTGAAAACAATGGGAAATGTGTGTCTCAAATCTGATCACAAGAAAATGTGGAAGCTGGGAGAACCACAGCTGAATTTGTAATAACCTGTATCTCTGTACAGCAAATTCTTTGTCCAGACTTCATTTATACCCATACAAAATGACAGTGCTCCATACTCTTCTTGATCAGCAGAAAGAAGACAGGTGTAACTTCGCTGCTTGAGTAATGCAGGGGGGAGGAGGATTCGTGCACAGTCTGGTTCTCTGACAAAGCATACATCCACACTAATGGCATAGTCAGTAAACAAAATGTCAGGTTTTGGCCTACTGAACATCCAGTGACCTTTCATGAAATAGACAATTGCAGTTAAATAGCACCTGGGCTGTCATTCAAGCAACAGATTAATCAGACACCCCTTTTTTAATGGGATAGACAAACATAGGTCTCCATAAAGATTGTGTGTCCTACACAAAGACTCATTAAATCAAGATCTTCCACACAGGTCACACAATTGTTTAAAGATACGTTGGGAACTGTAACAGAAGCACAAGTAAAATCAAACAACGGAAAATCCAGGGTGGAATGTATAAGTAATTGTTTTGTGTAGGTGGACTTCCACTTACAGCATTTTTATTTAGGAAACTGAGAATCTGCTGAATGATCTGAGCTTCTGAAAGCAGGTTTTGGTCACCTTTCCTGTGTCACAGTGTCTTGTGCCACTTGTTAAGATTTTTGTGTCTGTTTATCTTTAATTTCCAAATGTCTTTTAAAGTACTGTGAAATGTGAAAGAATAGTTGTTGTGTAGGGAGACCTCTCTCTCAGCAATGTATGCATATGCTGACCGATGTAAAGCCACAAAATATAGATGTAGGTGATCACACCAACATTCTTTCCCTGGTGTCCCTTATTAGATTCAGTGTAGCAGTCATGTTTTAACTGTGTGCACTACGTGGCTTATCACAAATGACACTGCATCTCACTTGTCAGCAATGTACCTGTGCTGTAACTGTGTATGAAACACAACATCCCCTTGTGTTTTAACACCATTGATTTTTCCTCGTGGAAATTTAATTTCATAGAAATTGTACTTCATAAACTGTGGGGCATTTGAATTTGACTCTTAACTTCAATTTGTGCAGTTGTAAGGTTCTTTATTGGCTCAGTTCTTGTAGCATGATAGACATGGATATGCTAGAATACTGCCATGTGACTGTTGGAAGAGAATTGCAAGCCTTTTTTCAATCAGTGTGCTTGCAGCCTCAAAGTTCTGCTTTCCGTTATCTTCACACTGTGCCATTGTACTGTGATGGATGTGCAGCTGTACTCTTTTAGTACATACATCCCATATTAAAGCACTAACTGCAAACAGATGGGACAAATTATTAAATTACTGCCATTAGGTGGGACAAGTACCCAAGTCACATGACACTTGGTTTGTGGTGTGGCAGTCTGAGAGTGAAATCTGCACCCACTCTACAGGTGAGATGAGGGTGCGAGAGGTGTGCCACATATTTGCATCTTTGCTATGATAGACCTCATGCAACAAACATAAACTAA
This sequence comes from Schistocerca gregaria, assembly GCF_023897955.1. Lineage (NCBI taxonomy): Eukaryota > Metazoa > Arthropoda > Insecta > Orthoptera > Acrididae > Schistocerca > Schistocerca gregaria. The sequence goes on from NC_064929.1 coordinate 187,179,075, forward strand.
ATTCATTCTTGTTGTCTCATATACTACATTCAGTATCATACTCCAATGGGTCTAACAAAGGTGTGTTAGGGCCACTCTGCCCTCTTTGAATTTCATCATAAGTAATGAGATGTCAGTGTCAGTGCCTGTAAATCAATTTCCTGAAGCAGTAAGCTGTGTTTGATGATTTCTGAGATGCATTGCAAAACACCGTAAATTTATTAACGTAATTGCCAGTAGCTGACAGTATACTACAAAAGTATCGTAAAGTTGCTGTTCTGGACGTTGCTAGCAGTAACATAATTGCTTTTTTAAACTCTGTATTTGTCAACAAATGGAAATGTCAAATAACAAATATTAAATAGTAATTTTTTAATAAAAATCTTTCTTTTGATTACTAATCTCATGAAAATGCAAGAATTCACAGTAAATTAAAATTTGGCAAAAAAAAAATGTGAAAATCAAATAGAAAACAAAACACATTATTTCTGGAAATCAAACAGCATTATTGATGAGTATAACTTCTCATTTAAAAAGTAAGGCATTTTGCATGTCTGTATCAAACATAAATTTATTATCAAACAGCCACTAATTAAAAATACAAAGGTATTACTTTGGAATGCAAAACTTAACAATGAAACTGTCACAGTGTGTGTCACTGTCAAGTAACACAGCTCAATGAAAGTTGTACCTTACATAAAATAAACTGATACGATGTAGTACAGAAGGTAACTGAAAGAAATACACAGTGAGACAAACAGAAATGACACTTCTAATTAGACTGTAATTACACTGTAGTCACTGCGATTCATAATGGCCCCTGCACATTACAAAAGGGAGGACATGGTTGTTAATAGGGCATGTGATCACCACAGAACTCAATGCATGCTGTGAAATGTGCTCCCATGCTGGCCGCAAAATTGGTAAGGAGATTTTGGGGTAGGATGTTCCATTCACCAGCACAGTTGACTACTGCCGGATGGTTGTTCATGCATGTGGACATGCAGTAATAGGTTTCCCTAATGCATGCCACATGTGCTCAGTGGGATTTAAGTCGAGGGGGGTGGGGTGTTGGTGGTTAAGGGCAGGCCAGTCCATTCACCAAATATTATATCATTCCAAGCCTGTGTTTTTCCAGGAGATCGCACACTGTCACCCAGAAAATGCAAGTCAGGGCTGAATTCGTCCCCGAACACCCACACGTGGGGAAGAGTGCAGTGTCAGAATTACATTGACTAGTGGGTGTGCTGTGCTGAAATATTTGGAGGTCAGCATGCCCAGCAACGTTATGCTTCCCCACACCGTAACTACCAGATCACCAAATTTGTCATGTTTGACAATGTGCATGGGTGCATTACGTGTTCACTCATCTCACCATATGAGAGTACATCCAGAATCACTACTCGGACTGAATCCGAGAAGAGCACATGACACCACCCCTTGTTGGTTCAGGTCCTATTGTCGTGGTATCATCACAAATACTGCTGCTGATCGTCACTCGTCAGTGGAACACAATGTGCTGGTGATCGAGCAAAGAGACTGTTCCCATGCAGTCACCGTGTCACTGTGGATTGTGAGACTGCTTGCCTTGCAGTTCTGTTCAATGTGGTTGCAGCTGAACATGCTGTTTGAGTCCCTTCCTGCCTGTTATACAACATAGTGGTAATTTGCTGCTATAGTTGACTGTGGGCAACCACCTCTTCAGGCAGTGCCTTTGGTTTAGAACTCTCGCCATGCACATGAAAGAAAGCTGTGAACAATACCAAATTTCTGCACTACACCTCTCTCTCACTAACTTGGGGGGGGGGGGGGGGGGGGGGGGTAGCACCACTTGTCAATATAGTCCTGCTGATGACACACCATATTACATCAAGCTTCCCTTGCCCAACTATAAGGCCTCTGGCAACATGCTCACACATGCTCATTACTTTCCTCCTAGTTGTTAACATGTAACATTACTTTATCATGCCCTTAAGTTCTACAGAGCAGCATATTTGTATTAAAAATTAATATTTGGTATTTATCAATAAACATTACATTTTTAATACATATTGAATTTATATGAAGTAAAAAAAGTTGCCATTAGTGAGCTCTGAACCATTGAGTTTACAGTTACTAGGCTTTCACTCTATGCTATGGGCTACTGACAATTATACAAATTAGCTTGATGTTTTGTACCAGACATAGGTCAGAAATCCCCAAAGGCAATTTTTTCAAGGTCTCTCTTCCCCACCAGTGGAACTTCTTCAGCTAACTGATACCTGGGCAATGACCTTACACTACTAAAAGAAGAAAATCAAAGAAGGCCTGTCAATCATATCCTGTGTAAGGATAGGGAAACTTATGCTGCTCTGTGGTTTGCGGTGATTTTTTCCTCAATATGCTTGCTAAGTGAATTCAGTGCCTATGAAAGAGGCACAGACATTCCTGATGGCAGTAGGTGCAGCATATTTTAGCTTATAACTCATCTACTTAGACTCTGATGGTGATGCAGTGTACCCAATGCATGCACCTAATAAAGAAAGCACTCCAGGACATTTGTGCACCCTATTTCACTTACATCACCTTGTAAAGATGATGATATTCCCCTGCGTACCAGAGCACGTGCAGATCGGAGCAATCAGTTCGCAGTTGCAGCAGCCAAAGAGCTGAAGCACTGGGATGGTGTAGGTGTGTTTGTTCACTCATAAACGGCTCGATGCCTCTGACTACAGGTGAGTAGTTAACTTGACTTTTGTGCTAGCATGTTAAGAAAAGGCATCTGGTGAAGCACAGCAGGGATGTAAACAGATCTAGATTGGTAGAGCACCATCTGCAGTAAAGCAGGAAAGCAGTGTTGAATCTGCATAGCATAAATGAAAACTTAATTTCAGCTCCCAAAACTGCTCAGCGAGTTCAAACTCTTTAAATGCTTTTGTTGTTGTGTATCCCTTTTTCCACAAGTTGTGGATAAATCAATTTTAAATTACTCTGTAGAAGAAATTCTATAGAACTGGATGCAAAATATGCTACAAAACACTGAATTTTTCATGATGTCACTGTGCTGTTCATGGTTTTGAGTTACACTGCAAGGAGAAAGTATATACATCAGGGAGTAATGTATAATTGCACTGAGCAAGATAAGGCATTATTTTCTATGTAGTAGGCTATTTTAATTTCATTGTAGCATATGTAAAAGTAACATAGTGAGGACAACAAAGGTCTGTATGTAGAAAGAAGTGCCAGTAGCAGTTGTAATTCATAATTTTTTAAAACTTTTATAAGAATAATTCTTTTTCAGTTCCCAGCGCACACACACATTGTGTTGTATGTTTGTGTGTAGAGCAACTTGTGATCTTGTTCTGTCTTGTTTCGAAATTGGATTGACTGAATCTGTTGTGCATGTGATCCTCATATTGTGTAGAATAAAAAAAATTCCCTTATATTCCTAAGCTACACTCCTGCACGAGACCAGGATTGTCCTGCACGCTAAATATTATTTGTGACCGTACTCCTCGTATATTTTCTTTGCTGACGGCTCTCTACCACTCGCTTGTGCTCTGCATGTGAGTTGTTTGGACTCCCACCTCCCCGAACCACCACTGCCGCCTCCCCCGAATCCTGACGATGGATTCGCCCTAGGTCTGTCGCCACTGCGTCAGGCGGCAGGCGAATAGAGGGTGAACGCTACGCTCGCAGGGTTGTGTTGCCAGGCTGATCAGAGCTACCAACCCACCTACCTTGCGTACCCGCAGATGGCTGACCCGAGTCGCGAGGAAGAGCAGGTCACACTTCTGGGGGAAGAAGGGCTTCGGGCCGGCGGACAAGCTCTCAAACTCGGGTAACTACATTAGCAGTCCTCTGGTCACACACACACACACACACACACACACACACACACACACACACACACACACACACACACACACACACACACACACACACACACAATATGAATATATTATTTCCTCTTGGCTTGTCTTTAAAGTACAGCAATGCCTTGGCTTTTGTCAATATGCCTAAAACTAACTAGTAAAATCTGTAGTGTGAAACTGAGTCAGTTGTTTTCATATGAATAATTGTAAATTGTAGAGAGTTCAGTCCATATTGCAAACATTAAAAAATAATGTTTTCTAATGTAACAATTTTTGGCTTTACAATGTTGATTTTCATGGCCAGTGGTCGCTTCACTCAAAACTTCTTGGCCAGGAGGCTGTGGTTATCTCTGACTGTAGGATGCATCCCCAGAGATAAAAAATCAACTTCAACAGAGACTCAAAAGACCCATTAATTTATAGAACTGTATAGAGGGCACAACCATTCTCCACATGACACTGAATGTATAATTTTCTGGCTGGTGTCGTCATTCATGATTAAAAGGACTCGATCATTCTGTTGGTGCAAATTGGCCTCCCAATTTTATTTAACTTAACACTCTTTTCTGTTAGAGGTGTCAGTATACCATTGGTGGATGGGGCTAATAAACAGGTAAAATCTCCTAGGATGTTAGGGTACATCATTTTTGTTTTCCACTATCTGTAGACACCAACAGATCCTGAAGAGGAATTGAAAAGTAAATTGAGAAAAAGAAATTGAAGATGAAAATAACACAGCCTGACATACTAAAAGATTTTACTTGCAGTAACAGTGGCCACAAAATCCTGCAGACTTGTGTAAAAGGGCTGATAAAATTTGAGAGTAGATTTATGTACTAGATAAGCTGAATCGCATACAGTGGCTTTCGAGAAAAAGTAGTTACACCACTGAGGAGGTGGAGCACTCCCTCCAAAGTGAAAAAGCCAAGACTAATGAATGACAAAGGCTGCCAACTGGGACAGTTTTCCTGTCTTTTAATAACAGGTTTACACATCGCATTGTCAGAAGTTTTGCTATGTACCACTTTTTTGACCCACTGAGAAAGAAAGTGTTACTGAGAACAGCGAACGATCCACTGCATACGCTAGTGAAACCTGGGGTATGTAAAAGGAACTGCTGCCTTGTCCATAGTAACAAATCAGTTGTAACAGAACATGTTTTTCAAGGTACGAACCACGAAATAAAGTTCTGTGTGACTGATGTCACTAGCTGTGGACACCACTAGATCCTGAAAATCATCCCAGCATAGGGATTGAAATGTCAATCAAGAAGAAGAAATTGAAGAGCAAAATAACACAGCCTAACATTCCAAGAGATTTTACCTGTGGGAACAATGGCCACAAAATTCTGCAGACTTGCATAAAAGGGCAGATAAAATTCTGTGTGACAAGACAGTGCATTATAATGCACATGTGTATAGGGAAGCAGTAGAGATTTACAAACACCAAGGTAGTTTTAACAGAAAAGAATAGGAGGTTACGTTTAATAAAATACGAATGCTTACTTTGCACAAACATAATGACAAGTGTTTTTAATCTTTTAATCAAAGACAATTATACCAGCCAGAGTCAATTGTGCATTCAGCTTCTTGTAACAGATGGTAATGCCCTCTATAAAGCTCAATAAATGTGGGGGGTGGCTTGAGACTTCAGTGTGATCCCTGAAGATGTTACCTATAGAGCTGGTGCAGTGGTTAGCACAATTGACTTGCTTTTGGGAGGATGATGGTTCAAATTCACGTCCGGCCATCCTGATTTAGGTTTTCCGTGTATTTCTTAGGCAAATGCCAGGATGATTCCTTTTAAATGGCACGGATGACTTTCTTCCCAATCCTTCCCTAATCTGATGGGACTGATGATGACCTCGCTGTTTGGTCCTCTCACCAAAATCAACCAGTCAGCAAAAGATGTCTCTGGCAGTCAGGCAGGAAAGATTAAAGGTTGTGGATTAGTTTTATATATCAGCCATGACCTCTCGGCCCTGAAGTTTTACCTGCTGTGTTTTTGGCTTGTTTGCCACCATCAGTTCTTTAGTACGTTGAACATGAGATAAGACGCGTCTAATCACAGGTCCGTGCATACTTACCGACCATGGGCTGTCAACCTAAGCCTAGCATTGAGATATGTTGCGTCAGATAGTTGGTGCCATGATGATTGGATCAAACTAACTGAAGCTAATCATGTGTGAAGTATTAAAAATATTTATTTGCTATCTAGACCAAACTGAAAAGTGCCAGAATTATAGCTGCCTCTGCCGTAGACTTAGTCTCATTTTGACAATGTAAAAGATTAATTTGTTCTAGCTCATACAAAATACGCACCAAAAACATGTTTTATCAGACAGTAAATTTAGTATTTAATCATGTTGGAGTTTCAAGCTCTGTGCCCACGACTACACAGAATAAAATTAACAGGGTCTGCTTTTTAGCCAAACACAGTTAGAAGTTCGTGCTTGCCCAAAAATGTATCATTAATTGTTCCATCCTCAGTGGGTTATATTTACTTTCTTGTTGATTACATTTAGCTGTTCTGTGACACACTACACATTTCAGCCACAGATCTCTAATGGAGAATGCCATTGTTGGTGAGTGGTCCTGTTATTAATCTTGAAAGATTAGATTTTTAGAGTTCTTGATTTGTATTAATGTGCCTTTTTCAATCTTGGCAATATTTTTCCGCGTACTCTTCCACAGTTTTCTGCTATTTGCATTTGCCTATTTCACTATACTATGTACCCCCCCTGAGGCTCACCACTCTTTGGCAGGTTCGTGCTTGGCTATCATGGGCCCCCGATTGTCCTATGTATCTTGATAAGTGGGCTGTCCAGGAGGTTTGGATGAAGGAAAAAGTGCCTACCCGGTTACATGCAAGTTGCTGGGTTGTTGGAAATCTTGTACCCACAGTACGCTACCTCTTAATCTATGAAGGATGTGGCCGCATACATGCGACCACAAATTTAGCACTGCGGTTGTGAAATTGCCCTGTGTCCTGGTAGCATCCTCATTTTGTCCTTCAGCTGTGCAGCATGTCACCAAACTTTCACCTCATGGGCCGATGTCACAAGCTACACAACCGGCAGGACAGAAAGAGTACTCTTGTAAGACTTCATACTTCCCTCCAGCCAACCTACATCTGAGTGTTCCTCTCCTAACTGGACAGGCTCGAAGAAGTCAAGCAAAGGCAAACGGTCTTCTTCACCAACTCAAAGATCCCCTCTGATGGTGTTGCCATGGGATACCCTTGCTCGGCCAACCTACATGTCACCAGTGTGCACTTCCAACCATTTTGCTGCACTGGACTCTGTAGACGGATATAGAAGAATGTCGACATGCCTGTAGACCTCATGGGGCAGGATCCTCCTGCCTCTGTGTCCTGTAGCAGAGAGTCTTCGAAGGCTGGCACTCGGCAGCTGCCGAGGCGACACCCTTCATTTTTCCTCGTCGTGGCTCTTCTCCAATGGAAAGTTTGTGATATTTGATCCAACAGAGGATATATGGCTGCTCTTAGCATCCCAGTGTCCTTGTATTTCCTGCCTTCAGGAAACAAAATTGCATGCTCATGATTGCTTTGAGCTCTCGCATTTCTTACCAGTTCCATTTTGAAAAGTCAGCATTCCATCTCACGGGGAGTCATGCTGCTCATATAGAGTGACGTTCATAGTTAACCTATCTCCCTGACTACCCGCCTTCAAGCTGTTATTCGCCTTTTCCCTTTGTACCGTTTACATCCCTCCATCATTTGATGTCACCATGGCAGCTACTTCACTCTTTTCTGCTACTCAGTGCCTTTAATTTGCACCATCTGCCTTTCTCCTAGAACCTGTTGGAGATGTGCCCTCTTGGCTGACCACCTTAATCAACTTAACTTTTCCTCTTAACACAGGAGCACCCACGTTCCTTTCCGTCTCCATGTACACCTATTCCCATTTGGACTTATCCTTCTGCACTGCCCAGGTTGCACTTTGCCTCGATTGGTCCATTCTCTCTGGCTCATCGAGCGACCATTTCCCATGTGCGATGCGTTTGCTGACTCCTATCCCACCTACGTGCATACCCAAATCACAGCTCCCTAAAGCTAACTGGAGGCTTTACTCCTCCCTGGCAACCTTTGACGAACAACATTTCCCCAGTCGTGATGACCGTGTGGAATATTTTGAAATGTTATCCTTACTGCTGCAGAATGTTCAATTCTTCGCACTTCCTCTTTACCTCACCATGTCCTGGTCTTATGGTGGACTGAGGCGTGCCGTGACACAATTCGCACACGGAGATGTGCTCTCCATGTTTTAAACTATCATCCTACGGTGGCAAACTGCATTAATTATAAACAGATGTATGCGGAGTGTCGTCACATTCTTTTGGATAGCAAAAAAGCTAGCTGCATACATTCACTAGCGCTTTTTACTGTTTAACTCCCTCTTCCATCGTTTGGACCAACCTCGGACAGCTATCTGGGCCCAACATCCATTACCCAATTTCTGGCTGACAGTAGGAGATGATTTCATCGTGGACCCTGGTGCTATCTCCAACACCTTTGGCCACCATTTTGCGAAGATTTTGAGCTGCTCTCACTGTCACGCTGGCTGCCTCCATCGGAAAAGAGTGGAGGCGGCTCGAGCAATACCCTTCTCTTCTCTGAATAATGAATGCTACAATGCTGCCTTTTGTATAAAGGAGCTAGACCATGCTCTCACTTCATTCTGATTCTTTGCCCAAGGGCCAGATGATATTCACATTCAGATATTGCAGCACCTTTCTATTGTCGGCAAGCACTTTCTGCTTAATATGTACAACCGCATCTGGGCGGAGTGCGTGTTTCCCAGACGCTGGCGTGAAGCCAGTCATACCCATAGCTAAGCCTGATAAGGTCAAACAGCTTCCTTCTAGCTACCACTCTATTTTTCTCACCAGCTGTGTTTGCAAGGTGATGGAATGTATGATTCATACCTGGCTGGTATGGTGGCTAGAGTCTCGCAATTTACTAATCACTTCACAGTATGGCTTTAGAGTGCGGGGTTATGCAGTTGATCATCTCGTCACTTTGTCCACCCATGTCATGAATGGTTTTCTGCAGAAATCCCAGATTGTGGCCATGTTCTTTGATTTGGAGAAAGCCAACAACACCTGCTGCTGGAGGACTGGTATTCTCTGCACTATCTACATGTGGGACTTTCTGGCCACTTGCCTCATTTCCTTCAGGCATTTTTAAAAGGTACATGTAGGTTCTGCCATGTCAGACACCTTTATCCAGGAAAGCGGTGTGCCTCAGGGTTCTGCCCTGAGCATCATCCTCTCTATCACCATTAACCCTATAATTGCCTGTCTGCCACTGGGCATCTGTGGCTCCCTTTTCGTTTACAGTTTTGCCATCTATTGCATTCTCCACAGAAATATCTCATTGAGCAGTGTCTTAATTGATGCCTTGATCAAAAATGACCGCCGTTTTTTCACTGACAAAACTATTTGTATGAATTTGTCGTGGCGCGATTGGTTTCTTCCACAGTCTTCGCATCTTGGGCCAGTTGCCCTTCCGTTCATTTAAACTACGTAGTTCCTGGGGCCTCCCCCCATGAACCATGGACCTTGCCGTTGGTGGGGAGGCTTGCGTGCCTCAGCGATACAGATGGCCGTACCGTAGGTGCAACCACAACGGAGGGGTATCTGTTGAGAGGCCAGACAAACGTGTGGTTCCTGAAGAGGGGCAGCAGCCTTTTCAGTAGTTGCAGGGGCAACAGTCTGGATGATTGACTGATCTGGCCTTGCAATATTAACCAAAACGGCCTTGCTGTAATGGTACTGCGAACGGCTGAAAGCAAGGGGAAACTACAGCCGTAATTTTTCCCGAGGACATGCAGCTTTACTGTATGATTAAATGATGATGGCATCCTCTTGGGTAAAATATTCCGGAGGTAAAATAGTCCCCCATTCGGATCTCCGGGCGGGGACTACTCAGGAGGATGTCGTTATCAGGAGAAAGAAAACTGGCGTTCTACGGATCGGAGTGTGGAATGTCAGATCCCTTAATCGGGCAGGTAGGTTAGAAAATTTAAAAAGGGAAATGGATAGGTTAAAGTTAGATATAGTGGGAATTAGTGAAGTTCGGTGGCAGGAGGAACAAGACTTCTGGTCAGGTGACTACAGGGTTATAAACACAAAATCAAATAGGGGTAATGCAGGAGTAGGTTTAATAATGAATAGGAAAATAGGAATGCGGGTAAGCTACTACAAACAGCATAGTGAACGCATTATTGTGGCCAAGATAGATACGAAGCCCACACCTACTACAGTAGTACAAGTTTATATGCCAACTAGCTCTGCAGATGATGAAGAAATTGAAGAAATGTACGATGAAATAAAAGAAATTATTCAGATAGTGAAGGGAGACGAAAATTTAATAGTAATGGGTGACTGGAATTCGAGTGTAGGAAAAGGGAGAGAAGGAAACATAGTAGGTGAATATGGATTGGGGCTAAGAAATGAAAGAGGAAGCCGCCTAGTAGAATTTTGCACGGAGCACAACTTAATCATAGCTAACACTTGGTTTAAGAATCATGAAAGAAGGTTGTATACGTGGAAGAACCCTGGAGATACTAAAAGGTATCAGATAGATTATATAATGGTAAGACAGAGATTTAGGAACCAGGTTTTAAGTTGTAAGACATTTCCAGGGGCAGATGTGGACTATGACCACAATCTATTGGTTATGACCTGTAGATTAAAACTTAAGAAACTGCAAAAATGTGGGAAATTAAGGAGATGGGACCTGGATAAACTGAAAGAACCAGAGGTTGTACAGAGTTTCAGAGAGAGCATAAGGGAACAATTGACAGGAATAGGGGAAAGAAGTACAGTAGAAGAAGAATGGGTAGCTCTGAGGGATGTAGTAGTGAAGGCAGCAGAGGATAAAGTAGGTACAAAGACGAGGGCTGCTAAAAATCCTTGGGTAACAGAAGAAATATTGAATTTAATTGATGAAAGGAGAAAATATAAAAATGCAGTAAATGAAGCAGGCAAAAAGGAATACAAACGTCTGAAAAATGAGATCGACAGGAAGTGCAAAATGGCTAAACAGGGATGGCTAGAGGACAAATGTAAGGATGTAGAAGCTTATCTCACTAGGGGTAAGATAGATACTGCCTACAGGAAAATTAGAGAGACCTTTGGAGAGAAGAGAACCACGTGTATGAATATCAAGAGCTCAGATGGCAGCCCAGTTCTAAGCAAAGAAGGGAAGGCAGAAAGGTGGAAGGAGTATATAGAAGGTTTATACCAGGGCGATGTACTTGAGGACAATATTATGGAAATAGAAGAGGATGTAGATGAAGACGAAATGGGAGATACGATACTGCGTGAAGAGTTTGACAGAGCACTGAAAGACCTGAGTCGAAACAAGGCCCCCGGAGTAGACAACATTCCATTAGAACTACTGACCTGAGTCGAAACAAGGCCCCCGGAGTAGACAACATTCCATTAGAACTACTGACGGCCTTGGGAGAGCCAGTCATGACAAAACTCTACCAGCTGGTGAGCAAGATGTATCAGACAGACGAAATACCCTCAGGCTTCAAGAAGAATATAATAATTCCAATCCCAAAGAAAGCAGGTGCTGACAGATGTGAAAATTACCGAACTATCAGTTTAATAAGCCACGGCTGCAAAATACTAACGCGAATTCTTTACAGACGAATGGAAAAACTGGTAGATGCAGACCTCGGGGAGGATTAGTTTGGATTCCGTCGAAATGTTGGAACACGTGAGGCAATACTGACCTTACGACTTATCTTAGAAGAAAGATTAAGAAAAGGCAAACCTACGTTTCTAGCATTTGTAGACTTAGAAAAAGCTTTTGACAATGTTGACTGGAATACTCTTTTTCAAATTCTAAAGGTGGCAGGGGTAAAATACAGGGAGCGAAAGGCTATTTACAATTTGTACAGAAACCAGATGGCAGTTATAAGAGTCGAGGGGCATGAAAGGGAAGCAGTGGTTGGGAAAGGAGTGAGACAGGGTTGTAGCCTCTCCCCGATGTTATTCAATCTGTATATTGAGCAAGCAGTAAAGGAAACAAAAGAAAAATTTGGAGTAGGTATTAAAATTCATGGAGACGAAGTAAAAACTTTGAGGTTCGCCGATGACATTGTAATTCTGTCAGAGACGGCAAAGGACTTGGAAGAGCAGTTGAACGGAATGGACAGTGTCTTGAAAGGAGGATATAAGATGAACATTAACAAAAGCAAAACGAGGATAATGGAATGTAGTCAAATTAAATCGGGTGATGCTGAGGAAATTAGATTAGGAAATGAGACACTTAAAGTAGTAAAGGAGTTTTGCTATTTAGGAAGTAAAATAACTGATGATGGTCGAAGTAGAGAGGATATAAAATGTAGACTGGCAATGGCAAGGAAAGCGTTTCTGAAGAAGAGAAATTTGTTAACATCGAATATAGATTTATGTATCAGGAAGTCGTTTCTGAAAGTATTTGTTTGGAGTGTAGCCATGTATGGAAGTGAAACATGGACGACAACTAGTTTGGACAAGAAGAGACTAGAAGCTTTCGAAATGTGGTGCTACAGAAGAATACTGAAGATAAGGTGGATAGATCACGTATCTAATGAGGAGGTATTGAATAGGATTGGGGAGAAGAGAAGTTTGTGGCACAACTTGACTAGAAGAAGGGATCGGTTGGTAGGACATGTTTTGAGGCATCAAGGGATCACAAATTTAGCATTGGAGGGCAGCGTGGAGGGTAAAAATCGTAGAGGGAGACCGAGAGATGAGTACACTAAGCAGATTCAGAAGGATGTAGGTTGCAGTAGGTACTGGGAGATGAAGCAGCTTGCGCAGGATAGAGTAGCATGGAGAGCTGCATCAAACCAGTCTCAGGACTGAAGACAACAACAACAACAGTTCCTGGGGCTCATGCTCGATAGGAAACTATCTTGGTCCTCCCACGTGTCTTACCTTGCAGCCCGCTCTGTGGTCCCTCAGTGTCCTGTGTGTCCTCAATGGTACTTCCTGGGGTACTGATTGAACCACCCTCCTCCATTTGTACCGGTCCCTTGTGTGTTCAAAACTAGACTGTGGGTGTTTTGTTTATGCATCTGCATGTCCATCCCTCTTACGCCGTCTCAATGCTATCCATCATTGTGGCATCTGTTTGGCAAAACTACCAATGGCCTACAGCTGTGATTTTCTCCTCAGCAGATATGCATACTGTTTGTCTGCCATGTGTGACCACCCATTCTATGACTCCTTCGGTCACGAGTATGGGGTATGTCCCTCTTGTCTGTTATCTCCTGGAGTTCGCTTTCGGTTACTACTCTGGTAGCTACATGCAGCTTTCCCAATGAGTGTGAACCCTTCACCACGTGAGCTTTGTGCGGCAGACTGTGTTCACATGGGCCTTAATTCATTTCCAAGGACACTACTCCAGCCCGGCTCAATTGCCTTGTTTCATGAGCTTCGTATGGAATTTTGCAATATTTCTTTTGTGTGTACAGACAGCTCTTGGACTGACCTTGGTGTCGGGTGTGCCTTCGTCATTGGCACAGACATTTTTCGGTATCAGATTCTGGAATATTGCTCAGTATTTTCAGTAGAGCTCTCTCATGTATCAGCGCCCTCAGTACACACCTGGTGACACAGGCTTTTCAATTGCGTCACCTTTTCACTCTTTGTGCCCTTCAAAACATCTGTATGCTGCACACCATCCATTCTTTAGTGCAACGTGTCCAGGAAAGCTGTCACTTGCTCACTCTTGATGGAGCCACTGTGATGTTTGTGGGTTCCTGGTCATACTGGCCTGACAGGAAACGAGGCCGCTGCTGCTGCTGCTGCTGCTGCCAAGGCTGCAGTCCTCGTACCTCATCCCTCAGATGGTCTCTGTGTTGTCATGTGTCAGCACCTGGTGTCACTTTGGCATCATCAATGGTATTCCCTTCATGAGAACAAGCTCTGTGCTATTAAGCTTCTCCGAGCAGCTTGGAAGACCTCCTGTCAGCCCTCTCACTGTGAGATCATTTTATCTAGGTTGCGTATTGGGCACTGCGTCTTTAGCCATCGTCATTTGTTTAGTGATGCTTCATCACTCTGTGGACGTAGCGCCCAAATTTTAACTGTCCGCAATTTCCTAATGGAATGCCCTTTATTAATTGCTGTTGACTGCATTTTACTTTTTATTCGTCATAGCAATATGGTGTATTTTATAGATGTTTATCCACATCCCTGTTTCTAGCTGTCTTCTCTTACATCAGTTGGGAAGGGATTTGACGTGTACTCGTTTTTAAATTCACTGTCTTCGTGTTCTGTAGTTTTGACAGTGGCACATATGACCCTATTGTTTATGCACCCTTAAGCAAAACAAAAGTGTACTATGTAAATGACAATGAAAAGGTTCTTTGTGGAATGTAAATAATTCAAGGAGAATAGTTGGTGCTGAGTTATCTGTTGCCACATAAAGAAAACTGAGAATGTTCCTACCTTTGGGACTAAACCTTCAACATAACATATGAAAACCAGCAGTGTTTTCAGCCTTCTTAATGTGCCTATTGACAACTCAGCATCTCAACTGTTATTACCTTTACAGCTTAAATTGTTCTGTTATGTATGTTATTACTAATTAATTTTTATTTGACAACACAAATTACAGTGAAATTCCCTGGCAACTGAATTCTGTAACAAAAAACAGTGAAGTACACAAGGAAAATACGGTCAAGATTGAAAAAGATATATTAATACAAATTAAGGAATTTTAAAAAAACTTCATTTTCAAAGCTCAGAACATACCCATGACCACAACAATGGAATGCTGCACTAACTATAGGTATGCAGTGGAAGTTTGTACAGTTGCAGAATAACAAAATTCAGCTTAAAGAGAAAGTTAATAACAGCCTATGGAGGCTGTGATGACTGTAGTACAAGTTTGTGCACACAGAAATGTAAACTGTTTTTCTAGAAGGAGGGCCTTGTTAATATTGTAGAATTTAATACTAAACACAATAATAAACTAATTTACAGAGACTATAAAGAATAATTGCACAGTTTGTGCCATTTACCATTCTAAAGACTCGTCTCGATATATCGAAGGAGGAGATACTGTTTGTTCACATGAGGAATGCACCTCCATAAGACTCTAGAGTATCAGTGCACTTTCTGGGGTCACCGCTCACAACTAATTTTAAAAAAACCTCACACAGACAGTGGAAAGCTATGGAATTGTAAAGTGCATGGTGTGATGCTCATGTAATGATGATCAGTGACACACTGACCAGGGAACACATGGGACGTCCATTGTTTTTACAATGTTAGCAGTTTGGTTACGTGGGCATGCCACTGGAAAATTTTTGGTAGAAAATATGGCCTAGAATTGAAACTGGTAGCTGAATTCAGCATCAGCCAAGGTATTACTGTACTGGAATTTTATTGTTGTTTCTATGCTACACTTAATAACTACTGTAGTGCTAATTCCCATGAACTTGTTTGTGAGTATACAGTAGTGGATAATCTAAAATATGCATTTGGTAAGACTTCACTTACAGGTTATCATGAAATGTGGTGATGTCAGAGTTCGTATTTGGATATACCACACAGGGCTTGAAATTCATTGTAGTGAGTAAATAAGTTCACATACAGGTAACATGTGTCCGTATCAGCTCCAGTTTAAAGATGTGGTTGTTGCAATTTATACTGAATATCTGAAAGACATTGATAGTGGAGATTTCATTTTTATTTTGAAACTGCGGTAGTACTTTACTAATATGGAAAAAAACTCAAATTTGTATGTTTGAAATTTACTGAAGATACAACAGTGTAACTGATGAATGAACTGAGTAAATGTTCTGTATAGTGCACATTAAGTTGTTTACCTTTGAGGTCGTGAATATAGAAGACAGCAAAAATCCATTATTTTTTCTTCCTGTTTACATTTTCTCTTGATACCGAAATTTTTTTAATTTTTAGCGTTGGTTACACAAGAAGTCACTCATGTCTCAGCACAAGTTCTTCTGTTTCACTGCTGTCTTTGTCATAGTGTTTTCAGCTTCCCCATTAGTAATGCATGTAAGTGTTTTGTTTATGGTATGTCACAGTACAAAAGCCCTCTTTGAGTAAACCAAATTGTATCCTAGAGCTACACTACTTATTACCTTCAATAGTTGACGCTATTGTCTGGGAAGAAAAGATGATGGAAGACATGGGTTGTGTGTTTGATGGTGATGAGAGATTTGTACTGAATATACAAAATGGTGCTGGTTGCAGTGTCTTTTGGGCTCCTCTTCAGTCTTCGATTAATAACTATCTCGACAGACTTTTTAAGAACTTAGGAGGGTGCTGTTTTATTAGCAAATTGATCTTTTTCCAGATATATCAGTGTTACAGAAGGATCACACACATTTCTACCTAAAGTGTATGCACAAAGAGTCACTGAATTTTCGAAAATGTAAGTTCTATTTTTTATGACAATTAACTTACTTTTTTCAAAAAGCATCCTCCCGTAAAGTTTTACACATGTCAGCATTCACTGAAAGTTACACAGTATGGCTCTCTGTGAATGTTGATTGTGAAGGCTTCTTAGGGAGACACAGTCCCTTCTCGAGGCTCAGAGCAATGCTTACTAATGATTCTGAATATAAGAGCCCTGGATTTGAAAAATGGTCACAAAATGTTTGTATTTTAGCAGTCTTGTTGGAAAGTGCTGCATTGTTATTCACAAGTGTGGGTGACAGCATTTATTGGAGTTAGTCTACTACATGTTAAATCTTTGAGACTTTCGTACACATCACTAACATTAGTGTAATGTGAACTTATATAGTTGTCATCTTTGCCACTGGAAAGACAACAGATGCCATGATAGTTGTTGAGACATGCTATTTCTTTCCACTCATTCATTGAAAGCTGAATAACAGCCAAAGAGAGCTTTCAGTCACAGATGGTAAAAGTTGTAAAGTAACAAATAGACTGTCTCCCATCAGTTTGTCCCCATGTCAGTTCTGAAGTGTCCAGATATACTTACATATTTCCTAAAACAGTACAACACTGTTTCAAAAACTGAAGAAATAGTGGTTGAAGAATAATAGTTCTCCTAGTGTGATTAACTATTAAAATTAAATACCACTGATGGCTTAGGCTTTAGGTGTGTTCCGACTGGCTGACTGCTGCCTATAACACAGTACAAAAAGCAATTTATGATCATGGGGCAGGGGATTAGCATGTTGCCGTTCCCTCCAGTTGTTACTGACTGTAGGTGATTCCGCTGCTGCTTTATTCAAACATCTCTTCATTTGGTCTCTGTTGTGTGCTGAGTGGACCCCATACTAGACCTCCCTACCACAGAAAAATCTCCGATGTATTGTTAGTTGAACCAAAGTCCTTTCACACCAGAGACAGTGAAACTAATTGTTATATTATGGAGGCAGTCTTTGCATTTAACTACAAAACATTTTAAGCATCTCCGTCTGCCCCCTTGGTGTGTGCGCCGACCATGCATTCGGCTGGATTTGGCACAGGGTCCGAAAGACTCGGTCCCTCCTCCGGCCCTCCGCCGCCGCTTTGTTGCTCTCCTTGCCGAGTTTCCCGGATCTGCCGTGACCTATACCGACGGTTCGATGGTCTCTGGTCGCACTGGTTACGCTCTTACTCTAGAGGATCATTGTGAGCAACGGTCGCTGGCACCCGGGAACAGTGTATACACTGCCGAGTTGGTTGCCATCTATCGCGCCCTAGAGTATATCCGCTCCCGCTCAGGTGAGTCCTTTGTCATCTGTAGTGACTCCCTGAGTGGTTTACGAGCTCTTGACCAGTGCTTTCCTCGTTCCCGTCTGGTGATGGCCATCCACGAGTCGCTCCATGCTCTTGCCCGTTGCGGCCGCTCCGTGGTCTTTGTTTGGACCCCAGGTCATGTCGGCATCCCGGGCAATGAGCGGGTTGACACGCTGGTTAAACAGGCAGTGAGTTCACCGGCTCTGGAACTCGGCCTTATGGAGTGTGATCTCCTGTCGCTATTGCGCCAGAAAGTGCTTGGTGCCTGGGGTGACGAGTGGCGCACCCTGCCCACGCCCAACAAACTTCGGGCGGTGAAGGAGACGACCCGTGTGTGGCGCTCCTCCATGCGGGCCTCTCGGAAGGACTCTGTCGTCCTCTGCCGGCTGCGCGTTGGCCACACGTGGCTGACGCACGGCCATTTGTTGCGCCGGGAGGACCCACCGCTATGTCGCTGCGGGGCAGCTCTGACGGTGGTCCACATTTTGGTGCACTGCCCGCTTTTAACAGGACTCAGGCAGACGTTTGCGCTGCCTGATACTCTCCCTGCCCTTTTATGTGATGACGATGCTATGGCGGACCTCGTGTTGAGTTTTATTCGGGCAGGGGGTTTTTATTGTATGATTTGAGTGTTTGTCCTTTTATTTCCTGTATTGACTTGGGCCTTTGGCCTGTGGTTTTAAACTGTGGGTTTTAATGTCATTTGGTGGTTGGCTTTTCCTTATTTTCATGGTCGGCCAACCACCTTCACACTCGGTGCGATTTTAGTTCCGTTTGTCTGGTCTTTGTCTGCCTTTCTTGTATTGTGTCGTCCCTTCTCTCAGTTCTCCGTTTTTAACGACTGACAGTTTTTATTTCGTGTGATTTTATCGTGGAACAAGGGACCGATGACCTTAGCAGTCTGGTCCCTTCAATCCCACACCCAACCAAGCAGTGCACTGAAATCTCTGGTACCTGGGGATAATGTATAAGTCACGAATCGTGAAGCCATCAGTTCGATTCTTACCAGAAGTATTTTATTTCCTACCTGATTTTTCATATTTTTAGGAAGTTTGAAGAAGTTACTTTCATGTCTGTCTGTGTTGTACAAATTTTGCAGTTGACTTTAAACTGTCTTCCCGATAAGCTAGAGACTTGACTTTCAACAGAGCACAGAACCGGATGATGACAATGCAGTATTAACCTGGGTTCTTGCATAGTGTGTGGTGAACAGTACTATGTGTACCACAGACATTTCCTGTTCATAACAAATGGTTTGCAGCAATGTTAACTGCTGCAAGCCTGTGTGTGAGCTCAAATCTCTAATATTTACCTTCACAGTCTTATAGAGGGATATACTAGGGGGAGACGCATTACATTGGCTGGCTCAGTTGAAGAGAAATGGAAATAAACCTGAAATTCTCCATATATATCAGTGTTGTAATCTGGTCAAAATCTATGAAAAGTTTCACACCCAAGAGACCAAAAAGCAGAAGATAGTTATTTAAATAAAAATAAATTTTTAATAAGTCACATTTTTAAATTGTAGTTTAAGTATAAAATAATTTCTCGTAGCCCCATACGGATTCCTAACACCATACAGATAGTAATGAAAATTTTGTGATCGTGAATTTTTAATAGGTATGAAAATACTTGTAAGACTTAAATGAAAAAGTGGCACACATCAATAAATAAAACTGAGGATATGAATTACTCATCCATCAGTTATGTACCTATGGAGAAACATTGCTGTTGGAGCACAGAAAGATGAATATATTCATGTTTAAATGACTCTGACTGAAAAGTAGGGCACCACCTGCCTCATTCTACCTTCCTCAGCAAGTTCAAAAATTTTCGACAAAGTTTTCGCTTGTGTATGTATTCATGCTCTTTTTAACATGCAACTCGCTTCTCTGACAAACTCCCCTAACTGTAAATCGCTCACACCCACTAGTCCATAGCTATGTCACTCATACTCATCCACTCCCTATTGCTTCTTCTCAATAACTCATTCAGCCCAACTCTTTGTCATTATCTCTTCATGTATTTCTGACTGTCCTCCTCCTGTCTCATCTCTCATTGTCTCCTCCTTACTTCTACATTGTCATTAATTTCTTCCCACTTATGCTCTCTTCTCAATGTTACTCTTTCTTCCTCATTGTTATTGTCATATATTCTCTCATTAACACTGGCTCCCACGTGCTTCCTCTTTCTCTTTATTCCCTTCCCACTGACACTCTTTCCTTCACTGTTTCTCTTGCACTCTGTCATTGTTGACTACATTCCACTTCCACTGTGTCCCCCTCATTCTCACTACCATTGTCTCCTGCACTCATTCTATACTACAACCACTATCTTCTAGTACTTATTCTTCTCTCTCTCTCTCTCTCTCTCTCTCTCTCTCTCTCCCCCCCCCTCTCCCCCCCTCCCCCCATCAGCATAAAAAAGCAGGGCAGGTCTCTCATATGAAATGAACTGTATGGGTCAATAAAATATTGATAGGTGACTTATATGAAATTGGAATAACACAAAACCAATTTAAGCGTCAGACCAGATTTTGTGTGTACAAAAATTTTGCATGTATTTCATTATTAAAACGTGGGATTCCCAGAATCCTACTGATTATAATGGAGACACATTAGAACATACTTCTCTGTGCTTCATTGCTTTATAAACTACGTTTTCACATCGTACTAGATTTTACGTATGTATTTTACATGTACAGGTTGGCTATCTTTGAACCTCTATATCTCAGAAATGAATAATGATAGCAAGGAAACTTTAAAGGTTTTTGGAGATAAAGATTTTGCAAATATATCTTAAATTACGCCCATTTGCTGTGCATAATCGGTGACTTGGTTTTGGTATCCAGAATCTGTGTTACTTGGTTATGGATAAATATTTCAGAAAATGGGAAGATCACACTTCTAAATAAATGTCTAGTGAATATA
Organism: Schistocerca gregaria; assembly: GCF_023897955.1. NCBI lineage: Eukaryota > Metazoa > Arthropoda > Insecta > Orthoptera > Acrididae > Schistocerca > Schistocerca gregaria. Next base: position 187,199,592 of record NC_064929.1, read on the forward strand.
CTGGTAAAATTTGAACAGTTTGCAGTGGTTGGTTATTAAGCTAACAAACACTGCTGACAAAAATGGTGAAAAATGTTTTTTTTTTCCCCTCAGTAGCCACCCACAAACTAAACGGTGCTTCTGTAAGCTCCACACGGTACACTGTGGACCGTATCTAATGCAAGCAGTTAGTAATCTGTACTGGGAAAGAGAGAGAATATTATACATTTTAATCAATTTAAAAATGTGGTATATTAAGATTTTAATTTTATTTGAATAATTATTTTGTACCAAATTTCAATTTATTATATTCATGAGATTAGGTATTAAAAACAATATCATATTTTTATTAACTAGTTATAAAGTATTTGTTAACTAACATACCACTTTAATAGTTACAGAATTTAAATGAATGTGTTTTATGTTACACTAGTGACAATCAAACCAATGACTTTGTGATTACTAAACTTATACACTACTTTCTCTTTTAATTGTAATTTCATTGAGTGACTCGAAATGTTTTCAGCTCTACATCACTTTAACCTTTAAATCTTCAAATGTGATTTCTTAGAGTTTTTGAGAACTGTGTTGTACTGCTTTATGAAATTGGTGTCTAGGGACTTCCCTTAAAATCTTGTAAGAATGAATAAGAGGATAGAGCTGTTGGTAGAATATGAACACAAAGTGATCGGTGCCATGTACCAGATTGTGAATATGTTAACATATTATTAATAGCAACAGTTAAGACTGTTATTTTTTGAGTGCAAACAATAATTAATGAAATGAAATGTGAACTGCAGTTTTTACTGTAACTTACTTCTGCATCACATTAGATGGATATATGAACAAGACAAATTCAGCACAGTGCTCTAGGGTGGCATTGGTGTGTGTACCTCCAGTATTATATTTGTCTGTGATGGAGCAATCTACCTTTGAGTTCAGGTGTAAAACCTAATTTTGTTGTATGATGCATATTCCCAGGGCTTCTTGCAAACCTACTTCACTTTTCCACATACTCGCTGTTACATTCTAAGGAAAAAATGTTGTACTAGTTTCATCAACGCATAGGAACGCCTGCTGGTATTTTATCACTTAACACCAGTCTAGAGTTAATCTTCCCAACACTGATCAGAAAGACATTATTTCAAGTGGAATATCAGGTTATTATCAGAGGTGATATGGTTGGGTCTGTAGGGTGGATGTTTGTGAAGTTTCCAGCTGAAATGCTGTATTTTGTCCTTATTGGGAATATTATGTGGAAACATGTTGTGGAAGTTGGACTGTCCTTTACTACAGGATCCGGCATTATTGGTTTTGGATGGTAGTCTCGGTTTGGTGAGCATTTTGCAGTTACTGGAATTATGACATGTATTACAGGACAGTACTTCACACAAGCAACTGTCTTCCAACGATAAACAAGAGCTCTTCTCAAGCAAGTTCATGTGGAGATCACCAGTTAACCCTTTTAACACTAGATTAAAAATAGACACCTTGACACTAGATTAAAAATAATTGAAACCATGACACTAGATTAAAAATAATTGAAACCTTAAAGCACAGTGATGAACAAATGTCGTAACCATTTCTCAGTGTGTGTAATTTTTTTCTCAAAATATAATTTGTGTTTAGTAAATTGTTCAAAATCTACTTAATTGTCTATAGAATGGATACATATTTTAAGGGATAAATTTTAGCTTTTAGGGTGAAAGGTAATTTGCAACAGGAAAGAAGAAAAATTGGCTGTATATTATATAGTTGTCTCTGGCAGTGATATGATTTATTTACATAAAAAATAGTGTGATGTGTATTTTATACTAAATCTAAGATGAATGCACAATACAAACAGCTCCATAGTATCCTCTAAAAACTTCTGGACATACATACATACTACATGTTGTAGTCCTATTAATGATAGTTAAAAGAATCACAGACATTGCTTACATAAACACAATGTTTTGTGTGTGTGTGGTTTGGTGACCATGTTTGTAACTAATAAAATTACTTGTCCTATTAGTAAATATTCAATGTGAAAATTCAGTGTTCTTAATTTTTAATTTTGTTTCTTTATGCTTTTAGATCACTTATCCAAGTCTGTTTTCCAAATAACAGAAATGTTTCAAAATTGAATTATATGTAAGGTGTAAGGCTAAAGTTTCAATATTTTGTGTGGTTGAAGGCACAAGTTTTAAGTCTTAACTGTGTCCTTAATGTCCCACATCTAACTGCATGATACTGATTACCGTCGTTACGCACTGTGTGCCCTTTTACTTAGAATGGCAGCTTTGTGGTGAGTGGTTTGGTGGAAATTCTCTAACTGTGCACAAAGTTTGGTGGAATGATTTCACAACTAAAACAAGGGATGGACGGGTACTTTACAACAACCAGTATTGTGAAATGTAAATACAAACTGACAGCATTAGTTTGAGAAATTGTGGAAATGTGACTTAATTCTTTAGTGAAAATATGTAATGTTGAAATATCTCATTCCTATTAGAAGAATTAAAATCCTAAATGTTCCAATGGAAAATTTGGACCCAGTTGCTACAGTTAGCTCTTCGTATATATTGGCTACATATGTATAAATGTGTAGAGTTTTATGATGTCTAATTTAGATTGTTACTTGGAGATAAAACTATTTTGCATACGAATGTGATGTCTGTGTCATTTAGAGTGAATACTAACATAACAGATTTTTAATACATTATCTATACAACCTGTGTAATTTTTTTAGTTGCTAGCTGTAATTATTTTTTTGCCCATCTGAATTGTAATCTGTACTGATGTTTCCTAAATAATTACCTATTAAAATAGCTTTGAGAAAACTTATTTTTTACAGAGCAGCTGGCCTGTTATATTGAAGTAAGTAAAGTCATAGGCCACATTTGCCCATCACTTGCACCTCAATTTTATTTTCTGTGCTAGAAAGTGTGAAGTGTCTAGCTGTTCTTTTTCCGTGGAGTGTGTGAACCTTCAAGCTGTTGAGTTCATAAGATGCCGGGCAGCATGGGTGTAATTCCATTAAGACAGGAAATTTGGTTTGTGACTACTAAGTTGAATAATTTAAACATTTGTCTTAATAGCTTTGTGGTGCATCTATCTGTCTTGTTGTGCATCAATTGGATTTTGCGATGTTTGCACATAGTATGTTGTGTGGAAAGTGTTTTCAGTGATACCTTCTGTAGCTCCTGAGTGCACTCAAAAAGTATTTTCTAACATTGTCATGAATGCAAGTGAAGTGGTGATGTTTTAGGTGCAAAGGGAACAGAAAGAAAAAAGGACCGTTGTTTGCATGCTGAGGCACAAGTCAGATTTAAAGCAATTTAACATCTAAAATAACCTTTTACCAGTGTAATTTTTTTATTGGAGTCTTTCCTCACATGCTGATGGTGGTGTTCTGTTAGCTGACGATGAAAACGAATTAAAAACTCTGGCAGCACAATGAATAAATGCTGTGAAAGTTATGCGTCTTCAGATATAATCAGGTGAAACAATGTACTTAAGAAATTCTTGCCGCCCAGGAAATAGTAATGCACTTCATATTAGTGACACAACTTTTGGACAGACCAAGAAATTGACGTTGGCTTTCTGCTACCCTCTGATAACTCTATAAAAGATTAAATAGAATCAAGAATTCAAAAGGTTAACTGATGCGAATATGTTCATACGGCAGTCCTCAAAATCAGCTTTCTAGGAAACTGCACATGTAGAAACCATTAATTGAATCAGTTTTTAACTTTCATATCTGAAATATGAAGATGAATAAATAAACAATAGGAAAATTGAAGCCAAAAGATGGCAATGAATAGGGCATGTCATTAATGCACCACCATCCAGGACTATCAGGATATTTACTAGATTCTGGTATTGGCAGACGGCTTGTTGGATGTTTGACAATACTCAAAGGGAACAATTAAAACAGAGTAGAAACAAGAATGTAATTTTTTAGGTCCCAGCAAAGTTGTTAAATGTTGTTCATTGTACAGAAAAAACCTTTGTAACTTGCAAAGCTATAATAATAATAATAATAATAATAATAATAATAATAATAATAATAATAATAATAATAATAATAATAATGAAAACAGACAGAGGGTGAGATGGTCAGATGAAGATACGACACCTCATGTTCTGTTATTACCAAGCAACAAACTTAGGAACCAACACGACTGGATACAGATCACAAGTATACACAAGATTTATTACCAGACACCCAGAATTAAAATTTTTAACAGGACGACGACAGGCTGATCAGATCCGTGTAATAATCAAAAATAACATGATACCCCAGTCAGAATTAGAAAACATCAAACAACAAATACTGGAAAAAAATAGTGTGCAATAAGAAGAAGAAGAATATACAGTAATGGACTCAAAACGACCCAGAGGGAACAAACAAAGAACAACACGCATCAACTAAACAATCAGAGGAAAACAAAATCTTAAGACAGCCACCAGAACAAGCAAAAATAGAACACGAAGTGACACACATGTTAGATATAGAAGAAAAATTTCAGTTGACGTACATAGAATACAAAACACAAATACAGACATCAGACCATTCTTGCATAGACCACCACATAACCCACAAGTCGAAAGAACAATAACAACTATCAACACAATCATACACAACAAAGTAAATGAAAATACAACTACGGAAGTGATAAAACTACTGATTTATATAGGAGCACTCACTACACTAAATATACACACTAGGCAGAGATCAGAACAAACCAACACACAGAAGAGATCCACAAAACCAGCATGGCAACACAGGCTACAGATCAGAATAGAAAAACTGAGAAAAGGCATCAGACAGCTAACACAATTTATAAGAAATGAAATATCAGACAAAAACAAAAAAGGTTAGGTAAAATCTTACAACAAGAAGTGATAGAGCAGTTAGATGAAAAGAAGCAGAAATTACAAGCATCGGCCAAACGACATAGAACATACAAAAAAGTGAAAATAGAAGGAAACAAAACCAAACATTCAACACAAACAAAAATTTTTTTACCAGACACTAGATACCAAACACACTAAAATGGACAACCCACCAAACATAATAGACATGGAACACTTCTGGAATGACATACGGTCAAACCCGGCACAACATAACAGGCATGCACGGCAGAAAGAAGCAGAAACAGACACGTACAAGATGATACCACAAATGCATGAAGTGATAATTTTGCAACATAGTCACCTGAGCAATTACTTCTACACACAATTGGAAAGCCCCTGGAAAAGATAAAATAGCAAATTTCTGGCTAAAGAAGTCCCTCAACACATTCACATCCAAATAAATTATTTAACAGTTACATTGCAGACCCATACACATTCCCTGATGAAATAACTTACCTGAAACCTAAAGATCAAGCAGGCACAGCAAACCCAGCAAAATATCGCCCCATGACATGCCTACCAGCAATATACAAAATATTAACTGCAGTCATTACAGAGAAATTGACACATACAACACAGAACAAAATTATAAATGAAGAACAAAATGGCTTCTGCAAAGCAGCACGAGGATGTTAAGAGCAACTGATAATAGTGTACCCCCACTCACGGTTACTACAAATACACAAAGTAGGTCCTAAATTGATACAGTTCCTAAACATAGTAATGAAAAATGGAAAACTACACTTAATACCCAAACAAATTCAAATAATATCACATCACAGCCAATATGGAATGGAATATACCAAGGGGACTCATTAAGTGCTTTATGGTTCTGCTTTGCTCTGAACCCACTGTCCAACAGGCTAAATAATACAAATTATGGATATAATAATACTGGAACATACCAACTCAAAATCACACATTTGCTATACATGGATGATCTAAAACTACTGGCAGCAACAAATCAACAACTCAACCAATTACTAAAGATAACAGAAGTATTCAGCAATGATATAAATATGGCTTTTGGAACAGACAAATGTAAGAAAACTAACATAGTCAAGGGAAACACACTAAACAAGATGATTACTTATTGGATAACCACAGAGACTGCATAGAAGTAATGGAAAAAACAGATGCCTATAAATATCTAGGATACAGACAAAAAATAGGAATAGATAATACAAATGTTCAAGAAGAAATAAAAGAAAACTACAGACAAAGACTAACAAAAATACTGAAAACAGAATTGACACCAAGAAACAAAACAAAAGCAATAAATACCTATGCTATACCCATATTGACCTACTCATTTGGAGTAGTGAAATTGAGTAACACAGACCTAGAAGCACTCAATACACTTACATGATCACAATGCCACAAATATAGAATACATCACATACATTCAGCAACAGAAAGATTCACATTAAGCAGAAAGGAAGGAGGAAGGGGATTTATCGACATAAAAAACCTACATTATGGACAGGTAGACAATTTAAGAAAATTCTTTATAGAACGAGCAGAAACTAGCAAAATACACAAAGCAATCACTCATATAAATACATCGGCTACACCACTGCAATTTCATAACCACTTCTACAACCCCTTAGATCACATAACATCAACAGATACGAAGAAAGTAAATTGGAAAAAGAAAACACTACATGGCAAGCACGCGTTATCATCTAACACAGCCACATATCGATCAAGACACATCCAACACATGGCTAAGAAAAGGCAATATATACAGTGAGACGGTAGGATTCATGATTGCGATACAGAATCAAACAATAAACACCAGATATGACAGCAAGCATATTATTGAAGGTCCAAATACCACAACAGATAAATGCAGACTTCGCAAACAACGAATAGAAACAGTAGATCACATCACAAGGGGATGTACAATACTAGCAAATACAGAGTACCCCAGCAACAATAATACATCAAGAACTTGCCATACAACTTAAACTAATAAAACAACACATTCCCGCATACAAGTATGCACCACAAAATGTACTGGAGAATGATGAATACAAATTATACTGGAACAGAACCGTTATAACAGATAAACCACCACCACATAACAAACCTGACATCATACTCACCAATAAAAAGAAGAAATTAACACAACTAATCGAAATAGCCATACCCAATAGAACAAATATACAGAAGAAAACAGGAGAAAAAATTGAAAATGCATCCAACTGGCTGAGGAAGTCAAAGACATGTGGCATCAGGATAAAGTTGACTATCAACTACAGGAGTCATACCACACAGTATCCACCAGTACATCAATGCAACACAGCTACTTCCAAACGTATGTATACAACTACAGAAACCTGCAATTATTGATACATGTTCAATTACCCGAAAGTTCCTAAATGCAATGTAACATATACTGTACAGTTAAAAGGAAGTCACGCTTGATCAAGGTCCACATCACTTTCCATTTTTAACTAGACATATCATCTGAGACAAGAAAGAGAAATAATAATAATAATAATAATAATAATAATAATAATAATAATAATAATAATAATAATAATAATAATAATAATAATAATAATATCACTGTGGTCACTGATATTGTGATTATTGACCTTACAGAAAATGGTCCACCCCCCCCACCTTTGTGGAAAATTTGTCAACAAAGAGAGAAAGGGGCTGACCAGTACTTACCTCAGCTCAGTACAGCCGATAGAAACACAAAAAACAACCGAAAATTTAAGTTCCTAGCTTTCGGAATAAATGTTTCTCCACCCTGATGAAGGAACATTTATTACCTCAGCTCAGTACAGCCGATAGGAACACAAAAAACAACCGAAAATTTAAGTTCCTAGCTTTCGGAATAAATGTTTCTCCACCCTGATGAAGGAACATTTATTCCGAAAGCTAGGAACTTAAATTTTCGGTTGTTTTTTGTGTTTCTATCAGCAGTACTGAGCTGAGGTAAGTACTGGCCAGCCCCCTCTCTCTTTGTTAGTAATTGTTTTACATCTTTATATGAGATTTTCCATTAATTAGTTGGAAAATTTTTCAGATTACCAAAAAATGTAGAAAAGTAGAAAACATTAGAAAACTGTCTGTGGGTGCAGAAAAACTTGGGATGACAAATAATGGCAGTTATACTCGAGCAAGAATGAATGATGGTAATATGAATTAGTTGAGTGCTTTGATTAAAATGGAGAGAATGATGACAGCGGATTGGCTACGTTAGGAGGGGGGAAGGGAATGGAAAGCAGTAAGGGAAATGACTGGTCATCTTTTTAATTTTGAATGAAGTGATATGGTACTAATAAACACTATCTGAAAACTATGGAATTCAAATCATATTGGCAGTTCCTATTTAGGCAAATGTTGGAAATTCAAGCAAATCCTCTACATTGTTCTGAAGTTCTGCTAGATGATTATAATGCAGTCAAAAGAACTACAGAGCTGATTATAAAACAGCACAAGACTTGAAGCTGTGGATTCTTCCCATGGAAACAGTGTGTTCAAGCATTTAAGCCCTTTTGACAGGAGACAGGACATTCTGTTTGGTACAGTCGAAACTTACTATTTTTGGAAGGTCACCTTACACAGAGCACCAACACACTTTTGTTTTCTGTCTGTGTGTAATTGCCTACGTATTTTGTGCTTTGCTAAAACATAGTCATCGTGCGTTTCTAATGAGTGTGACGTTGCTGTAGCACTGAAGTGTAATTTCTCTCTCTCATTCATTAGCTTAGCAGTAAGCATTGTCTGAAAATGGTGTTTCTGGTGGATCACCAGAATACTACAAAGTTTCACTGACCCTCTCTACTTGAGTTAGAAGAGCTTAATCTCTTTATCAATATTTCATTGGGTTCCAAAAAGGCTAGAAAATTTGGAGAAATGGTAAGAAACAGTTGCCAGGAAAAAGTCAGCTGGAAGGGTAATTCCCACAAATGCAGGAGAATTAAAGTTGGAAGACCTAATGGAAACAATGATATTATATCAGAAATAGATTTAGTTAATAATACACAGTAAAAAGGTTGTTGACATGGATTGTAGTAAATTATGTGGTTCAGTACTCCATGAAAAGATAATGTTGTGGCCCAAAAAATTTATTCTACGAAGCTGATTGAGTACCCTGCAAACAAAAGACAGCACTAGTCATTGATCAATTAGTAACTTGAATTTATGGCCAATTAAACAGCTGGTTGAAGGTTAATTGCACAGGTTTGTTGGAAGTGTAGATGGTGTAGGTGGTTAGTAAATTTCCGTGCTACGTTTAGGATCTGTCTTAAACTGCTGTTAGTATGTCGATTGTAAGTGAAATATCGGTAATAATTTATTGGAATTTAAACTAGCTTCAGCACTTTCTCTGCAGCAAAATGATAGTCTAATACATCAGAGATTGTCTGAATGGATAATGAGTGTGCTGAAGTTTCTCATATATTTATTTTCATGTGGGAAGTATTTATATAAATATAATTTTTCTAAATGATAGGTGGTGATTAACAGTGCTGATAGTATGATGAAAATAATTGGTTACTTGCCTCAGTCATATTTGAATTGTATGTGCCTATTTGCCTTGCTGATGTTCCTCTACAACCTCCTGTTTTTGTCAGATGTTCTGGTCTTTGTTGTAAATGCATCAGTTGCTTTATGTTAGAGGTTTTTTTATTTGATGTCCAAAAATCCCAGTACTGCTTAAGTTTCGGCGTATTTATATATTTCTGTAATCATTATAGTAAGAACAGTGTCATGTAATAGATGCCTGTGAGAGTAGCATTATGGACTAAATCAAAAAATTCCATAGTGACTGCATCTGTGAAATTGTAGAAAGCCACAGTAGTATTTAGTTATGCTCTAAATCTGTAGGCAATATTAGTTATCCAGCAGGTGTAAGGCCCAAATTCTGTAATGTGTGTTTTAAGTTTTCTGCATAGCCTCCATCTTGGTCACTATATCCCCATTGAATTTGTTGGTTGTGTGGATCAGCAGTGTAGTTATAGCATTCGGGTTATATTCTCTCACCTAGCCATGCAGTAATTCCTTATCTGTGTTGTAAGTTGGTATATAAACATCTTATCTCCCCTTCTGATATTTAGCTGAATGTAATTTTGTTTTGGACAGTAGTGTACAGTATATTAAGTTGTTCTTACTTTCAGGATTGCCATTTCAAGCCTTCAGTGTGGATTTTTAATTGCTAGCTAGAATGCCAGTGGCAGAGATATGTCTTATTTGCCTTCCAGAAAGCAGCATGTTCTCTTCCTCTTCACAAGTGCCATTCATCACACTGGACACTCGGCTTCAATGTAAAACTTAATGGGTCCTAATGTTAGTTGAAAGCCAGAATCTTGTTGAATGGCAAGAACTTTTGTAGAAGAAATTTTTTACACTTCCTCTCTATGCGGAAACTGTGAAGTTAACTAATAATCTCTAAATTTACAGTTTCACTTCATTTATGTCTGGTATGTAGCTGGGCGATGTGCACAGAATTCTTTATATTCTTGACATGTAAACCGATGTGAAATCATTGTGATAAGTAAAATTCTACGTTTTTAAGAATTCAATGAAGGTTGTTACTGGGAATGGTGGTGGGAGTGTAGTAACTGTATCAGTGAGCTGAGCTGTTGGTGAAAAATGTTCTAACCGTTTGAAATTAAAGGTATGAATGCTTGCTGAAGCTGTTATAAATTTTACATTTGAGAACTGTTCTGCTTTTTTCAAAATAAAATTATGTACTTTAGCAGAGAAATTGCTGTTCTTGGCAGAGAGATACTCCTGTAAAAAAATAAATGGAGCAGTATGTTTTTGTAATTCCATGATTGTTGCATTGGAATTAGATTTGTTGTTGCTATAGTGGGTGTTGGGTTGTAATGTAGTCCCAGATTTTCCATCCTAACTGTAAAGACTGTCACTCTGTAGCTTACTGTAGAATTATTGCTACTTGTTTGTTTTGTAGGTTTTGTCTTGGTATAGTCTGTCCTCTCCAGTGTGTCGTATTTTGAGATTGTAGTGTAATGCATTGTGCATGGTTATCACTGTTCTTGTCATCTCTGCCTTTCCACAGCATTTTAAATCGAGCCACATTCCAACTTGGACTGCAGAAAGTTGGCTATTTAATGGTTTTGCATGAAATAAGACACTGGTTTTTAGCTTGGAAGTAACTGAAGGTTAACAGTAGAAAATATCATTAGAAGACTGTCATGATGAAAGGCTCTCATCTTAAAATAGGTAATTTTATCTTCAGTTGGGTCTGGAGTAGAAGAAGCAATTGTTGTGTGTTGATTCTGCGCCAGATTATCTCAAATTTTTATAAATATGTAGGCTTCATTAAAATCCTCTTCATGTGCTGCCACATTGTCTTACAAAATCTGTAAAATACTAAAAACACTAAAATAACTGTTGCATTATCTGTACCCTGAGGAAGTGCACTACAATAAAACTGACACATTCGTTATTTTAGTATGTGTTGTGCCTCAAATTCATTTGAGAACTGATCAAGACACTTTATGCAACTTTCAGTAAAATGTTTTTCGTTTTATATCACTTGAAGTGCACGTTAGACTTCAGAAATATTTACTGTATACATTAGGTTGTAAAGTTTGTTTCTATAGGAAGCCACACTCTGGAAAGGATAAGAGTTAAATTGTTTTACTAACTCACATTATTAAGACTTGGGCCAGTTAAATACACTTGTATCTTTTATTCAAATCATTCTATAAAAAAAGGGAGAAAGTTTGCCAGTAATTATTAAATGGCTGATTGCTTTTACAGTTGTAGTAAAATTTTTCAAAAACCTGAACTCGGGAAAGCAATCCAGTGGTATTAACTGTAAGGTTAAAATTTTTGGTAACTGATACTGTTTTCGTGATCATACAGACTGAAAAATCCATTATCTTCAAATATATTTTGTGTAGTGGCCCAGTAGTTGTTATTGCAGGATGGGTTTACTGCCTTAGCTTTAGCCAGGCAGTAGAATTGTCAGTATAAGTAGACACCTGAAAAGGTCTCGTATCAGTCTTGCTGAGATAAAATCAGAAATTGGATGTTTGTGACATGTTCACTATTGTGAAATGGTGTTTAACTCAGTGACTTTGTCACAGATGTTTGTGTACAGGCAGTGTGAATTACGGTGAGGAAAAGTGCTAAATGAATCCTCCTTACTACAGTTCCAAGTTGGAAGTGGCCGCTCATACTGTAAAGTGATGCCCCCTCTCCATGTCTGCTGTTTGTTTTTTCCTGTGTAGCACGAGGGGGGAGCAAATGCGACCGAGTCAATGACGCGGGCCCTCATAAGCGATGACTCTATCGCACGGCAGGCGCCCTCCGGGCCCGTCCAGCTCGGGTACGTAAGTGGGCACGCTCGAGTGGTGTGAGCGTGCTTCTGCGTTACACTTTGGAAGTGCAGCGGGCTTTCTAGTAGTGGCCGGAGAGGAACGGTGGCGAGAGTTGCTAGGTGCTAGAAGAGAGAAGTGCCAGAATTTGATAAGAATACACTTTCTTTTTTCTCTTGTTACGAAAATTGTCCTCCACAATTGGCACTTTTTCTTTTGTCAGTGGCTTCACGGATTATTTTATGCTGTTTTAGTTAGTGGTTAGTACTACTGCCAATGTAATGTGTTGTCATTGTGGTAGTCATTCTTGTTGTCAGCACTCTGAAGACTGACTGATGCAGCTTAACACTTGACTTTAAATTATATTTCCGAGTTTCAGAAATTTTCTTCCTATAGCCGTTCTGCATTTTATATCCTATATCGTCTCAACTTCAACCATAACCAGTTACTTTGCTGCCCAAATAGCAAAACTTGTCCACTACTTAGTGTCTCATTTCCTATTCTAATTCCCTCAGTAATCCTTCATTCAGTTCGAGCTCTCCTTTACTCCTGTTTGTTAATTGCTTAATGTGTATCCAGACACTATCCATTAGATTCAAATGATATTCCAGTGTGTTTGCTGTCACTGGTCAAATTAATGGCACTGCCAAACCTTGGTTTTATTTTTTCCAAATGTGTTGGTAATTTCCTTTACTGCTTGCTCTTGTACAGACTGAATAATGTGGAACATAGGCTACAATCCTGTTCTGCTCCCTTCTCAACTACTACTTCTCTTCTGGCTAGACAAGACAGGTTTCCCTGCACTTCTTCCCCATTCAGAGACTTGAATGTAGTGTGTGTGTGAGAGAGAGAGAGAGAGAGAGAGAGAGAGAGAGAGAGAGAGAGAGAGAAAGTACCCATCCTGGGAGTGATTAATGGAGGAGGAGTGATGAAATTTTTTGAAGAATAAAAGCAAAGGTCAGTTATAATTCAGTAATTAAACCAAATTAATTTAAAAATCACTTTCGTGTTAGATTGTAATATGAGGGCTGTTCAAAAAGTAAGGTAATGTTTCAAATTGTGCAGGCAATGGACATTTGATTATTGATTTTTTTTGTTATGTTGGTACACATGTCCTGGATGTATGTTCACAGTTTCAAGTGTACAGCATACTTCATTTGTTTTTGATGAATAGAAAGGTTAGATGTGTTTTAGTGTAATCAGCAAATTCCGATTATTATAAAAAATGAAGCAAAGAATTTGCATCTGATTTTGTGTGAAAAATGGATCTAAAAAACTTGAAGTGTTGACAGTGTCATACGGTGACTCTCCTGTAAGTTAAAAAAAAGTTTACAAGTGGTACAAGCTCTTCCAAGATGGCCAGGAAGGTGCCAATGACAAACCTCACTCTTGATGCTCCAGCACATAGACAACACATGATAATGTCAAAGCTGTGAATCTTACAAATTGCTGTAAGAGAAGTAACTGAGAATTTTGGCATATTGGTCAGCTAGTGCCATGCAAAGTTTTTGGATGTTTTGAGCATGCGACGTGTGTTGGCAAAGTTTGTACCAAAACAGTTTTGATCTGAAGAACTGTCACATGAGCTTCACGAGGAGCTGTTGAATTACATCAATGATGATCCTGATTTGCTTAAAAGGGTCATAACTGGTGATGAAACATTGGTTTTTAGTTGTCAAAGCCAAAGCCCAGTTGTCCCAGTGGGAGCATCCCAGAGAGCCAATACCGAGAAAAGCAGGCAAAATTTGATCAAATGTCAGTGTTGGTCACTGTTTTTTCTTCAGTTAGTGGTGCATCATGAATTTTTGCCTCAATGTCGTACCGTCAATAAGAAGTATTACATTGACATTATGCACCATTAGCAAGAAGCAATATACAAAAAAATCTGGAATTGTGGAAAAACAATTCATGGCTTTTGCATCGTGGCAATGCACCTGCCCATTCATTGTTGCTTGTGAAATTTTTTGGCCAAAAACATGACAATCGTGCCTCAGCCACCATATTCACTGGATTTAGCCCCCTGCAACTTTCTCCTTTTCCCAAAGCTGAAAAGACCTATGAAAGGATGAAGATTTTCAATGATTGAGGAAATAAAAACTTCATTGTGGAAGTACTCAAGGCTGTACTAAAAAATTCTTATGAGAAGTCCTTTGAGGATTGGAAGAAGCATTGGCACACGTGTTTATCTGAGGGGGATTTCTTATAAGGGGAGGACATGAATATTGATGAATAAATAAGTTTTTTTTTAAATATAAAGTCGCCTTACTTTCTGAACACACCTATGTTAAGTAAAACATTCGTGTCAGTCAGTGAATTTACAGCAGTGATCTACTTGCATTGTGCAACACAGCCTGTGATTCCACAGAGTTATCACTCATTGGTCAGAGTTTTGCCAGTTATTAGCTTGAGTGTACCATAAAAAACAGGCAATGTATTTACTTCCAAACTGCTGTATTGTAGAGATTGCTTATAAAACAAAGCTGAACTTCAACTTGCACAAAAATAGTCTGAATATTTTCGCAGTGGTTAAGTTTTCTTTCATGGTTGAGGTTGCACCAGTTTGTGTACAAAGAACTGATGATAATGCTTGATACACACAATGAAATATTCTCATTTGCAGATGAAGTAAGCAATCAGTTGTCACTGAGCAGTAAATTCTATGGACAAATATTTTTCCACAATTGACATTGACTATTTTCAGTGATACATCCTATATTCATAGTGTGACCTAAGTACAAAGTAAAAATGCTCATTCTGTGAAGACAATGCACTGAAACTGGATTTTGATAAAGCTGTGCTCACAATATTGTGGTGTCTCTCTCTTGGTACTGAAGAAAGCCTTCAGAATACAAATTAAATTTGCAACAACTAGCACACGTGAAAGTGGCAAACAGAATATGAGAAGTGTTAAAAACCGTTTCTTTGACTTCTTATTTCTTGGATTAGAGCATTTACTTTTTAAATGTGTTTATTTTCTTAACAAAAGGTTAGTTTCATTTTGGGTGACACTCGAACTGATTAAGGGTAGGAGATAGTGGTTTGCCTTCATGTCTTGCAGGTTGATTGTTTTTTTCTCAATCAGATACATACATTCTGTTTATCAGTAATATGACAGAATTAACTTATTCTTCTGTTTAACTTTATATTAGCAAACTGATTTTCTTTGCTTCAGTAGGAATCGATGGACAAGTACTTGACAAAAAATCTTTTACTTGTCAGCCACCAAGAATTGAAAAAGCAGTTTTGATGGTCAGGTCATAGTATTTTCTATATCTTACTACAGTACTATTCAAACATTTTCAGTTTTCTTCTGTTATTGTTTGAACACTGCCTTGCACTTCGAAACTGTCCATATTTCAGTTTGTTGCTTTGTAATGTGTGGTATTCTAAGACATTCTTATTCATTTGGTCTCTTCTCATGGTTCTTAATGATTTCTTCATAATTTAGAAAACAATAACTCTGGTTTTATATATGTATAATTGAACTGTGCTCTTCCATGGATGAAATGGTGTTATGCTCTCCCAGCAACCTTTTTTTTTCTCCAGGTAATCTTAATGGACTTCATCGTAAAGACTATTTATGTTTCAAGTTTCAACTTGTGTGTGCAGTTCTGAAAAATATTAATACTATTTTCTATTTCTGTACCCTTATGCAGTATTGGAAGGGGGGTGGGTGCCTATTGGAGGTTTGGGGACCCTTTTTGCCTCTGTTAAAGGTACAAACGTTCCTGCAATTGAATTTTCCCTTTATATAATGTCTTGCCTTTTGAGTTAGAAGAATCAGTAAGAATAAGTGGTGTTGAACACAGGATGTAGCATAATATTTTCATATGATATCCCTTTGTCACAGGTGCACTAGAATTTTTGTTAAAATTGATGGTAAACAGCTTTGGTCATGGCTATGAAGTCTTTCACGAAGGAGTCTGTTTCCTTGCCGTGTCAAATTCAAATAAAATCCCAAGCTTTAAATGATTGCTTCAATCATCAAAACTTGCCTTGGAGAGGCCTAATAGACAATATGGAAGTGCGGTTTTCACAAAACTGGACACTCGTACACTGTCTGTGGATATGAACTGTGTTGATGACATTGAAATCCTGACAGTGTGAACTCAGTCTTACACATCATCTGTCTACCAGCCACCAAATAAGCAATAAAGATGTACAGAAACTTGCAATTTTGGCTCTCAGCCGACAGAGCTTATCATGGGTAACTTTTTCATAGTAATCCTTGGTGTATAAGGAGACAGACACACAAATTGTAATACTCTAGAAGAATGGGCCGGATGCTTGGGTGTAAAACTAATACATGATCTAAAGTTGGTGTATTCCTTTAACAGTGGATTACGGAGGTGTTATAACACGCTGAATATATTGCTCATCAAATCAAGAAGCGCATTGCAGATCAAGCAGCACTTTGCAGAACTGTTCCCAAGAACATGACACTGAGTTCTTATACGTCCTCCAGAAGCAGCTTTTAAATCAGAAAAGGTTGTATTTAGAAGACAGTTTAACTTCGAAAAAGCTTGGTGGGATCAGTTATCCCAGAACTTGGATGAAGGAGTCATAAAAATCAGGCCTGATCCAAAAAATTACATAGATTTTATGGAGCTAGTAGAGAACCTCTCTCGTAAATATGTTCTGAGAGGCTGTAGAATACTGTATATACCTGGGCTTGATAGACTGAAAAGTACTCCTTAACAGATATGAACAGCTTATCAAAAATGATCCGTTCTGAGAAGACACAATATATACAGGAGAATAAGTTATCCAAGCCATATCAACATCCTGAACAGAAAATGACATAATCTCCTCAAACAGACATGAAACACAGTAGTCTATAAGCTGTAAAACTACTACTAAGTATTACCCTCTGATGCAGTTTATCTATTGTCTTATGGAGATCATATACTTTTTGCCACTTTAAATGAGAGAGTGAGTCCGTGAGAATTCAGAAGAATGACTTTCGCCAGGGAAGTGTTCTGGCCCCAATATTATATGGGGTGTTCAAAACGTCTCTCCGCAGTGTCATGTGATTGATAGCCGTGCGTGCCATGTGCCGCAGTGAATATACCGAAATGAAACTCAATGAAATAAAAGTTATTTATTGAATATTCATTTTTACTAAATTCTCACATTAAATGTTGAAAGTGACCCCCCTGTTGTTGAATACACAAATCAATTAATCTAATCATGTTTCCAAACACAAGCTGTAACATTCCTTCTGTAACAGAAGCAGTGAAAGTGGATATTGCAGTTTTGAATTCATCAGTGGATTTTGGACACTTTTTATAGACAGTTGCTTTTGCTGCACACCAGAAGAGTCAGGTGGTGGTAGGTCAGGCGAACGTGGTGGCCAAAGTCCCTGTTAAATTATGTGATCACCAAAAATATCAACAATCGGTGACATTGAAATGCGAGCTGTATGCACGGTTGCACCATCTTGTTGAAAATAACCCTTCAGTATTTCACTTAACACAAGTTCTCCTATGAATGGGTACAGAATATTACTGGGAGAGTCCACTTGAATGAAAGTAACCCAGGAAGGCGAACAATCATGCGGCACGCTCGGCTAACAGTCTTACGGCACTGCAGAGAGACTCTTTGAAAACCCTTTATTACATACATACCAATGGTCAGCCAATCAACACTGGAACCCAGTCCTTCATATGTGTGGGTGACACAACTGCTGCTGTTCAGTTAGCGACATTTGAAGATGCATAAGTGAAACTAACATCTGCTCTCAAAGAACTTGTCTACTATGATGACAATCACTTGAAACCCAATTTGGATAAAACTTAAGGGTGTGCATTCCGCCCACACAGTGAGGAGGAAAGAAGATAGCTACAAATCACATGGGCATTATGAGACTGGTTGTATAGTCACAGTGTGCCTGAAACCAACACCAAATTGACAATATTTCCTCATCGGAGTAGCACCTTCAGATGCAAAGAAGGCACAAGAATCAGATTTGAGGCAGCGACTGTTCGGAATTCACACCTATCCTCATCACTGCAATCCAGAAAAAGATTCCTACATACAGCTGCACCAGTTTAGAGTTCAGCAGAAGGTCGCCGAGCTCAGCTGTGGAGAACAGTCTCTTAGGGGATAATGAATGGCAAAAGAGAAGGTACCTTCAGATTGCCATTTCCAATACAGGATCTGGAAACCCCTCAACAGGTTGAGAACAGAGGTGACAAGGTGCAATGCTAATTCGAAGAAGTGGGCTATCAGTGATACTGAATATTGTGAATGTGGGGCAAGTGAGGATTCTGAAAACTTCATGGTCTGCAGTAACTTGAGCAAACCCAATGACACAGAAGACTTGTTTGCAGGAATGACGGTTCCCTTGTGGTTGCTGAACGTTGGAGTCATCAAATGTGAAATTACCTGTAATGGAATACACAGGATGAGATATTGATAATGTTTTGAAAAGGATATATTGCTACTCACCATATAGCGGAAATGTTGAGTCGCAGACAGGCACAACGAAAGACTGCCGAACACACAAGCTTTCAACCAGAAGGCTTTCTTCTGAAATAGTGTGCGTGTGCATGGAGCGTGCACACACACACGCACATGCAGTAAATCACTGGCTCTTTTACCATTGGATATTTTTCTGCTGTGAAAATCTTGCCAGCAACTAGATTCTTCTGGGTTTTAATAATTAAGGGATCTGTGGAACTTAAAATCTTACGGATTGTGATGGTGGCTTTCAACTGCATAAAGGGTGAAACCTGATTCATTTAATTTCTTCACAAAGAGAAAATATTATGCCAAATGTCATGTCTAGTAACAATTAATTTCATTATTATGACCACTGGCCATGGGCCCACTTTTCAAAAGAATACTTATGTGAAGTATCACCATTATGCGTGCATAATCAGATGGAACAACATTTACCAGATGGCACTAAACTTATCAGGGGAAGACCTCTTGTGACAACCTATGAATGTTCAAGGAATAGTCAGCAGTATGAAGATGGCCAAATGGTTGTCAGCCGAATTCTTGCAACTAGATGTTGACACAGCCCATCTGTGATCTAGAAACCCCTCACGTACTTTAATCTTTTCAATCATAACAGACCTTGAGCTTCACTTCTCCAGTTGGAAGAACTGCGTGAATTTTCTCAGGTTTCAGCATATATGAACATTGCCATTGCTCACTTGTTCAGTTGGTCTGCATTTTATTGTATGTACGTTATCTCATCCAGTCTCGTAAGGGTGTAACAATTTTCAGAGCCACTGAAATGGTGATCTTTGAATTCTTCTACTAGCCAGTGGCCATATACAATTGACTCTATTCAGTGGTGACATCTGGTACAGTTACAGTATGTGTTGTGTCAATTGATGTTGATACTCCACTTTACTTTCTTCGGCATGTATATTTGCTGAAATGATGAATACCTGCACCACTTTGTCTTCATCCTCCGGTGAATGCATGCTGGTTGCTGACTCTCGTGACTCAAAAATTGTATCCCCACATTTTGTCCTAGACCTACAAAGTATCTACCATCTTTCCACAGTCATCAGTTTCAATCACTCCACAGTATTGTGATCCATGTCAGGTGTTTGCTTGTACAGTTACTTATATGTGTAGCTATACTCCCTAATTGAAGAAACTTATTTTTTATATTTGAGTTATTCTTTAGCCTATTTCATTGTTCACCGTACAAATAAATTTGCTTGACAGCCATTACAACTGCTTTGAAACTTACCTTGATTTTTCCTTCTTGTAAGAGTATAAATAAAGCTTTTGTTTCTACACACCTTCTCCTGCAGAAATTGCCTTCCGTTGTGGATGGAGATGATTAGAATTGATTTTGCTTCACTGTAGCTCATGTGTGAGCTGCTCAGTCTGCATTAATGCTAATTCATTGTGTTCCCCTTCCCTGTACCATTTCTACAATGAAAGTGCTAATAAATGCACTTGTTTCCCCAAAGTAGATGGCATGGTTTTCAAATTACCATACTGTAATCAATCGTAGATTTAAGCAGCCTTTTTTTTCCCACAATTTGTGATGTAGGTACAAAGTTCTACTCCATGCTTGTAGCATAATAGCATGAATTTTGCAGAAGTTTCAGGCTTGTGAGTGAAGGTAGAGCCTGACTTAACAGAAAAACTGCTATGTAGAAGTAAAACGGTTTGCTTTAATTTTAGTTTCTTGCATGATTTTTGTCCATAGGAGGTAATTCCAACAATATCTTAGTGAACTTTCCCTTCTGTACATATGTAGTTCTTGAAAATATTGAATTGTCTTCACTTACATAATATTCCTTATTCTCGAGCTACCGTTCCTTTCCACAGAGAACATGAAATCCAAACCTAGATGAGAATGTAATTATTTTTCTGTGTAATTGACTTGATAATACATTCGGTTGATAAGCGTTATTTGGTTTTGATGCTATTATGTCTGTTTTCCAGCTTTTTTGAGTGTTATGTATTGTAAAGCCTCCACAAAACAGAGGAATGTCCAGTTTGTTTTCAAAGGACATGCTTTTTGTGGTTTGTGTGTTACACACAATTCAGTTTTTGCCTTTCAGTGCTTACTGTTATTGCTACCATGTTGTGAAAATTGTTAAATAAAATTTGACCCATTTTGTATTATATGTAAATAGCAGCATATAAAAACTAGATCATGCAAACTTTGTAGTTTACTTTCAAGGTACAGTTACAGAGCTTTCCGTAAGTTTGTCCATCAACAGTTAAGTTTAGTATTAACGAAAGCAACTAGATGAGAAAATCTATATTATATGTAACGTCTTCAATAAAATGCAAAACATGTTTTATTGAAGTTTCCTGTTTGAATAATATGTAGATGGAGGGACATAAAGGACTACAGCTGACACTTGGTTAACCGATGAATGCCAAAAAATCTTAATATGGAGGATATTGCCTCATGAAGAAAATTAAATTTGTGCCTTTATGTATAATACTTATTTTTGTGTAGTGGAATTTGCATCAAATCAGAAAATAAATAATTTTGTTTTTATTCCTCATGGCTATGTCTATTTACATCATGTTACACTATCTCTTAATGAATATGGTAATCTTGTGATTTGTTTAACAACAGACAAGCATTTTGCAACTTAAGTACTGTCTGGAACTTAGTTTATGTTGCTGTTGTCTATGTTTAGGGCTTCACCACTGTTGTGAAAAGTAACCGTTGCGTTACAAAGAGCTTGAAAACTGTCAATAGTGAGATGTATACTGTTTCTTTGTAATTATGAAATAGTTAGTGGCTACTGAAATACTTATCCAGACTTTTGGTGTGAACTGTCTTCGCATGAGACATGAGCGACTTTCTGAACATTGTTGAAGGGTGACTAATTGTTCTTTATTATCAAATTTAATTTAGATTTGTTCATTAGCCTGGTTTCTTTTAGCCACAACTGACTGAACACTGTGAATATTGTTAAATTTTCTAATACGAAATTCTTTGACTGATGCAGGCAGAACTATTAATGATTTGATGTAATCATTAAATATTTTACAAAAGGGAGGCATAGTATAGCCAGCAGCACAGTGAGAAAGATTTTGAAACATTCTGAGGAACTGAACTCTGTTAAGTTGGTGTGCTGCTTGTCTCCCCCCCCCCCTCCCCCCCTTTGGAAATTATCTGCTAAGCAAGTTCCGTTCTTTAGTCAGAAATGCGTTCTATTAGATTCATTGGTTGGATTACATGATTCATTGATACAGTGTTAGAAATGGGACTGCTGCACAAATTTGACAACAGCAACTGCTTTGATTGTGATGCAGTACACATTCTTATATTTATTAGTGTAGGCAAACAGTGGAAATCTAAATTACTGTATCAAAGTAAGATTTAAATGTCTTTTAAAACGTGAGCGTACTGTTTTCCTAATACACATTTGACTGGGGAAAAAAGGTTTTTTGTGACACCTGCTGTCAGTTGTTGACAAACTGCAAGAGAACCATGTGTAAGACAGGGAGACCATAAATGTGTTAAGAGAAAAAAATTCCACAACTTCGCAACTTTCTCTCGATCCTGTGTCACCTCCAGGTTTGTAGCCGGAGTTATCCTCAGAGAACGCATTCCAGCTTTTGAGCGGATGCTGTGGAGGGCATGCCGTGGAAATGTGTTTCTTCGGCAAGCTGAGATAGAAACACCACTTGAAGACCCATCTAATGTAAGTGTTTGGAAAGTACTTTATTTTTGCTCTTTTGTAAATGAATACATTGTTTTTCATATCATGGACAAACATCAGGTTATGCAATTCCTGAGAAACAATAAGAATTAGGGTGGTAGATGAATTGTAATAATGTTTAAAATGAGTTACAGTGCTATATAAAATGAAGCATTGTTGGTAAATGTTGGAAAACCTATCCCATCTGCCACTTTCTCTGAAGACACTGAATGCACATTGCTTATGTCACAATTTCTTTGAAGGGGGATGCAGTCTACAAATCAGTATTCATCATCTTCTTCCAAGGAGACCAGTTGAAGACAAGAGTGAAAAAGATCTGTGAGGGCTTCCGTGCCACTCTGTACCCATGCCCTGAAGCTCCTGCTGACCGCCGTGAAATGGCTATGGGCGTCATGACGAGGATTGAAGATCTCAACACAGTGAGTAATAAGAGTTGCTCATTATTTTCTTGTGTGTGGTGCCACACTGGAGTTGCACAGGTCAGATTTTGTTGCTCAATTCTTCCGTAAATATGATATTAATTCGAGGTGCTCATGTATGTGCACACGTGTGCTTGCGCATTGTGTATCCCCCCATCCCACAAACAGTTTTAATGTAATAAAATTCTATGCACTTAAACCAATGAGGCTAGTTTCACTTCAAGTAGCAGCTGGTTGTTAGCCAATTTAGTTTAATTTGATTTTTTTGTGTGCAGGTATTTCACTGTATTGAAATTGTGCCTGTTCTGTAGGTGCTGGGGCAGACTCAAGACCATCGCCACCGTGTCCTCGTGGCTGCTGCCAAGAATATAAAGAACTGGTTTATCAAAGTGCGGAAGATAAAAGCGATCTACTTCACATTAAACCTGTTCAACCTGGATGTAACCCAGAAGTGTCTGATTGCCGAGTGTTGGGTTCCACTGCTGGACCTGGAGACAATTCAACTTGCCCTTCGCCGTGGAACGGTAGGATCTGTGTGAAAAATAAATCCAGTTCTTAACAGAATTACTAGTTTGTCTGCTAATGGGTACTTTCCTTATTCCTTGGTAATAATGTTGTTTCACTGACAGTTCTCTTAAAAATATGAAGTTATTTGAAAGAAACAAGACTTCCCTTAATTAACGTGAATAGTTAAGTAGCATTATGATTTTATTCATAGCTGTTATTTTCTCAGCAACCTTGGTAAAGAGAAATAAAAATATCTGTGCAACTGATGATTGCAAAGGTTCAGATTAGCCCGAAAAGGAAAACACGTAAGGGGCATTCAAAAAGAAACGCACCAGAGGCATAATTACAGAAACCATTACCTGTATGTTAGAAGTACTAACCCTGGCTCTTGACACTTGTCCCACTGTGACACAAGGCGGTGAATGGCTGTCCCATAAAATTCCTGGACCTGCAATGTTAATCAGCTCCGCACATACAGCTGGACGTTGTCCTGCAGCACGGGACAACAGTGAATGTCCAGTGTTACTTGCAAACATTGACCACCCTTTGCCAAATCAGAATCAGAATGACCAGGCAATCTCACCCGTGGGGTCATTCTGTCCCACGACAATGCAAAGCCTCGTACGGCGAACTTGGTCATGGCATTCCTGCAGATATTCAAGTGGGAGGTTCTTGGCCATTCACGATACTGTCTGGACCTCTGTCCCTGTGATTACGCCATTTTTGGTCCCCTTAAAAAGGGGAAGATGGAGGACATTCACTGAGAAACCCTCAATCACCCTCACCACAATCAGGATTATGTTGAGGAGCAGTGTGCACTTGGTTGATAACGTGCCCTCAATCTTTTTATGACAAAGAATGTTCAAGCTTTCAAACCACTGGAAAAAGTATATAGAGTGTGCAGAGGGCTATGTAGAGAGAACTGAAATTTCCTTTTGTGCAAAAGATAAATGAGTAAATGTATAAAAAACAATTACTATTTATATTTGAATCACCCTCATATGTATTGTAATCAAATAATATGAAATGGAAAGAGCCTCATAAAGAAATTATTCTTTCACTGCTTCCAGGAACGCAGTGGCAGCTCAGTTCCTCCAATTCTGAATCGGATGCAGACATTTGAGGATCCACCTACATATAATAGAACAAATAAGTTTACGAGTGCGTTCCAGACTTTAGTTGATGCATATGGAGTTGCCAGCTATAGGGAGGTAAATCCAGGTAATATTTTAAAAATTGTTAAGCCTTTATAAGTGTAATTAGCTTTGAGTGCATTGAACAATGTGCTTCGTTATTGCCTCTCTTATTTGTAGAAGAGAGAATAAATTGTTCTAAATTTTCCCATCTTTTTTAATGCAGTATAGGACCTTGGGAATGTAATTGCATTAAAAATGTAGAAAAAACAAGCTCATGAAAAACCTGTAGGATCCATACCTTAATCTGGAACAAAATCATTTTGGGCTTTGCGAATTTTGTCTGTATCTGAATTTCATTTTGGTCTGAAGCAAAAGTGTTAAGTTTATAAAAACGTAAAGCTGTATATATAAATGCGGTAAAAATCTTTGTTTCAGCACCTTACACCATAATCACATTTCCATTTTTGTTTGCTGTAATGTTTGGTGATACTGGACATGGGCTAATCATGGCATTATTTGGATTCTGGATGGTGCTGAAGGAGAAACCACTAGCTGCTAAGAAGTCGGACAGTGATGTAAGTTTCCAGTTCAAATTTTGTTGTTGTTGACAAATTTGTAATTGTGCTAATAATGTTCATAAAGTTTAGAAGAATATTAAGTCAAAGCATAAAACTTTGGAACAAACAGAGCTCACAGAATAAATCTCATGCTGGGTAAGAATACTTATTCATTTTTTAAAGTGTTAATTCATACAATGTGCCCCAGAGATTTTAACCTGAAGGTCAACCTTGTCATGTAGCAACCAATGTAAACATTAGAGACTAAGCCTGTACAGAAAATTAACAATGAACAGTTGTAGACTAATTTTTCTTACACAAACTACATCCAACATTTTATTTAAATAGATAGCTGCTCTTTGAATAACACTACTGCATCCTTAAAGTAGTATGGAAAGGATAGACTGCTACTCGCCATACACCAAAGGCATTTTTAGCAATTTGCTTAGCAGCAGAGGTGACTTGGGATGCCTCACAGCCTGGAAGAGAGAGATCTTAGTCACAGTCCACACTACTGACACTCTTAAAGTGTCAGAGCATTACCTTAAAAATACATTTTTTTAATCTATCAAGAAGTTTAATTGCATCTTATTTAATATGGAGTCTTGAATGATGACACTAATAATCAACTGCTTTTAATGCAAAAATTGATTATTATTTGTTGGTTTCCATCCTGGAATTCTTTTATCATACTACTTATGTGAGCTCCAAAGGTTTTCCATCTTTCTTAGAAGTAGGAGTCATTGACTTCCTTGAGGTGGCATGTGGAAAGTTTGAAAGGAATGTTGTTACCTGATCTTTATGAAACCATTTTTGTTGATACCAATTTTTCCTCTCATTTTAACTATATTTACTTTAAGTGTAATATTTGCTAGTGAAACAGTTCTAGGGTATTAAAAGATCGGTATTTAAATGCAGCCTGTACCATGTGATCTTTGTAAAAGTTACAGACCAGATTAGCAGACGTGTATTATGGTGAATCCTATGAGGGCGAGATATCTTTGTGTGGTTTATCTCTTTACTGTCCCTACTTAACATGCTGGACAGCTAAAATTTGGATGCAGCATAGACCATATAGCAGTCACAAAAGTTGTGTAAGATGTCCTGTGTTCTAATGAAAGAATCAGATTGTTACTATTCATATGAATGGTAAGTCTAAGTTGGAATATCAACAATATCATGGAAAGGATAGATTGCTACCCACACCCAAACCTCCAGGTGTCCTACACTCAGATTGGTACCAAATGTGTGTTGATAAAGAGTATCAACCAAAACACTAATTTAGTTCATGCTGTGTGCTGTCATCCAGCAGAAGAGGTGTAAACAGTAATTAAAGTAAAAGCAGAACTATGGAGTATACGAAAAGTGTATCTGCAGAATGTCAAGGTTAGCAGTAGGTGAGACGGTAGTGTCGCAGTGTTGTACTAAAGCTTCAGAGTTCAGAACTCAGTGATGACAGTTTTTTTAACAGTTTACGCGTGGAATTGTTATATGGGAGAACATTTTCTGACATCTAAAAGGACCTTTGAGTTTGTAGCACTGTTCTATTTGCAGTTTGCTTTCACTTTGTTAGTTGAAAGTAGCAAGCCTATATAGTACATTTGTATAGCTACCACGACATTTATCTATACAAATGTACTCCATAGGTTTGCTACTTTCAGCTAACGAAGCAAAAGCAAATTGCCAAAAGAACAGTTCTACAAACTTTGAAACGTCATTTCGGATGTCAGAGAAAATGTTCTCCCACATAACAATTTCACATGTAAACTGTTAAAAAAATTTGCCATCAATGGGTTTCAAACTTGAGACTTTGGTACAACAATGACCTTGACATTCGCATTCCACAGACACGCTTTTTTTAAAATCTGTAGTTCTGGTGTTACTTTTAATTACCATTTAAGGATCTTCTACTGGACGACAGCAGGAACTAAATCAGTGTTTTGGTTGATACTCTATTGACACACAATGTTTGGTGCTGATGTGAGTGTCTTACATCTGGAGGTTTGGGTGTTAGTGTAAAATTGACACATTGAGTTGGACAGGCACAACGAAAAGATTGTAACACATCGAGCTTTCAGAAAAGAAGGGAACACACACATTCACACAAAAAGCACACTTAATGAGCACACGACTGCTATCTCCAGCTGCTATGGCCAGAATGAAACTGTTTTGCATCGATCTGAAGCAACAGTCCGGATTGATGGGAGGAAGGAGGGGGGGGGGTCAGACAGCAGGGTATAGGTGGGGGAGAGAAGTCAGTGCTACCTATAAGGAGAATGAAAGGACAAGATGATGGCAGAACAAGGCTGCCAGGTGCAGCATTGGGAGGCCGTGGTGGTCAGAGGGGAGGGATGGGCAGTAGAAAAGGAGAAGAGCAGAGAAAGGAAAAAAGCGGTGGGTACGGTGACCTATGGTAGTGCACAATGAGGGTGGAGGGAGTGGGGACAGTAGGTTGTCATACCAATAAAAAAAGTTGTGTAATGATTGTAGCAGAGCTGGTACACGACAGGACTGCTTTCACATGTGGCAGCCTCTGTTGCGCAGGTCTTGCACCTTGATCTTCCACGGGGTATGATCCTTGTGGCATGGGGTTGGGCAGAATTTTTATGTGAAGGAGCTACAGTTGTGAGAGGTATTCTGTCAGGTATACTGCAACTCATAATTACAGTGGTGGAACCTTTATCTGCAGGTATGATTATTCGCTCAGGATTTGTTTTAACACTGTGTATGCCTGTCCTTTCTTCTGCTGAAAGGTTGGTGGTGTTAGGAAGAGGCATGGGGAAGGATGGTGAGGCCAATTTGAAGTTAAGGAATTACTGGAAGGTGACTCGTGGTGGTTCTGAGGGAGGGGGTTTGAGTGGAGTGGGAGGTGGGGGTGAGGATCACAGTTGGTTTTTGATATGAACTGGTAGAGGGAGGGTTCAGTGTTGTCATTAGGTTGGCCTTGGTTAGAGAAATTGGTGGCAAATAAATGTTTTCAGTGTCAGAACAATTCCAGAACACTGTTGTTAAACTCCCTGCAATGGTACCACATCTTTGCCACATCTACCTCCAACCAGTGAACCTAATCCCAACATTGAATCCTGCCTCTCCCAGTTCATACCACCACCAGCAATCTTCCATAAATAACTCACTTCCAACTTGGCATCACAGTCTTTCCCCAGGCTCCTTCATAACATTAGCCTTTCAGCAGGATAAAGGACAGGCATATACAGCCTCAAAACAGATCCTGATGTAATCGTCGTCCTTGAAGACAGTTTCCACCACTGTTGTTATGAGTTGCAGTGACTACCTGGTTGAAGGTTTCCAGCAGTTCTCTCACTCCTCCACCTATAAACTCTGCCAGAGTGGTCCCATCCCAGAAATCCACTGTAACTCCAGTCCCTGCTTAAAGCCTTAGCACTTTTCCAGAACCTTTCCCCTGAACCCATTTCCCACCTCACCCCCATGACACACAGCATGCCCACCTTCTACATGCTCCCGAAAATCTGCAAACCCAAAAAAACAGATGCAGAAAATATGTCTGCTTGTGTCTGTGTATGTGCGGATGGATATGTGTGTGTGTATGTGTGTGCGAGTGTACACCTGTCCTTTTTTTCCCCTAAGGGTAGTCTTTCCGCTCCCGGGATTGGAATGACTCCTTACCCTCTCCCTTAAAACCCACATCCTTTCGTCTTTCCCTCTCCTTCCTGAAGAAGCAACCATCGGTTGCGAAAGCTAGCAATTCTGTGTGTGTGTGTTTGTGTGTTTTGTTCATGTGCCTGTCTGCCGGCGCTTTCCCGCTTGGTAAGTCTTGGAATCTTTGTTTTTAATATATATGATTCAAATTTGGCGCCGAACTCTCTGGTGAGCAAATGAACACTGACTGGACTGAGACACACAGCAAACCACAATCACACTGTGTTTTGGTTAGGTGAACAAAAAGTGTTTTATTACTTTATTTGTAGAATATACTTGTTCTAGTTCCGTGTGCATCACAACTACTCAGCATGATGTGGAGAAGGGAAGTGTTTGCCGCACGAAAACTTAAGTAAGAACGAATATAGGTGCGAAAACATCATGACAAATTAAATTACATTCTAGAAGATAGGTTAACTCCCAGCAAAAACTTCATCAACATCGTTTGGTTGCAGGTGACAAAGCTACCTGTGGTAATTAACACACAAGTGATCCAGAAAATTCATGCACGCCAGATATAAAGGTATTCACAAAAAGAAATGACCCGTTGTTTGAACTAAAGTTGCACATAATGTTACAATCATTTAGCAAAAGTGTTCACATTGCAGAATAAATAAAACCAAAAACCTACTGATGATGGCACAGTGGTGCCGAAACATGTTTGGGTACTGAGAAAAAACTGTGTTTTGCATAACTGGCGGACCTCACATCCAACAATAACAGAAAAGTGTTGTGTTGCAGTATGTTTTGCACACTGCGGGTCAGTAATAACTATTCAGCGTGACTTCCATACTAGGTATGGTGTGGATCATCCTACAGCACAAAGCATTAGACGATTGCATGAACAATTCTGAGAAACATGTTGTTTGAGTAAAGGCAAATCGCTGGGCTGTACCTGAGAGGCAGATGTGAAACGCATCCGCAATAGTTTCACAAGGAGACCGCAGAAATCCATTCACCGTGAAGCTCGACAGCTCAACATTGTCCCAATGTCTGTCTGGCATGTGTTGCATCGACATTTCCACATGAAACTATACAAAATTAAGCTACTGCAAGCTCTTTGTCAAGGTGACAAACAATGTGTGGAGTTCTGTGTTTTCTTTCTTGGCAAGATGGAGGATGAGTTTTCTTCCATGCTTAGTGTTTAGTGACAAGGCAACATTCCATTTAAATGGAAAGGTGTGTAATGTAATGTAAGAATATGGGGTACAGAACAACCACATGAAGTTGTACAACATGAGAGGGACTCCAAAATCTGTTTTGTTGTGCAGTTTCACTGGAAAGGGTGTATGGTCAGTTTGTCTTTGCTGAGAACACTGTTACAGAAAACACATACCTCGATATGCTTGAGAACTTTTTCCCACAGTTGGAGAGTATTTGAATGACGTCATTTACCAACAGGACCTGTCAAAATATTAAAAAAGGTAGGAAGATTTTTCTGTTTAGCAAAAGTGACAAAAAGCAGATTTCAGAGTACTTGATGGCTCAACACACAAGTTTTGTCTCAAGTACAGATAGTGTTGAGCATCAGTGGACGAAGTTCAAAACCATGGTACAATATGCGTTAGATGAGTATGTGCCAAGCAAGATCGTAAGAGATGGAAAAGAGCCACCGTGGTACAACAACCGAGCTAGAAAACTGCTGCGGAAGCAAAGGGAACTTCACAGCAAACATAATCATAGCCAAAGCCTTGCAGACAAACAAAAATTACGCGAAGCGAAATGTAGTGTGAGGAGGGCTATGCGAGAGGCTTTCAATGAATTCGAAAGTAAAGTTCTATGTACTGACTTGGCAGAAAATCCTAAGAAATTTTGGTCCTATGTCAAAGCGGTAGGTGGATCAAAACAAAATGTCCAGACACTCTGTGACCAAAATGGTACTGAAACAGAGGATGACAGACTAAAGGCCGAATTACTAAATGTCTTCTTCCAAAGCTGTTTCACAGAGGAAGACTGCACTGTGCTTCCTTCTCTAGATTGTCGCACAGTTGACAAAATGGTAGATATCGAAGTAGACGACAGAGGGATAGAGAAACAATTAAAATCGCTCAAAAGAGGAAAGGCCGCTGGTCCTGATGGGATACCAGTTCGATTTTACACAGAGTACGCGAAGGAACTTGCCCCCCTTCTTGCAGCGGTGTACCGTAGGTCTCTAGAAGAGCAAAGCGTTCCAAAGGATTGGAAAAGGGCACAGGTCATCCCCGTTCTCAAGAAGGGACGTCGAACAGATGTGCAGAACTATAGACCTATATCTCTAACGTCGATCAGTTGTAGAATTT
Source organism: Schistocerca gregaria (assembly GCF_023897955.1). NCBI lineage: Eukaryota > Metazoa > Arthropoda > Insecta > Orthoptera > Acrididae > Schistocerca > Schistocerca gregaria. The sequence goes on from NC_064929.1 coordinate 187,230,525, forward strand.
TGGAACACGTATTATGTTCGAGTATAATGTCCTTTCTGGAGACTAGAAATCTACTCTGTAGGAATCAGCATGGGTTTCGAAAAAGATGATCGTGTGAAACCCAGCTCGCGCTATTCGTCCACGAGACTCAGAGGGCCTTAGACACGGGTTCACAGGTAGATGCCGTGTTTCTTGACTTCCGCAAGGCGTTTGACACAGTTCCCCACAGTCGTTTAATGAACAAAGTAAGAGCATACGGACTATCAGATCAATTGTGTGATTGGATTGAGGAGTTCCTAGATAACAGAACGCAGCACGTCATTCTCAATGGAAAGAAGTCTTCCGAAGTAAGAGTGATTTCAGGTGTGCCGCAGGGGAGTGTCATAGGACCGTTGCTATTCACAATATACATAAATGACCTGGTGGATGACATCGGAAGTTCACTGAGGCTTTTTGCAGATGATGCTGTGGTGTATCGAAAGGTTGCAACAATGGAAAATTGTACTGAAATGCAGGAGGATCTGCAGCGAATTGACGCATGGTGCACGGAATGGCAATTGAATCTCAATGTAGCGAAGTGTAATGTGATGCGAATACATAGAAAGATAGGTCCCTTATCATTTAGCTACAAAATAGCAGGTCAGCAACTGGAAGCAGTTAATTCCATAAATTATCTGGGAGTACGCATTAGGAGTGATTTAAAATGGAATGATCATATGAAGTTGATCGTCGGTAAAGCAGATGCCAGACTGAGATTCATTGGAAGAATCCTAAGGAAATGCAATCCGACAACAAAGGAAGTAGGTTACAGTACGCTTGTTCGCCCAATGCTTGAATACTGCTCAGCAGTGTGGGATCCGCACCAGGTAGGGTTGATAGAAGAGATAGAGAAGATCCAACGGAGAGCAGCGCGCTTCGTTACAGGATCATTTAGTAATTGCGAAAGCGTTACGGAGATGATAGATAAACTCCAGTGGAAGACTCTGCAGGAGAGACGCTCAGTAGCTCGGTACGGGCTTTTGTTAAAGTTTCGAGAACATACCTTCACCGAAGAGTCAAGCAGTATATTGCTCCCTCCTACGTATATCTCGCGAAGAGACCATGAGGATAAAATCAGAGAGATTAGAGCCCACACAGAAGCATACCGACAATCCTTCTTTCCACGTACAATACGAGACTGGAATAGAAGGGAGAACCGATAGAGGTACTCAGGGTACCCTCCGCCACACACCGTCAGGTGGCTTGCGGAGTACGGATGTAGATGTAGATGTAGAGGATGGGGCATCGTCACACTGGCATATGGAAGTGCGGGAATTTTTAAAATAAAAGGATTACTGAACGATGGGTCGGTCGCACTGGACCAAATGGTTCAGCCTTATATCACTGGCCTCCAAGGTCACCTGACCTGACTGCATGTGATTCTTTCTAGTGGGGGTTTATAAAATACATTGCTTACGTGCATAACAGCAGCTGTGGATGCTGTAATTCAAAAGATATGCTCGCTGCAGTGTGGGATCGATTTGAATATTGCATTGACACATGCTGTGCATCTCAAGGGGGGGCCATATTGAACACCTATGAAACAGTATGGAGGGGGGGGGGGGGGGGACAAAACACTAGAGTCCCGTTCATCAAGAAACAAAATTCATTGTATATATTTTAGTTCCAGAAATAAAGACCTGTCAAATCGGATGATTCTTTTTGATCCACCCTGTATATTTCGATGCCCCCCCCCACTCCCCTTCCCACCTATTTTCCACGTAAAGTTTGAAAGAAAGCGATTTACAGAAATACTTAGCTGGATTCATTGCCATTTGTCTCTGTGTTCCACATCAGCTTTGTTACAGTTCATGTAATTTCCCTTTTGTTGCATTCTGATGACCTCTCCTCTGTCCGCCACATCTCGAAAGCACAAAAGTGAGTTTATCACTGGTTGCTTGCATTGATAGTGCAGTTGATTTTGTTTTTCTTAATTTTTCAGATATGGAATATTTTCTTTGGTGGTCGATATGTAGTGTTGCTTATGGGCCTGTTTTCAATGTATACGGGTCTTATCTATAATGATGTATTCTCGAAGTCATTGAATATATTTGGCTCATATTGGAAAGTAGAATACAATGAATCAACCTTAAGGCACAGTAAAGAGCTACAGCTAGACCCTGCAAAAGAGTTTCTTCAATACCCGTACCCTTTTGGAATGGATCCAGTTTGGCAGGTATGTACTGTGGTGTATTCACGTATTTCCTGTTTCTTCTTGTAGCTACTAAAAGTAAGACAAGTTGACATTCCTTGATGTACAATCCATTTAGTCTGATTTAATCAGGTCTAACTTGGTGTCAATCACGGGCTTCTTAGTGATGAAAGTGCTATAATCTGTTGCTATTTTCACTAATTGAGTCATGGAACCTGAAAAGCTACAAATGAAGGTTTTTGTTGAAAATAGGATCCTTGGAAAAATAATATTAGAAAACTTAATCCAACTGTTGTAGCACAAGGGCAAAGATACACACACATATTTGGGAGGAATCAATTCCAATTCCCCAGATGATTGTTCAGATTCACATACGCTATGCTTCCAAAACTCACTTGCAGAAAATAAAGGGCAATAACTAGAATAAGCCTGTAGTTTTATTTTTCTTTGTCTGATCCGAGCATATGGTGAAGCTCTGGTTATCAAAAATTGCATTAATATGTTCTAAAATAACCGAAGTATGAATGTATTTAATGAGTAAATATGCACAGAAATTCTGCAAATATGCGCTGTGATGTGGAAAATGCATTAAAAATACAAAATACAACAGTGGCAGCTCTGTACAGACTGAAACTACGCATTAACATTTTCTGATATCAAAAACAATAACTTTATTTTGGTAGTGAACATCATTCATATTTGTTACAATACAAAATTAATTTTTGGAATGAGATTTTCACTCTGCTGCGGAGTGTGTGCTGATATGAAACTTCCTGGCAGATTAAAACTGTGTGACGGACCGAGACTCGAACTCGGGACCTTCGTCTTTCGCACGGCAAGTGCTCTACCAACTGAGCTACCCAAGCATGACTCGCGCCCCATCCCCACAGCCTTACTTTCTGCCCGCGAAAGGCAAAGGTCCCGAGTTAGTCTCGGTCTGGCACACAGTTCATTCTTTAGTCTATTGAACACTGTTTAAAGTCTGAAAAAGTTCTCTTAACTTAATTTGGTGTTAGAGCAGCAGTGCCATTAGGAAAATAGTCCTTTTAAAAATGTTTCTTAAATTTCCCCACTAATGTTAATTGAATATGACAAATAAAATGTAATCTCCACCTTTTGTACTTTGAGAGACAGTGTACAGCATCACCTGGTCGCTGCTTCTTGGTAACAGAATCACCTTTTCCAGAATGGACACATTTTTCCTCGACTATTTATTTACGTTAGATTACTGAAGTTTGATGTACACAATTTGCTAGGAGTTCTTGCTATGCTTTGATGACTACGTGCAAGCTGTACACATTCTCTGGTTTCAGGGGAAGCAAAACCGGTGTAAAAATTAGACTTGACTTCCAGGTATTCCATCACTCACAAAGAGATTATGCTCTGCAATTGACACCACCATTGTGATTATACCCTTTGGGGAAAAAATATAAAAGAAGTTGAAAACTTGTAAAATATGGTGTTATGTAAGGCGTTACATATCTTAATACTTTCAGAAAATACAGAGGCATTATACAGAAAAAATAGTCTTATAATACATGTTAGTAAATAATAACCTTTGAAAATGTATCCCATGTTATTTAAGGTTAACAGCATCTTTTTCACCTAAGGTATTATTTTCAGAAGTTTTGTCTATAGCATCCAATTAACAAGCTAGTTTCAGTGCAGTTGAATGCCCTAGAGCTCAGTGAATTGTGACTGAAATATTTAATTTGGGATATGGAACCACGATAAAGCAAAGTATCCATAAAAAGTGAGTAGTAGAATGAGCTGTGGTTGGGAATGGTCGTAGGCTGTGCGAGTTCACAGACTCAAATATGGAGGACATAATATTAGGCATTTCTGGCATAGAGAAGTAGCTGAAAGAGCTGAAAACAAGTGAGTTTCCAGGTCTGACATTGACGCTTTCCTTAGTTTCCTAGATTTCTGAAAAGCATTTGACATGGTGCCCCACTCCAGACTGTAAACAAAGACACAAGCATACTGCACAGGTTCCCAAATTACGGAGGTATCAAAACCTTAGCCTGACGATATTAAATTTAACACATTACATCCCTTTTCCCAGGAGTTATCAAAGCTATTAAAATAAAACTGTGCCAGGATATGGAATCATACCTTGTACATTCAGTGATGTTCTATTAACACTCTGCCATTCGGAGACACCACAGTGGTGTCGAGTGCGAAATAGCGGTAAACAGCCGGCGACACAGTGGTGTCATAAGCATAGTATTGCACAGTGGCTGGTGACAGCACTTCAGTATCTTTTGCATTCTGTTGATGTTTTGTTTAACAGTAAGTTACACACGTCAACAAGTTTTTTGTTTTTATAAGTACTTGTGCCCTTCAATCATGGCAGATGAGAGACAATACAATTATTTATGATGAATGCGCGGGTGTCTTGTCTGATGTTTTGGACGACTTGGCCGACTGGAAAGAAGACATTGGATATAAAAAAAATTAAAGTGATGAAGAATCATTGGAAGATAGTGAAATACATCCAGCGAACGCTAAGGTTGCCAACTGATTCAGATGAACCAGTCGAAGAAGACAGTGGTCAGACATGGATTTACTGAGGACCAATAATAAATTTGAAGGATCTACGGGTCCAAACATATTTCCCAAAGATATACAGAGCGTCGAGGATATCGTAGAATTATATATTGGGAATGGTCTATTTGAATATATTAGCAATGAAACCAATTAGTACTACAGTTACAATTGCAATAGAAGGAAAGTGGATAAAAAAATATACCAAATTTGTTGACGTTATGGGACCTGAACTTCGAAAATGGTTTGGGCTTGCTATCCTTATGGGAATTGTAAATAAAGCAAGGATTGATGGTTATTGGTCAACGAATCCAATATTTCTCAAAATGATATCCCACAATCGAGTCGGACAAATATTATCAATTTGAAATTTTTCCGATAACATCAACAACAACAACAACTACTACTACTACTACTAACTGCATAATGCCGCCCCAGTTTTCAATGTGCAATTCGTAATTGATTATTTTTCCGAAAAGTTTCTTTAAACTTTTAAATTAAGTCAAAACATTTCAATTGATGAAGGAATGATACCTCATTCAAGATATATTCCGGCCCTGGACAGCCTTTAGCAAAAACAGTGATGGAACTATTGACATCTTCTTATGGAAAGTGGCATCACTTCTACATGGATACTTATTATAACAGTGTAGAATTTGCAGAGAAGTTACTTGAAAAGAAAATTAGAGTTTGTGGAACGATACGGCAAAATAGATTTCTGGAAAAATTAAAGTGCGCAAAAGTCAGTTTGAAGCTTGTCAATGATGGAAAGGTGAAGTAATCGCACAGGTATGGAGAGCTTCGAAAACTAAAACAGTAAGAATGATCTCTACAAGACATAATGCCACTTTCACTGACACTCCAAGAAAATACAGAAGAACCAGTTACACACACAAAAAAACCCGAAAGTGTGTTAGAATTCAACAAATACATGAAAAGAGTGGATCAGGCAGACCAATATTTGAGTTATTACCCTATATACAGAAAAACTATAAAATGGTCAAAAAAGGTTTGCATTATCCTCTTTAATTGCACATCATTTAATGCATTACGTACAAGTCAGTAATTCAATACAGAACGTAAGTCTCAGATTTCACGATTTTTTATTGAAAGTATCTGATTTGTGGATAAGACTATGTACCTGTTGATGAGTAAAAATTGGAGGTTGCCTCTACATCGCGTTCGTCTCAACATCATCCAATTGACAGACTTTCCGGTCACATGAGGCAACACCAACTAATACTTATTTCTGTAAAAAATAAATGAAAATGAAGAAAATGCTGTATATGTTAAAAAACTTAACGTGAAAGTCCTGTGGAGTTGAGTCAAGTCTTGGAGACTATTTTGCTGTGTATCATATGAAAGAGAAATACTAACAAGGGAACCTCCCCATCGCAACCCCCTCGGATTTAGTTATAAGTTGGCATAGTGGATAGGCCTTGAAAAACTAAACACAGATCAATTGAGAAAACAGGAGTTGCGTGGAAGTATGAAAAAATAAGCAAAATATACAAACTGAGTAGTCCATGTGCAAGATAGGCAACATCAAGGAGAGTGTGAGCTCAGGAGCACTGTGGTTTCGTGGTTAGCATGAGCAGGTGCGGAATGAGAGGTCATTGGTTCAAGTGTTCCCTCAGGTGAAAAGTTTATTTTCACAAAGTTATGATCTGTCCGTTTGTTCATTGACATCTCTGTTCACTGTAATAAGTTTAGTGTCTGTGTTTTGTGACCGCACTGCAAAACCGTGAGATTAGTAGACAAAAGGACGTGCATCTCCAATGGGAACCGAAAACATTTGATCGCAAGGTCATAGGTCAACCGATTCCTCCATAGAAAAACATGTCTGATACATTCTATACGATACTGGTGACAGTATGTGCGTCACATAACAGGAATATATTGTCAACACACCTAACTTGTACACTTGGCGAATGGATAAAAAGATTCCTCTACCTTGCCCGATTTAGGTTTTCTTGTGGATGTGATGATCACTCCGAAAAAAGTGATGAAAACATAAGCGTTTGTCACATAAACTGAAAATAAAAAGCTAAACTTTTCACCCGAGGGAAGGCTTGAACCAAGGGCCTCTCCTTCCGCATCTGCTCACGCTAACCACGGGACCACTGCACTCCTGAGCTTGCTGTTTCCTTGTTGTTGCCTATCTTGCGCATGGACTACTCAATTTGTATATTTTGCTTATTTTTTCATAATTCCACACAACTTCTTCCTGTTTTCTCGATTGATGTGTGTTCACTTTTTCAAGGCCTATCCCCTGTGCCAACCTATAACTAAATCTGAGGAGGGTGCGATGGGGAGGTTCCCTTGTAAGTACCAAAGACAATGCAAATAAATACATGAAAAAAATGAATTTTGTATTTATTTACGTATGTATATCGTCGAAATTTCATGAAAGTAGGGGAACAGGGTTGAGAACTAACGATGAGATTTATAAAAATTAACAATTTATAATCTCCCGATGTTGTCAAGAATGGCTGATGACAAGCCAAGTAATCAGACTTAGCACTGCTAGTGTCAAGCGAATAGATTTGTATGAGACGTTTGGATAGAAAAGTGTTAAGTATCTAACCTTGTTAGGAATTGAGATACAAATTTTTGAACAAAGGTCTTTAAAAATCTATTTAATTTTTAGAAATCTTTTTATGCAAATCTACATACACATAAACATAGTACTATTGTCAATAAGAGGCAAAAATGTCAGATTTAGCTTCAATAGTTTCTGATATATTGAGAAACATTTGTATTTTTTTTCAGAAATTGCAGTTGAAAGTTGGAGTAAAGGAAAACTCACTATTGAATGAACAGAGAGCCTAAAACTCTCCTGCTTTTGTAATCCTTATCTTCTTGACGATCAGCTAGATGCTGTCTCTTTCCATCTGAGGGATTTTGCTGCATCTGTTGTATTTATGACCATTATTTCTGCCTTGGAGGGTCACTGTCTATCCAGTTATTGTAGGATTGCTTCTGTTTTACGGTCAGACTTCATTCCAAATTGCTTGAGAACCTTTATTCTGTCTGCATTTTCTTCATTGAAGATCATCACAGCATCATTGACCTCAGTCTTCAGTGTTTTGTGGCACCATGGCCCATAAGTATTGTTGAAAGACTGATTTACATTTTGAGTTGGCTTATGAGGCACTTGTACAGGTGGTCTGGATGTGGTAGATGTCTATACACTGGCTTCATTGTTGCTCCAACTGCTTCAGGGATGGTGTTCCTATGAGTATATTCAGTTCCTGCTGTTTCAGCTTTGCAGTATTTACACCAGTCAATTGAACTAAAGTTCTGTAGTGGCTTCTCATCACTTGATGTCTTGTGCGAAAATGTTGTGCATACTGCTTTTCTCATTCCTTCCAGGTTGGTTGTTGGGTTTTTTTTCCCTAATGGCTTGGCCATAGTATTCATTTAACTGATTGTTTTTCCATTCAAACGTCTTCTGGTAGTCATGCCGTCTTCAAGCTTTTTGCTAGAAAAGTTCTGTCCTACTTTATGGTCGTGTACCCATTTGTCCCTGGACTGACACACATTCTAATTTCTGTGGTATTAGGTCATCATAGGGCCTGCTATCAGTTATTTATTTGAATGAACTGGAATCACCATCACCAATGAATTTGGCATCATGAACCTCAAATTGTTCTTGAGAGAACTGATAGATCTTTCCAGCTGAGTCTCTTTCCATTCCTCCACTGGATCCCTGACAGCCACTTAATGCAACTGTTTCTTGTAATTATTGGTACCCATTATGGTGCATCCATGGCGATCTTTTGACAATACTTAAAGTACCTTCCCACTGTCGTTACTTATGGTAACTGCGCAAAAAATTTTACTTTGAAGGTGCCTTTTCTGCCATGAGCCGTCAAATGCTATGCAAATTTCATTGTTACCATCATTTTCTTCAACTGCTTCCACTGTTGCAGACTGCATTGATACTTCTGCAGTTACCCCCAGGGGACTCATGGTCCTTTCGTGAGTTACGTGCGTGGTGAGCATGGGGCCCCGAGCCATTGCAGCCTTCCTTCTTTCCTGGGCTGCATTTCCTTTCCCCACTCCTTCTTCCCCTCTGCCCTCTCCTCTCCCTCTCTTGGTGTCCTTGTTTGTTGGCCCCGCTGTCCTCCTGGTTATGTTGGCTTCGTGATTTGGTTTTGTTTAGTAATTATCTCATTATTTTGGCATCCTCTGGTCCGCTTCCGGAGTTAGACCTCCATTACTAAATATCTATTCTGTAGTGTGGGCCATTTGGGGAAGAGCACCTTACCTAGTGTGCCCTCCTAGTTCCTTCCATCTTTTCTTTCACGTCATTGTCTGACGGTAGGGTTCATAGCCAACATGGTAGCCAGCCTGTATGGTGGGGTCGCTATGCACACTTTTTGTTGAGCCCCCTGAAACCCCAGGGATCACACTTCAGATACCTGAGCTGTGACCACCTCATGTAAGCCTAGCAGTGGTTGCTTGTCATCCTGGAGCATTAGAACTTCTGGCAATGGCCGCTGTGCCAGATGGCTCTTGCTGTGGCTGGGTGGCGCTCGGATGGGAGTGGATGGTATCATGGCGGACGCTATGCAAATGAAACTCATACGGATCCAGAATGCTGACCATTCTGCTACGCCCGTCTCTTTGAATGGAACTGATTCTTTTAGTGCTGCTTCTTCTGGCCCTTTGGCCTTCCCTCCCATGGCTACCTTCTGGGAGGAGGGTCAGGCTCATTGGCTAGGTGCGAAACCTTTCCCCTGCTATCTGGTTTGCACCAGGACTGATGGGGATACTTTCACCAATACCAAACCTTTTTTTTTTTCTTTTTCTTTTCTCTTTTTTTTTTTTTTTTTTTTTGGAACACATTGAAGACATGTTTGGCAAAGTGGACACACTGAGCAAGATGCAGTCGGGTTCGTTGTTGATCAAAACTGCTTCAGCTGCCCAGTCTTCGGCCCTTCATGCCTGTGACCATCTTCGCATGATTCCTGTACCAATGACCTCACACATCTTTGAATATGGTTTAATGTGTAATTTTTCACATCCTTCAAACAGATGAGGAACTTGGGGGACAATCTAAGATGGTGGGGTGTTAACTTTATTGGCATGTTAAGAATGGTCCAAAGGACAATCTCATTGATATTCGTCAGTCAGGCTACTGTAGCTGACTGAGACAGCAACAGGAAGTACCACTTTCATGACATTTATGAGTTCATAACCAGGAGCTAATTTTACCGAGCGAGGTGGCGCTGTGGTTAGCACACTGGACTCGCATTCGGGAGGACGACGGTTCAATCCCGAATCTGACCGTCCTGATTTAGGTTTTCCTTGATCTCTCCTAAGGGCAGATCATGAAACACGATGCGGGGGTGGTGTGGGTGCCTATGTTCGCTCTGATCTGACACCTACTGTACTATGCACATCGGATGCAAAGGGCGAAGGAGAAGCAGAGTTCTTGTTTTTCGAAATAAATACATCAAATCAGAAACTGCTAATTGGAGTAATCTATAAACCTCCAAACGTCGGTGCCATGTCCTCCTTTCAGTCTGCCCTGTCCTCACTCGTGACAGTATGAACACATAATCATTATGGGCGACACAAACATCGACTTACAGTTAAAATCTCCCTCTGCCGAAAAAGTAAGGCGACTGTTCCACTCAAATGATATGAGTTTAACACTGCTGGACCCAACTCATCACACGCCACACAGCCACACAATCATAGATATAATAGCAACAAAGCGACCAGATAAAATAATCCGCGCCAATCAGACATCCGCTCCGGGACTCTCTGCTCATGACGTGATATTCTTAAATTACTCAATGCACACTACCAAAGAAAAATCTCACCTGGAAACCTACAGAAACTTAAAAAATGTTAACCATGACGCTCTTCAAAAGGATTGCTCAGACATCTCTTGGCATGATATAAGCAATGAACCGACTTAAGACGGAAAAATTCGGCATTTATGTCGCAAAATTATTGCACTGTATGATAAACATGCTCCTCAACGCACTGTCAAGGTAAAGAGAGCTCCCGCTCCGTGGCTCACCACTGCATTACGCCAGTTAATGAATAAACGTGATGCTGCACATAGGGCCTTCAAGCGTAACCCAACTCCCGAGAATACGAAGCTTATAGGAAACTCCGAAACAGAACCAAGCAAAGCGTGAGGAATGCCAAAATCAGACGTGCCCGCTCTGTCGTATGCGGCATATCAAAACCTGCTGCACTGTGGAAAAAGCTGCGCAGTTTCGGTCTGCAGAAGAATTAAACGATTTCTTCTCAACAGCTGTAAACTGCCACAGAGACAAGTTTTTCCTAAAACATGTCGCTACAGGCACAGTACACAAGGCAATTATGAGAATCTCTCCCGAGGCAGAAGGAAATGGAGTGAGCATTGGCATGATTAAGAATGTCGTAGACACTATTATTCCAGTTATCACAGACATCTTCAACCTGTCTCTTGTCAGTAGTACATATCCTACTGAGTGGAAGCAAAGTTTAATTCAGCCTATACCCAAGACTGACAACCCTAAGTCGCCAGGTGACTACAGGCCGATCAGCATACTACCTGCAATTTCTAAAGCCCCAGAGTACATCGTCCATGAACAGCTGATGGATTACCTCAAAACTCATAACATCCATGACAAATATCACTCAGGCTTTCGAAAGCACCATAGTACAGCAACCGCATTAATCAAAGTAACTGATGACATTAAACATGCTATGGACAGACGTGAAGCTACTATCCTAACATTGCTTGACTTTAGCAAGGCTTTTGACACAGTTGACTTCGATATATTACTAATTAAAATGAAACAGCTGAATTTCTCAAATAGCGCAATACACTAGTTCGACAGCTATCTCAAAAACAGAAGTCAACAAGTCATTTGTGGATCCGAAAAGTCATCATGGAAAAGCGTGCGCTCTGGAGTTCCCCAAGTCTCCGTCCTTGGTCAACTACTCTTCTCACTGTACATTAATGATATTTCTTCAGTGATTCACTCCTGCAGCTACCATCTATATGCTGACGACAACCAACTGCACATAAGTGCAAGCCCCAAAAACATTGCTGGCGCAGTAGCGAGTATGAACGCAGATCTTTGCTCTGTTTCTCGATGGGCACAGAACCTAGGTCTGAAACTAAACCCCAAGAAATCCCAGGTCACACTTACATCTCATCCAAAGTTAATCAGCCGGTACTTTCGCGAAACAGTCCCTAAAATACTCCTCAATGGTATCAAACTACCATACCAAAAAACAGTAAAAGACCTTGGAATGATCTTGGATGAACACCTAAACTGGGAAGAACAAACGGTCACAGCTTGCCGGAAATCGCTCTCCTCCCTACATGCAATTCAAAAATTTAGAAAAATATTTCCAACCTATGTTAAACAAAAATTAGTCCAAACACTAGTCTTGCCTAATCTTTACTACTGCGATGTAGTTTAACATGGCACAAATAGTGAAAATTCTTGATGCCTCGAGCTAGTGATGAATGCTTGCGTTAGATACGTGTGCAATATTCGGTTGTATGATCATATCAGTCCTTCATACTCCCAGCTAGGTTGGATACGCCCACATAAGGCACACGATCTCCACACGATGTGCTTACTTCATCAATTTCTTAGCCACTGGTGCCCCCAATACTTATCTTCTCACATTAAACACCTATCATCATTCCACAATCGCAACAACAGATCGGATACGTCTATCATCTTGGCTGTACCTTTACATAACACACAATCTTTCTCCGTGTCATTCTCAGCCATACGACTATGGAACGCGCTCCCCTGTGATCTGCGTCTTATCCAGAACTACTCAACATTCAAGAGGGAACTCAAAACTTACATATTAGGGACGGTATAGCCACCATTGTTGTGCCCCTCCCATCTCTTTCTTTCTCCTCTCCATCACAGCTTCGAATTTTACCGTTCTATTTCTCTTCCTCTAACCTGTCTACCTCTTATATCTCTCTTTCACCCCATTCTATCGTCTTATGTCTCTGCTCGATGAGAATAACTCACAAGCTGCAAGAACATAACGAGAAAATTCCCAACTAACAATGGGACTGACATTCAGAAAAGAAAAGTATGTTTACTTTCATATACATAGTCATCATTATTATTATTATTATCATCATCATCATTATTATTATTATTATTATTATTATTATTATTATTATTATTGATTGTTATGCCTGGTTAGGTGTAAGAGAGGGCCTGAAGGCCCTAATCTTGCCAGGTAAAATAAATGAATAAATAAATAAATAAATAAATAAATTTCCCTAAATTGCTCCAGGTAAATGCTGGGATGGTTTCTTTGAAAGGGCACGGCCGACTTCCTTCCCCGTCCTTCCTTAATCTGATGAGACCGATAACCTCGTTGTTAGGTCTCTTCCCTCAAACAGTCCAATCCAATCCAGGAGCTAATTTTATTCTATCATTGGTGTGCTTTAATAGTTTAGTTTCTTTAGTTTCTGCGTGTAAATTTAATATCTAAGAACCACTGTTCTCGCGTTTTCATTTGCGTCGGAAAGTAAACCGATCTTGTGACATACTAAAAGTTCCTAATCAGGGGTGAATCATTCAGTTTCACCTGAGTGCTTCGGCATTTAGGTTTTTGAATATCTGCATATTACTAGACACAGTTCCTGTGTTTTCGTCAGGGTCTACAGTAGAGTTGCGCAGCACGTGCTGATAGTCCGTTTCTCTGCATAGTTCAGTTTTCTACGGTCTCTAATATGGACAGGGACTGTGATTGTTGTGTGCAGATGCAATCTGAGTTGGTGACACTTCACTTTCAGCTTCAGACTGTGATGCTTCCGGTTACACAGCTTGAGAATGCAGTGAATGGGCACCACTGTTGTGGGCTGGCCATGGAAATCCAATGAACGTCCAGCGCGTCAGCCCTCAGGTCGGTCCTCACCGGTGGCCAGCCCAGTTATTGCTCACACTGAGGCTGACCCGACACCTGTGGTTGAGTGGGAGGTTGCCCCAGGGCGAAGCAGGTGGTGAAAGACTTCCCAGGCGGCCACACGTAAGGCCTCCCTGGATTTGTCTGACAAACAGGTTACAGGTGCTGTCTGTGGCTGCCACTGGCACTGAGTCAGATGCTGTCGCCTGCCCTGTTTCAGAGCAACTCACTCAGCCTGCAAGATCCAGGCAATCACAGAGGGTGGATTATTGGTAGTTGGGAGCTCCAGTGTTAGGCGCATTATGGGGCCCTTTGGGGACTTGGCTGTCAAGAAGGGTAAGAAAACCAATGTGCACTCTGTGTGCGTACTGGGTGGAGTCATTCCAGATGTGAAAAGGGTCCTCCCGGAATCCGTGAAGAGCACAGGGTGCAGCCAACTGCAGGTGGTTGCTCTCATCGGTACCAGTGGTTTCGAGTGGCTAACAAAAGTGGTAAACACTGCCAGTCTTGCTTGCAAGATGAAAGCAGAACTGACCATTTGCAGTACGGTCGACAGGACCAATTGTGGACCTCTGGTACAGAGCCGAGTGGAAGGTCTGAATCAGAGGCTCAGACGGTTCTGCGACGATGTAGGCTGCTAATTCCTCGACTTGCGCCGAAGGGTGGTTGGTTTTCGGGTTCCGCTGAGGTGGTCAGGTCTCCACTATACGCAGGAGGCGGCTACTGGGTAGCAGGGGCTGTGTGACGTGGACTGGGCAGTTTTTTAGGTTAGAGGGTCTCGGAAAACCCCAGAAGGGCTTCAGTCACAAAGGTTGCAGACTGAACACAGGAAGAACTTAGATACAGGAACCATTGGTATAACAGTTGTAAATAGTCGTAGCTGTGTTGGGAAAGTACCAGAGCTCCAAGCGTTAATAGAAATCACTGACGTTCAAATCGATATAGGCACTGAAAGCGGGCTAAAGCCGGATATAGCTCAGCCAAACTTTTTGCGAAGACATAACGGTGTTCCGAAAGGATAGGCTAAACATGGTTGGCGGTGGCGTGTTAGAAGTAGTTTAACTTGTCGTGAAATTGAAGCAGATACTTCCTGTGAGTTAGTGTGGGTAGAGGTCATTGTTGGCAACTGGAATAAAATAATAATTGGATACTTTTACCAACCTCCCAATTCAGATGATATAGTTGCTGAAAAGGTCAAAGAAAACTTGAGTTTGATTTCAAACGCGTACCCAACTCATATAATAGTTGGTGGTGACTTCAATTTACCCTCAATATGTTGGTGAAAATACGTGTTTAATTCCGGATGTACACACAAAATATCATCCGAAATTGTGCTAAACACATTCTCTGAAAATCATTTCAAGCATTTAGTTCATGAGCCTACACGAATAGTAAGTGGTTATAAAAACACACTTGACGTCTTAGCAACAAATAATGCTGAGTTAAAAACGAGCATCAAAACTGATACAGGGCTGTCATAGCAAGACTGAATATTGTAATCCCCAAAAATTAAGCTAGAAATATACCTATTCAAAAAGCAGATAAAAATTCACTTGACGCTTTCCTAAGAGACAATCTCCACTCATTCCAAATTAATAATACAAGTGTAGACCAGATGTGGCTTAAATTCAAGATATAGTATCGGCAGCAATTGAGAGATTTATACCAAATAAATTAACAAATGACGGAGCTGACCCTCCTTGGTACACAAAATGGGGTTAAACACTGTTGCAGAAACAACAAAACATACAAGCCAAATTCAAACACACACAAAATCTCCAAGATTGGCGATCTTTTACAGAAGCTCAAAATTTAGTGCAGACTTCAATGCGGTATGCTTATAACAGTTTCCGCAACGAAACTTTGTCTCGAAACCTAGCAGAAAAATCCAAAGAGATTCTGGTCATATGTGAAATATGTTAGTGGCAAGAAACACTCAATGCCTTCTTTGCATGATAGCAATGGAGATACTATCAAGACAGTGCTGCCAAAGCAGAGTTAACTAAACACAGCCTTCCGAAATGCCTTCACAAAAGACGACGAAGTAAATATTCCAGAATTCAAATTGAGAACAGCTGCCAACATGAGTAACATAGAACTAAATATCCTCGGAGTAGTGAAGCAACTTTAATCACTTAATAAAAGCAAGCCTTTTGGTCCAGACTGCATACCAATTAGGCTCCTTTCGGAGTGTGCTGATGCATTATATCCATACTTAATAATCATATATAACCATTCACTGGAAGATCTGTACCCAAAGACTGGAAAGTTGCACAGGTCACATCAATATTCAAGAAAGGTAGGAAGAGCAATCCACTTAATTACAGGCCCATATCGTTAACGTCGATATGCAGCAGAATTTTGAAACACACATTTTGTTTGAACATTATGAATTTCATCAAAGAAAACAGTCTATTGACATAGTCAACACAAGTTTAGAAAACATTGTTCCTGTGAAACGCAACTAGCTCTTTACTCACATGAAGTGTTGAGTGTTATTGACAAGGGGTTTAAATCGATTCAATATTTCTGGATTTCTGGAAGGCTTTTGACACTGTGCAACACAAGCAGCTCGTGGTGAATTTGCATTCTCATAGAATATCATCTGTTATGTGACTGGATTTGTGATTTCCTGTCAGAGGGGTCACGGTTTGTAGTAACTGACAGAAAGACATAGAGTAAAACAGAAGTGATTTTTGGCATTCCTCGAGGTGGTGTTATAGGCCCTTTACTGTTCCTTATCTATATAAATGATTTGGGATACAGTCTTAGCGTCCGTCTTCCCTTGCTTGCAGATGACGCTGTCATTTATCGACTAATAAAGTCATCAGAAGATCAAAACAAACTGCAGAACGATTTAGAAGAAATATCAAAATGGTGCGAAAAGTGGCAGTTGACCTTAAATAACGAAAAGTGTGACGTCATCCACATGAGTGCTAAAAGGAACTCGTTAAACTTTGGTTACATGATAAAACATTCTAATCTAAAAGCCATAAATTCAACTAAATGCCTAGGTATTACAATTACGAGCAACTTAAATTGGAAGGGACACATTCAAAATGTTGTGGGGAAGGCTAACCAAAGATGGCATTTTATTGGCAGGACACTTGCATAATGTAACAGACCTACTAAGGAGATTGCCTACACTACACTTGTCTGTCCTTTTAGAATTCTGCTGCGCGGTGTCAGTTCCTTACCAGATAGGACTGATGGAGTTCATTGAAGAAGTTCACAGAAGGGCAGCACATTTTGTATTATCGCGAAACATCTGAGAGAGTGTCTCAGAAAAGGTACAGGATTTGGGCTGGACATCATTAAAAGAAAGGTGTTTTTCGTTGCAATGGAATATTGTTATGAAATTCCAATCACCAACTTTCTCCTCCGAATGTGAAAATATTTTGTTGACACCGACCTACATAGAGAGAAACGATCGCCATGATAAAATAAGGAAAATCAGAGCTCCTAGGGAAAGATATAGGTGTTCATTCCTTCCACACTCTGTAAGAGATTGGAATAATAGAGAACTGTGAAGGTGGTTCGATGGACCCTCTGCCAGGCACTTAAATGTGATTTGCCAAGTATCTATGTAGGTGCAGATGATGCATTTAACCTGGCCTTTGAAGGGGATACCCTCTCTGAGAAGGTCATAATTATGATTTATCAATGTGACGTGAAGCTGTAAATCCCACCACCTACGAGATGTTTAAAGTGTTTGCATTTTGGACACATCTTCCCACTGTTCGCAGACCCCTCTCTGTGTGGTGACTGTGGATGTCCACTCCATGACGGGAGTTTGTGTGTTCACCCTTTGTTACTTGTCATGGCAGTCATTATCCATGTTCACTGGTGTTCCCGGCTTATAATAAGGAAAGGAAAAGAAGATACAGGAGTAAAAGTCCCTCTGTCGTCTAACCTACACTGAGGCACGTAAGAAGTATGCATGTCTTCATTCTGTGTTAGTGATGTCTAGCTTTGCTTTAGTTATATCTTCACCCCTTCCTGCCCCTTTCTTACCCAGTCCTGAACCCCTCTCATGCTTCCATCCCCTGCGGTTCCTCCGGGTGCCGCTCCCCCTCCCCAGTCGGAGAAGTGTCCCACTTCTTCAGCATCTGCCGATCAAGGGACCCCCCTTCCTGTCACTTTCAGGCCACAGGTCTGCTGCCACATAATGACCACAGCAACCATGGTCTGTGGACCTCTAAGCTGCCCGTTCCCTTTCTGATCCAGATCTTGTTGCAGCTGGCTCCCTTTTGCTGTGCAGCCCTCTTTGATCTCAAACAGAAAACAAGAAGAAACATAAGTCCCGGGCCAAGGAGCCTCTGGTGTCGCCAGAGGTCCTGTCCCCACCTTCACAACCGGACTCTGACCGGCTGTTCATTGATGTTGCTCCCTCATTGATGTTGCTCCCTCATTGTTGTCGACGGGTGGTGACCCGGCAGCACGACTGGCTTTAGCCTGTTCAACCCCCATGTGAATAATCGTTTTATGGTTATCCAATGGAATTGTAATGGATATTACCCTCACCTTCCAGAGTTGAAATTCCTTATTTCGTTTTACTCTGCATCTTACGTGGTTTTAGAGGAATCTCATTTTACTGATAATCAATCACAGCCCCCTTGTGGGTTCCCGTGCTTTCTGCCGAAATCAGGTCGGCCCCCTGTGGCCTCTGTTGGCATTTGTACGTTGGTCCATACGGACGTTGCCAGCACGTGGATTCCTCTTCAAACTACATTGGAAGTGGTTGCTGTTAGTGTCCACCTGGACTCTGGGGTCGCACTTTGCAATCTTTATCTCCCTCCTGACAGGATAAAGTAGCTGAAGTAGGGCAGTTAAGGCAGTGAGTGTTAATAACTGCCCTACTTCAGCTACTTTATCCTTCCTCATTATCCCATGTGGGGCAGTACATTTCCATCCAGTTGGGGCCTTCTCGTAGACAAGTTTCTTGCAGATCACGACTTGTGCCTTCTTAATGATGGCTCCACTACCCATTTCAGTGCTTGTCATAGTACCTTTTTTGTCATTGATCTTTCTCTTTCTTCTCTCCCCCTCCTCCCTTCATTACACTGGTCACCACATGACGACCTCTGCGATAGTTGATTCTCTCGCTACCTTCCCGCCCCTCGATGAACAGGTTACCTCATTGGTCTTTCCAGCACGCCGATTGGCCTCTATATATTGTGCAGGTTGTTTTTCTCCCTCTTTGTCGGGTTGTATTGATGATGACCTTTGTGATGTGTCTGACGTGATTGTTCATGCTGCTAGCCTTGTTATCCCACACTCATCTGGACCATTTCACCCTTGGCAAGTCCTGTGGTGGGGTACGGCCATTGCCACTGTCATATGTGATCACCATCAAGCTTTGCAACACCTTAAGAGGCACCCATCCACTGTCAATCTTATTCCCTTTAAACACCTTCATGCCAAAGCTCTGTTACGTCATCAAACAGAGCAAACGGGTGTGTTGGGAAAGCTTGTGTTTCTTCCCTCCGTTCTACCGGCCCTCTTTCACCGTTATGGGTTACACTTTGCTCTCTCCAAGGTTGCCATTGGCAGTCTACTCTCCCAGACCTTGCCCTCCCGGATGACCTTTGCACGCATCCATTGATTCTCGTGTAACATCTTGCGAGCCATTTTGCAGCAGCATCAGCATCAGCATCAACTTCCTATCAGGCTGCTTTCCTTCACCAGAAACAGTGGGCCGAAGCTTCCACCTTATGTTTTACTCCTTGTCAGACAGATTCTTACAACGAACCTTTTACTGAATGGGAACTTCTTTCTGCACTATCTTCTTCTCATGATACAGCTCCTGGCCTGGACTCCATTCATAACCAATTGCTTCAACATCTCAGTGCTCCACAATGACTGCATCTTCTCTGGGTGCTTAACCGTATTTGGCTCAAGAGTGACTTCCTTCCTCAATGGAGGGATAGCATCGTGTTTCCTGTCCTCAAGCCTGGTAAGAACCCCCTGTTTGTTGAAAGCTATCGGGCAATTTGTCTGACAAATGTTGGTTGACAGTTACTTAAACGAATGGTAGCCTGTCGGCTATATTGGGTCCTCGAATCTCGGGAGCTATTGCCCCCTTACCAGTGTGGGTTCCAAAAGGGAAGGTCTCCAGTTGATCATTTACTTCATTTGGAATCCACAGTTCGGCAGGCTTTTTCCCAGCACCGCCATTTGATTGCAGTATTTTTCAACATTCGCAAGGCCTATGACATGGCTTTGCGCCGTCATATCTTTCTTACACTTCATGAGTGGGGACTTCGGGGCGCACTCTCGATTTTTATCCACCAGTTCCTGTTCCACTGGCCGTTCAGGGTTCCGGTTGGTACTGTTTTTAGTTCTCCATGGACTCGGGAGAATGGCATCCCACAGGGTTCCGTATTGAGTGTACTTATTTTCTTCATTGCTACAGATGGACTTGTGGCCTCCATCTGGTCACCCCTGCTCTGTATGTGGATGATTCCTGCATTAGGGTTAGTTCCTCTTCGATAGCCTCTAGAGTGGCAGCTTCAGGGTGCTATACAGTGTGCCTCTGTATGGACCTCCCTCACATGGGTTTCAATTCTCGCGGGTGGTCCACTTCTGTTGCCGTACTACGGTTCACCGACATGGAGCTCCACCTCAATGCACGACGATTACCTATGGTCCCACTGTTTCGTTACCTGGGCTCTTCTTTTTGACAACAAGCTCACTTGGCTGCCTCATATCAGACTTCTGAAGATAGGATGTTTCCGTAAACTTAGTGACCTTTGCTTCCTTGCCCGCAATTCTTGGGGTGCAGATCGTTCCACTCTTCTCCACCTTTATCAGCTTTACTGCTCTCTCGCTTGGACTTTGGTTGTCAAGTTTATGGTTCGGCTGCTCTTTCCACACTGCGCCTCCTGGATCTGGTCCACCATCGTGATATCAGTTTGGCCACCAGTGCCTTCCCTACTAGCCCTCTTGATAGTCTCCTGGTTGAAGCTGGGATCTCCCCCCCCCCCCCCCCCCCCTCCCCTTTCTGTTCGCAGCTTCTGATTTCTTATGCAATTGCTGTCAGTTCCTCTCCCACTCATCTTTCCTATTATATCTTGTTCCCAGACCAAGGACGTCGCCCAACTGATTCGCGCCCTGGGCAGGTTTAACGATTGAGCTCTGCCTTGCATCTCTTCGTTGTGATTCTCAGTTTCCTTCTTTGTCCTGTCTCCCCCGCTCTTTGGTTAGTTCCTCAGCCCCAGATTCGGATGGATGTCCGCCGAGTTCAGAAAGATTCTGTCCCTTATGGTGTTCCGCTGTTTTTTCTGCCGATTTTATGAGAGTTTTGGGATGGCTGTTGTTTTTTATACTGATGGCTCTAAATCTGCTGATGGTGTGGGGGTATGCTTTCATGTCCTCTGTTGGCATGGAAAATAATCTCCTGCCAACTGCATGTGGGGTATTTACTGCAGATTTAATTGCAATGTCCCAGGCCCTTACCTTTATTAAATGGTCCCAACTTAATCGTGTTTTGTTATGTATGCACTCAATGAGTGGCCTTCAGGCTATTGACCAATGTTTTTCCCAGGGTATCTCAGGTAATGAGTTGCTGATAGTTTGGCTGGGGGAGCAGTCACTTACCTCCCCACCCCCCCGCCCCTTCTGTGTAACCCCTCTTGCAGTGGATTTTCAGCTTCATATCAAATCCCACTTCGCACAATCATGAGCCAACTCTTGGGAGACTTCCTCCCTGTCTAATAAACTCCATGCAATTAAGGTGACATCTATCCCGTGGCGTTCTTCCTTCCGTCTCTCCCGAAAGGACTCGACCACCCTGTGCGTCTCTGCATCGTCCATACCAGGCTGACCCACGATTTTCTTTTGCGTAATGAGCCATCCCCACTTTGTGGTTGTGGAGCCCTCCAGTCGGTAGCCCACATTTTGGTGGAATGCCCCCTTCTTTGCCCGCACTTTACCTTCAATATTGGCAGACGATTCTTGGATGGTTGAACTGGTTCAGAATTTCCTCCGTGAAAGTTGGTTTTATTTTCAGTTCTAAGGTTTTTAACCTCCCTCTGGAGTAGGGGCAGAGCGGTGAGGGTTGGGGTGCCTCCCACTGTAAGCTGTGTTGGAGATTCCTGACTCCCCTCCCTGGCCAAGATTCTCTTTTCTCTCTCTTTTACTCTGTTATAATTGCTTTTTAGATTTGGTTAGCCTCCTTTTAACAGTATGCACTTTTACATTCTAGCGGTTGAACGCTTTCGAATAGCAGGTGGTCTTCCTGTACTGCATCAAAGGAGGGATATTTCCTGCCTCTAGCATACCCTTGGGGTTGCCCACTTGCTGACCTCCCTCCTTTTGTTTGCACAATTGACGACACGACTGCACTTTTACGTTTTTTAGCCTTTTACTTTTTATCGTTATGACTCTTCTGGGATGTATATCTGTCCGAATGGACCATCTTCAAAACAAGGGACTGATGACCTTGCTGTTTGGTCCCATAAATCCCAATAAACCAACCAACTTCTGCAATCATTTTTAGTGTTTCTCAAAACATTACTATGGGAGACATGACACATTCATTAGAGCACACACAAGTGTCAGTGCATATAAATATCTGATGTTCATGTCAAAAAGATTGTTGTTTCTACAGTTTTCAGATGTCCAAAATTTATTTCTTGCTTTAAAAATGTGAACAAGAGTCTTCCAAACTAAGAACTAAACTGTTTATTTTGAAGACATTTTCAGAAATTATTGGATGTGAAAATGTGCTCAGATAGCTGAAGCACTTAAGGTGATCAGTTCGGAAGTGAGAAAACCAGGCTGAGTCTGTCTGGCGCATATTTTCACTTTCTGCCTTTAAATTTATATCAGTGCCAGACCAGAATTTAAATTTTGTCAAGAACCCATTATGTTGTTAATATACTTGCTGAGGTAAGTGTGACAGGACCACTATTTTTCTCTATATACATAAAGGGATAGGGTCAGCAGCAATCTGTGCCTGTTTACTGATGATGCTATGGTTTACAGGAAGGTGTTGCCATTAGTTGACTGTAGGAGGACATGAGATGACTTGGACAGAATTTTTGGTTAGTGTGATGAATGTCAGTTGTGGAAAAATGAGTTAATGCAGATGATTAGCAATAACAAATCCTTAGAGTTTGAATACAACATTATTAGTGTCCTGCTTGACACAATCAGGTCATTTAAATGTCTAGGGGAAAACTGCTAATTGTCATGAAATGGGATGAACGTGTAAAGATTGTAATAGGAAAGGCAAGTGGTCGTCTTTAGTTTGTTGGAAGAATTTTAGGAAAATGTTGTTCATCTGTGACTCATTCTTTAGTAGTGATAGTGTTTGGAATCCCCACCAGGTAGGATTAAAGCAAGACATCGAGGCAATTCACACTCTGGCTTCTAGGTTTGTTATTGGTAGCTGCTAATACAAATGCAAGTATTACAGATGTGCTTTGGGAATTAAAATGGGAATTGCTGAAGGGAAGGTGACATTGCTTCTGGAGAACACTATTGAGACAATTTAGAGAACCAGCGTTTGAAGCTGATTGCAGAATGATTCTGCTGTATGGATTGCTAGATTACCTTCTATTAATAGTAAGAGAAAAAATAATTGTTCTGTGTATGAAATACTGAATATACATTCTTACATTCCTTCCATTTCAGCTGGCTGAAAATAAAATCATCTTCATGAACTCTTACAAGATGAAAATTTCAATCATTCTTGGTGTGCTGCACATGCTGTTCGGAGTTCTTCTGAGTCTTTGGAATCACTTGTGAGTTCCTGATTATGTGATTTACTTTAAGTATCAGATAATGTTTTCCTCGTGAACTTTTATTAGTGTGTTATTTGAAAAATATTTAGTAATGGTTATGATATACAGTAATTGTGCCCATAGATTGTTACAAGCATTGATTTATGGGCGCCTTCATTGTGCTCAACATAGTTCACAATACTGAGAATTACAACGTAATATTTTTGTGCCTTTTTTTTTTCTCACACACACAGCTTAAATCTGGATAAAATCATGTTCAATTTTTGCCACAAGTTTTACGCATTGTGGAATAAACTTAAACAAAAGACTCTGCACATTTATTACCAAACATGAAAGAATTGTTTACCAGACTCTTGTGCTTCAAATGATCATTCCTTATAGATCATTGACAATTGACCATTCCTCCTGGGACATCGTATATATGATAACTAAACAGTAGAAACTCCAGTTCATAATAAGAACTATACAACAGATACGATAGATTGCTACTCAACGTAAAGATGATCCATTGAGTTGCAGACAGGCACAACATAAAGACCAATGAAGAGACTGTTACACATGCAGCTGTCGGCAAATGCCTTTTTCATCAAAGAAAATGCACACATTCACACAAGCAAGCACACTATATGCACACTCAGCCACCACCATCATAAGCTCGAACACAACACACATTTGGTTCTGTGAGAATTTGGCATGTAGAATACAAAACATGACAATCTTGAATAATTGTTGAGCAGTTAGTATATGCCTGCACTGTAAATAATTGAGGTAACATGGAACATGAAAAAAAAGGCTGACAACTTGTTAATAGTGTATTACACAGTATGGGAGCCTAAGTGCACTCAGTAGCTCCATACTATACGCGCATCTTCATGTACATAAAATACATACAACCCAAAACAGATGAAAACATTAAGTACCATGAAAATTAATCAAAAAGCAAGAATTATGTGTTGGGTATCAGCATGCTTTGTCGTGAAGTCAAATACAAGGATGATATGTACCTAGTAACACTGTTAATTAGTACCCATAACCTTGAGTATATAATGCACAAAACATTTGCATTAGGGCTCACAGCTGTTCGAATAATAATGCACATACTGCTTACTGATGCAGAATTTATTGAAATACTTGTTAGCTTATTGTTTGTTGAACCATGTGTAAAAGATGAAGTTACACTGTGTACTAATATACTGGAGATGTGATGCTATAGAATAGCACTGTGGTTCTAAGGGTGGTTAACACTGAAGAAATTGTTTTTCTGATGTAACTTGGAAAGAAAACTTGAAACCAAAATTTACACACTCCCATTTAAGGCAATCTACATATCCACATTCTCACATGCACCTTCACTATTTAATGAGTTGCCACTCCCATGTACAATAAAACCTTACCTGTTTCAAGCGGCCATTATTAATATTATAGCATGGCAGTGCAACGATGATTTTAGTGCCACATCAGATTAATAATTGCACGTGACTGTTCTAAGAGCATTGAATGTTGTACATCTGCACATGATGCATTCAGTTAACAGATCATAATTGTTGGGGGTCGGGTTAACGACCAGTGGTTTCATATTAACAAAACAATGTTGACTGTAACACAGTACAGAAACACATTTAAAGAGAGTGAATGGTACATTCTAATGATCAGCAGTTATCTGTATTTCCTATTCTGCCATGATTGTGACACAACTTTACTATATTAAAGGAAAAACCTTGCTAAAGCTTCAATGTACAGACTATGTTGGCTAAATATTTTCCTTAGATGCACTTAAGCAAATGCTCCATACACCATTAGTCAAATATTACTGCAATTTCAGAGCAGTGGCTGTCTGATTCTAGCCAAGATACCTGCTCACATTTCTTTTCTTCAAATGTGTTCGACTAACTTAGTCTTCACTTGCCCCCTTCCAACCCAATCCAGCCCTTGTGGAAGTCTTCAAGAATATGTATAAAGTTTTACAATGTTGTTTTCCGTTGCCCTTCTTCATGCACTGCTAACACATACTCGTACATGCAAGAAAATAAGAAGAAAAATACACTGAACATTTAAATAACAAAAATGTTCAAAGAACAGCAGTTTGATTTTTACTACAGAATTAAAACTTGCATGCACAGACAATGTATTTCATGTTAAGGTTTAATGGTTGTACTATGTACAATAGTTAAAGAAAAGTTTTTATTTACTTAACAAAAAAATGTTACTGTACTGGAAATATGAGGGGCATTTAACAAGTAATGCAACAAAATTTTTCCTGGAAGCAAGTTTCTTAGTTAAGATGCCAATAACCATATTATTTCCCATCCACTAGGTTGTAAAAACATGTTTCTCTGTAAAACCATGTTTCTCAAAATAATCTCTGTGCAATGCGATGGGCTTATGCCAGTTTACTGGGAGCGCCTGTATTCCTGCGTGTACCACTCTGCTGGTTGACAGCAGAGTGAACATCCTCCTGCACCAATAACTTCATCATCTTCCACATACTTCCTGCGGAGTACAAGCCGCATTGAGTCGAACAGATGGAAGTCGGAATGTGTGAGATTGTCAGTAGGCTGTATAAGGAACAATAGTCCAATGCAGCTTCGTGAGCAGCTCCTCTGGGATATAGGCTTGTTTTAAGGTCTTGTATTGTCATGGAGAAGGAGAATTTTGTTTGCATTTTTGTGGCGACAAACACGCTGAAGTTGCTTCTTCAATTTCCTGAGAGTAGTGCAATAAATGTCAGAGTTAATTATTGCACTGCAAGGGAGGACATGAAACAGAATAATCCCTTCAGAATCCCAAAAGATTGTCGCCATGACTTTAATGGCCGGGTGTGCGGCTTTGATCTTTTTCCTCAGAGAAGAGGTGGTGTGGGACCACTCTGTGGATTTCCTTTTTGTTTCTGGTTTAGAGTGACAAACCATTGTTGCATCGCCTGTGATGATGTTTGTCAAAAAATTGTCACGATCAGCCTCGTTAAACGCAAGCAGTTCTGCGCAGATGGTCCTTCCTTGCTCTTTATGATCTTCTGTTAGGTGGTGTGGAATCCAGTGGGCACACATCTTTGAGTACCCCATCTAGTGGATGACTGACATCACTATCAACAGATGTCCAGTTGAGCAGTGAAGTGTTTTGATTGTGAACAGTCACCCACCTCGACGGAAAGTGCAAGTTCCAAGATTGTAGGAGTCCTAGCTGTGTGCAGCTGCTGACACGTGGGAGATTAGATAGGTTTGCGTAACCTTGTTGTGATGGTGACAAATGCCTTGCCCAATGACTCACCATGCTTTTGTTCACTGCCAGGTCTCTGTAGACATCCTGCCAAAAGAAACGCAGTGACAGCTCCCTGCTCGGAATACTCCTCCATTACAGACACCATTTTGAAGACTACACACAGTGCTGCCACCTATCAAACTTGATTAGTTATGGTGGCAGAAGTGGCAATATTCCACAATTTCCCACAACAAATTGCGCATATCTCGACCGAAATTTGTGGAGAAAAAAATGTTTGTTGCATTCGTTAAGGAATAAACTTTAGAGGTTATCCATACTCAGCTATCTCAGCTCCTGGTTAAAAAAATTAGTATGTATAAAATGGCATCACTAAGGCAACTTTACAGAACAAATTGGTTTGCTTGTGGGGGAAAAGCAAAAATAGTTGACATTACACAAGATGATACAGAATGTGATCAGTTGATACATTGACTCCCTTCAATAAATGGATTAATTTGGGAAACATTCACAAGAAATGTTTAAATAGAGGCTCAGTATTAGCTTAAATTGACCTAAAAATAAAATAAAATTGAAATGATTGTGAGCAGTACATATTGGGAAGTGTTTTGGAAGAGAGTTTAAGCTTCTAGAGCAGAAAGATAACCTGACAGTGTTCTTTCAGTAGCTTTTACTCATCAGGTACCTTCATGCAGTTTGTCATTAGTGTGTGTGTGTGTGTGTGTGTGTGTGTGTGTGTGTGTGTGTGTGTGTGTGTGTGTGTGTGTTGGGGGGTGGAGGGGAGGTGTTGATAGAAAAATGGAACAAAAACTTCTCAATATTCAAGTTGCATCATTTTGAATAGAATTGTTGAGCTTTCAACAGTTCTCTGCCATCATGTTCAGGAATAAAATTACTTACATGGGACTGACACACTATTCTACTTATATAGGAAGATCAGCAGAATCTACAAAATTCGAGTGGGGGGCAAGATGACACTTTGTTTATAGATGGGTAACAGGAGGCAATGACTGACATTTACAGGGAGGCGGAACTGGCAGTTTAAAATGTGGTGTTGGTGTCCCTCAGCATGTGACACCATTTAGTTCTGCGACACTGTCCTCTGGTAGGTTTCAGACTGTGCTGGCTTGCCCGTGTAAGAAGCAGAACACAGAACCAGCCGTGACACTCATTTTATCCCTGAAGACAAGTGGTAGACACACGATTAAAAGCTTGAGAGTTTTATCTGAAATGACACAGTGGTGTTCAGAGAAGACTCTCTCATGAATATAGGAAGCCACCCTGTAAATGCTTGATACCGTAACTAGTAAGTAACAACATATCCAGTTTAATGTAATGTATGTAATTAGGCAAAAGGGATCTGTTAGTATGACCTGAAGCCTTGTTAAGTAATTGCTGATGTCTGGTAACTTGAAAATATACGGGAATGATCATCTGGAATGCTTTTCAGTGGGATGGTAATATGAAAGGCTCATCAGTTTGTCAGAAGGAACTGGTATGTCAGAACGTCAAGAAATGTTGTTTAAAGAACACAAACATTATCTTTAGAGTATCAGTAAGTGTAGCTAATGGATCCGACAGTAATGCTCTGCTCAGACACATTAATTGCATTCGATAACGAGCACCTGTGATCGTTCCACTTGGTTTTAACTCCTCATACTACAGGACGCCGAGCTGGTCCCAACAAATGCAGAGTGTGTTTTTGGAATTGCGAATATTCGGTTTGGCCATTGACATGGAAGCATTGCCGGGATAATCCCATGATTTTTTGCATTTAGGGTTATCGTAATGAACCCATTTTCCATTTTTGTCTCTGAAGCAACTGCTCACACACACAAATGCCGTTCAATGTCTCTTGGTTTCAGCCCACACAGGACCCAAGTTCCTTCTTTCTGAATCATGCCCACAGCTTTGAGACGTTTCTCAAGGCTGTGGGCATGATTCAGAAAGACGTTTCTCAAGGCTATGGCTTTCTGTGCCACTCTACATCTACATCTGCATCCATACTCCGCAAGCCACCTCACGGTGTGTGGCGGAGGGTACGCCGAGTACCTCTATCGGTTCTCTCTTCTATTCCAGTCTCGTATTGTTCGTGGAAAGGATTGTCGGTATGCTTCTGTGTCGGCTCTAATCTCTCTGATTTTATCCTCATGGTCTCTTCGCGAGATATACGTAGGAGGGAGCAATATACTGCTTGACTCTTCGGTGAAGGTATGTTCTCGAAACTTTAACAAAAGCCCGTACCGAGCTACTGAGCGTCTCTCCTGCAGAGTCTTCCACTGGAGTTTATCTATCATCTCCGTAACGCTTTCGCGATTACTAAATGATCCTGTAACGAAGTGCACTGCTCTCCGTTGGATCTTCTCTATCTCTTCTATCAACACTATCTGGTACGGATCCCACACTGTTGAGCAGTATTCAAGCAGTGGGCGAACAAGTATACTGTAACCTACTTCCTTTGTTTTCGGATTGCATTTCCTTAGGATTCTTCCAATGAATCTCAGTCTGGCATCTGCTTTACCGACGATCAACTTAATATGATCATTCCATTTTAAATCACTCCGAATGTGTACTCCCAGATAATTTATGGAATTAACTGCTTCCAGTTGCTGACCTGCTATTTTGTAGCTAAATGATAAGGGATCTATCTTTCTATGTATTCGCAGCACATTACACTTGTCTACATTGAGATTCAGTTGCCATTCCCTGCACCATGCGTCAATTCGCTGCAGATCATCCTGCATTTCAGTACAATTTTTCAGTGTTGCAAGCTCTAGATACACCACAGCATCATCTGCAAAAAGCCTCAGTGAACTTCCGATGTCATCCACCAGGTCATTTATGTATATTGTGAATAGCAACGGTCCTATGACACTCCCCTGCGGCACACCTGAAATCACTCTTACTTCGGAAGACTTCTCTCCATTGAGAATGACATGCTGCGTTCTGTTATCTAGGAACTCCTCAATCCAATCACACAATTGATCTGATAGTCCGTATGCTCTTACTTTGTTCATTAAACGACTGTGGGGAACTGTGTCAAACGCCTTGCGGAAGTCAAGAAACACGGCATCTACCTGTGAACCCGTGTCTATGGCCCTCTGAGTGTCGTGGACGAATAGCGCGAGCTGGGTTTCACACGACCGTCTCTTTCGAAACCCATGCTGATTCCTACAGAGTAGATTTCTAGTCTCCAGAAAAGTCATTTTACTCGAACATAATACGTGTTCCAAAATTCTACAACTGACAGACGTTAGAGATATAGGTCTATAGTTCTGCACATCTGTTAGACATCCCTTCTTGAAAACGGGGATGACCTGTGCCCTTTTCCAATCCTTTGGAATGCTTCGCTCTTCTAGAGACCTATGGTACACCGCTGCAAGAAGGGGGACAAGTTCCTTCGCGTACTCTGTGTAAAATCGAACTGGTATCCCATCAGGACCAGCAGCCTTTCCTCTTTTGAGCAATTTTAATTGTTTCTCTATCCCTCTGTCAACTATTTCGATATCTACCATTTTGTCATCTGTGCGACAATCTAGAGAAGGAAGTACAGTGCAGTCTTCCTCTATGAAACAGCTTTGGAAGAAGACATTTAGTATTTTGGCCTTTAGTCTGTCATCCTCTGTTTCAGTACCAGTTTGGTCACAGAGTGTCTGGACATTTTGTTTTGATCCACCTACCGCTTTGACATAGGACCAAAATTTCTTAGGATTTTCTGCCAAGTCAGTACATAGAACTTTACTTTCGAATTCATTGAAAGCCTCTCGCATAGCCCTCCTCAGACTGCATTTCGCTTCGCGTAATTTTTGTTTGTCTGCAAGGCTTTGGCTATGTTTATGTTTGCTGTGAAGTTCCCTTTGCTTTGGCAGCAGTTTTGTAACTCAGTTGTTGTACCACGGTGGCTCTTTTCCATCTCTTACGATCTTGCTTGGCACATACTCATCTAACGCATATTGTACGATGGTTTTGAACTTTGTCCACTGATCCTCAACACTGTCTCTCCTTGAGACTCAACTTTTGTGTTGAGCCGTCAGGTACTCTGTAATCCGCTTATTGTCACTTTTGATAAACAGAAAAATCTTCCTACCTTTTTAATATTTCTATTTACGGCTTAAATCATCAATGCAGTAACAGCTTTATGATCGCTGATTCCCTGTTCTGCATTAACTGATTAGAATAGTTCGGGTCTGTTTGTCACCAGAAGGTCTAATATGTTATCGTGCCAATTCTTATTGAGTTTGACACGAGTCTTCACTTGGCAATGTCTCCAATTCTGCGTCTTCGAAAACATTCTCTCCCCCACCCCTATGCCAGTCTACGACGTTAAAATCACCATTCTAGAAGCATTGAAGGCACTTGAGACACATTCTTTCACTAATAGCATCCTTGCCATATGTACTTGAGAGCATTCGATGAGGATCAGCTTCTGTTTCCTTATATTGAAGCAAAATTGTAACACCTCCTGCAAATGACGAGAATTAGGCTCATAAACTGACGTTTTCAATCAAGAACAACTTTACGGTGCAGACACAGATCGACTAATGTTTGAATGAGGTTATGTTGACTGAGGTCCAAGCTAACTGCCTGAGGTCTGCGATCTGTTTCTTTCGACCGCTTGATACACATGCAAAATACATTTTTGTGAAATGATGAAAAAATTATATACTCCATGGCCATAAACCACAAAGATACAGGGTTAACTCCAGAAGTAGTTTCTTTAATTAAATGTCCAGACTATATATATGTCTCCATGCACTGGCAGAGAACTGTGGGCAGGCAGATGTGACACACTTCAAAGGTGGATAAACTTTCTGTGCTTCTACCGTCTGGAAGTACTTTAGATTGATCAGCCAAGATAACTAAAGAGGCTAAGATCGGGTGTTTGTAAATCCAGGGACAATCTTGTGAAATGGAAATTTTCCAGTAGAATGGCACTGTAAAATGTGGAGGATAACAAACAATGGATCACCTTTTCCGTGAGGTCAACCGACTTGGAAACACATTTTTCCCTGTGGTTAGACAGTGTCTTGATCTGTTTCTGTAAAGTGAATGTGGCTGGGGCAGCAGCTAGTTGTCTATGAAAGGTTTGACAGCACCATTATTGTCAAATGTGTGCACTCAGACTGCTTTTTTTTTTTTTTAATGGTTCAAACAAATGAAACATGTGGGGCATTAAGTCCAGACTATGGAGAGCATGTTCTACTGTGGTCCACAAGTTTCTGAATTTTTTTGTTGAGTTCGGGCAGCTGTGTTCGGTCAAGCATTGTCATGATGTTTTGTTTTGATCCAGTAGCAATTTGAGCAAGTGTTACTCAGTGGTTGTCTTCAGTAAGCTGGATAACTGTGTGGATGTTATGTCATGCTAGTCCTTGTGCGAAGTTGGTGAGCTGCCTTCTCAATTACTTCTTGTCCTGATACAAATGTTTGTGCCATGCATACTCTTGAGTCTTTCTGAGAGTGTTGTTTCTGAACTGTCCTGCAAGTCTTTCCAAAAAGTTGAACAGTTTTACAACTTTTATTGTGACAAATTTTATTATAATGAAGAAGAAGAAGAAGAAGAAGAAGAAGAAATCACACACTTCCAGAACTTCTGTATCCTTTCTTTAGGAGGGCAGTTGGATAGGGTGCACAAAGTTGAAGTGAGGGCAGTGTCTGAGGCCAGGTTGTGAACGACCTAGCTGTTGAGAAAAAGATGAA
This sequence comes from Schistocerca gregaria, assembly GCF_023897955.1. Classification (NCBI taxonomy): domain Eukaryota; kingdom Metazoa; phylum Arthropoda; class Insecta; order Orthoptera; family Acrididae; genus Schistocerca; species Schistocerca gregaria. The sequence goes on from NC_064929.1 coordinate 187,262,811, forward strand.
ACAAAGGTTAGCAAGAAAGCAGGTAAAAGAGTGAGTAGAGTGAGTAGCAGCGTTGGATTTTCACACTTTCCATTCAATATGATGCTGCTGTAGTGCCTACCTTTGACTTCCTCCAACATCTTTCATCTCTGCCTCCTATCATGCTTACAATAGGTGGGTTTGAGCAAGCTGCCACTCCTTTCCAGCCTTCCCAAACTAATGCCACTTTCATCCCTAATGAAGGAACTCATATGTTCCCCACACTTGTAATAGTTTTCTATTCTTTTAAGTTTATCCATCAGCAGTACTTAGTATTTTGCCAGCTGAAGCTGTTTTGGTGATGATTTTCTGAATTGAATTTTCCTTTTGGTACATAGTGTACATGTGTTAATTTTGATGTTAGTTTTCATCAGCGTCCATTTGAGTAATTCACATATCACTCTTATTTGTTTTACAATAGAGTATTGACTCCGTGTTTATTAAAAAGGTGATGATAAGGCAAATTTATTTACGTGGCTCCATTTCTGTTCTCCAGGTATTTCAAAAATTCCATTAACATCATATGCGAGTTCGTCCCACAGATAATTTTTTTGATCTTCTTGTTCCTCTACATGTGTATCTTGATGTTTGTCAAATGGGTGAACTATGGACCGACATTTGGTAAGTGAGAATTATATTTTTGGCATTTTGAAATTCTACTATAGTAGACAGTATTTGTGATTACAGTGGAGGTTTTGTTAAAGTCGTCTTGGTTTTCACTTTCGGAGCATTAGAATAAATTTATAGCTTGTGATTTGATAGATGACTAAACAACTCTTCTTTCTTTTTTTCAGGTTTCACAGCAGGTCCTGCGTGTGCTCCATCAATTTTAATCACTTTCATCAATATGGTATTGTTCAAAGGTAGTGTTCCTCCAAAAGGTTGCGATGAGTTCATGTATAGTGGACAGGTGAGCAAGAGTGGAAAAATGTTTCATTGAATTTGTTTGGTTTCACTCTGTTATCATCAGTCTTACCTCAAATAGAATTAATCTGTGTTTTCAAACAACTTATTCTCGAAAGTAATTTCACCAGTTTTGCATTTTTCCATTACTTTTAGTATATGTAGTTTTTTCTTTCTTCTGTATTGCAGAAAGGCTTGCAGAGGTTCTTTGTTGTTCTTGCTCTACTGTGTGTTCCTTGGATGCTTCTTGCAAAACCCATTGTTTTGATAATGAGGCACCGCAAAGCCCACCAACTGGTGAGTAGTGATCCGTACCCCCTGCAATGTTTTGAGTCATTTGACACATTTGAGAGTAAATATCTCGCAGGAGATGATACTGTGTTGAGTCAGTTTGCTCTTCTGACTTTCCCCAGCTTTCAAGCCATCCCGTACCTGCAGAGAATGGCATGGATGCGGAGGTGGGATCGATGTCAGGGACAGCACACAAGGACAGTACAGATGGGGCTCCCGCGCCGCAGAGCAGTGAAGACCATGACCTGGGAGAAATCTTCATCCATCAGGGCATCCACACGATAGAGTACGTGCTAGGCTCTGTCTCTCACACTGCCTCGTATCTGCGACTTTGGGCACTGTCACTGGCGCATGCCCGTAAGTATAAGTGGCTATATTTTACTTGTTTTTCAAATAATTTATTTCGTTATTGCAATATATTTTAAATATGAGGTGGCACTGAAAGTAATAAACTTTGGTGGCACTTGGTCAAATAAGTGGTCCTTCACTTCACATTGTCACCTACGAAATTAAATTTAAAAACTGTCTACAGATAAGATGCATAATGCCTTCCCCAGTGCAGTGTGTGTTGGTGAGGGAGCACCTTGCTTATTTCGCCAGATGATATCATTAATTTGGCGTTTTTGTAACTAACGAGGGGACTGAAAGTGTTGGGACATAAATTGCTTAAGCAGAATAATACATCACTTCAGACTTGTGTGTTTTGGAGTTCTACATGTTGAGATTTTCCACAAAGCCACCAAGCTGATAAGCACACTGTCACTGGATGGGAAACAATTTTTCCTTGCTTTCTAAAAATTCCATATTTATTATAGAATAGAAGTTTGTCTCTTAACATACAGTTTCAAGCTATTGACTTAATGTACAGGAGATTTGTCAAAACACAAAAACTGGTTTATACTTTCCCCTATAAAATCAGTTATATATGGTACTGAATAATTAATTAAGCAATTAATTTTTAAAAGTTTGTTACTTTTGAAGAAAAATTATTAAACCCTAAGTACTTAACAAATTTTTAGATTGTCATTTATGAATTCTTCTACTGAATAGCAACATTTTTGCACTAGTTTCTCATATAAGGTTTTTCGGTGTTTTAAATTTATGCTGAGCAATTCTCATCCTTTAACTTTGTTATAAATTTTCATGGACTTTAAGCATACAGTTTTAAATGATGGGTGGGCATAAAATTATTTTGATTTCTGGTGTTATAATCATCTTGAAAATGATTTGCTACAAATAAATCAGGGGTACTGTGTACAAAGATAATCAGCTCATATGTACAGTGAGGGAACACTTAATATGCTAAGATTTTTTAGACGTGGTTGGCATGATTTTCTTCGCTCTACATTGTTCGTATTTCTAATGACGGTTTTCTGAAGTTTTAGTATTACACACACATTGTTTGAGTTACCACAAAATACAATTCCATACCTTACTACCGACCCAAAGTAGCTGTGAAATACTACTTTTCTTGGGCCCATACTGGTATCATTTTACAATATCTTCATTGAAAATGCTAGGCTATTTATTTGCAAGATACTGTATATTTAATTTATTTGCAAGATACTGTATATGTGATCCACATGATAGATTTTTATCTAGTTGCATTCCTAGGAATTTCACATGGTCAGCTTTCTGCATATCCTGGTTTCAGTGACTGTCCTAAATATAATATAATTTTGCTTGTTTTGATTTAAACTCCATTAACTCATTCTTTTCCATGTTTAATTTTAACAAATTTAAATCAAACCAGGTATCGAATTTTCTTAAAGTATTTAATACAGATTGTGGAATTTGGTCAGTACCGTTACTTTCAATTTAATTTAATATTTAATGGAAATGTTAATTGGCAAATATTGAAGCATTATTTTAATAAAATATTTTTCCCTTAGTTCCTACTTGCATGAAAATGAGAGTATTTTCAATAAATTAAAATTAGGTACAAAAATGTCAAATATCAAATAAAAATGAAATACTTCATTTTAGGGTCCTGTGCCTCTGTTGGCAGAAATGTGTCTAGCTCCTACTACTGCCCCGTGTTCAGAGTTTAATTCCTGTCATGCAGCTGTAATCACATTGGACATCTTTTTTAACAAGAATCACCCGAGTAGAGATGATGGCACTACCAATGCACTGGCCTTTTATACCTCCTGTATGTGGTACTGTTGTCGTCTGTATATGTGCACATCACTGCCCCATGACTTCTGTTGCCTCTGAGTGTACAAAAAGTGTAATCTGCTGATGCAATGAGTGGGGTGCCATTTGTCTTTGGTTGATCTGAAGCACTCACTAATCTCATGTCAGTGACTATCTACACTGTCTCGATGCTGTGCTGTCAAAGAATGTGGCTTATTCCGTCCGTCACCCTGGGGATATACATTAAAAATGCTGTGACTGGAATTTCTTCTTTGAAGGTCTCATTTTGCCAGGTATTGTGGGTTACCACATTAATCCTTGATGGAATATCCATTGTGTTTCAAAAATTGTCTTGCATTGAAGCTGATGTGGCCTTTTTCACTTGGTAAAAGTATGGTGATCATATGATGATTCTAGAGGTTACGTAAATACCAGGCTAGATGAGTAGGTTTGCAATATGTAGTTGCAGACTGGAAGGACAAAAGAGCGATAAAGGGGCTGTATAAAAAGCAAGAACAGGTACAGAAAATAGTCAGTGAGGAAACATATGAGAGGTGGTAGATAAGGATATTGTTGGAACAACCTGACTGATTAAATCCCAGAACTTTGCTTGTTGTGGGCAAGTCCTTTGTTATTGAGCTATTTGAGCACGACTTTTTCAGATGTTCATGTTGGGAGTGTAGTATTATAAAGCAATGAATTGCGGACAGTCAGGAAGAAAGAGAGAGGAATAATCTTGTGGTGGTTTTGAAATATGGTAGTGGAAAAAATACATAAAGTGAAATGGAGTGACAATGATGAAGGAAGAAGTGCTTCTAGGAATAGAAGAGGAAAGAAAAGGTATGGAATGATATGAATAAGGAAAATATCTCAGCTAGAATGTATATATTGTAGAAAAATTATCTGCAATAAAGTCATGAAAAGAAATACAGTAAGAAAGGGAGTGGGAAAAACATTGACAATTTGGATTGTTGGATGACATGAAAAATGGATGCAGTTAGCAGGTCAGGGAAAAGGCAGAAGGAAGAGGAGAACATCCATTTGATACCTGTCATGATACCATTAGAGGTGTTCCAGCCAGGAAGCATTGTTATTAGGTCATCTTGCAGTGTTGCTCATCTCCCAGAATCTTCTTTGATTTCTTTCATAGAGTGACGCCACCGACACAGCTGAGGTTCTCAGCAAAGAATTACTTGCACAGCAGCATTTGAGGAGATGGTGTCAGATTGCTAGGGAACAGATTTATTAACAAGAACCCATCAGCTTTGAATAACACGTTGTGGAATGTGTTGATGTAGCTGTTACACACTGTCAAGAAACTTGTGCAAGTAATGATTAGATTAGATTAGATTAGATTAATACTTGTTCCATAGATCATGAATACGACACTTCGTAATGATGTGGAACGTGTCAGGTTAATAAAAGATGTCTGTACAAGAAATTACATTACACAAAATATTGCATGACACTAATGATTAAGTTTTTTTTTTTTTTTTTTTTTTTTTTTTTTTTTTTTTTTCTTACTTTATATCTAAAAATTCAGCCAATGAGTAGAAGGAGTTGTCAACTAGAAATTCTTTTAATTTATTTTTAAATGTTAGTTGGCTATCTGTCAGGCTTTTGATGCTGTTTGGTAGGTGCCCAAAGACTTTTGTGGCAGCATAATTTACCCCTTTCTGTGCCAAAGTCAGATTTAACCCTGCATAGTGAAGATCATCCTTTCTCCTGGTGTTATAGGTATGCACACTGCTATTACTTTTGAATTGGGTTGGATTATTATCAACAAATTTCATAAGGGAATATATATACTGTGAGGTTACTGTGAGGATCCCTAGATCCTTAAATAGATGTCTGCAGGATGACCGTGGGTGGGCTCCAGCAATTATTCTGATTACACGTTTTTGTGCAATGAATACTTTTCTACTCAACGATGAATTACCCCAGAATATGATGCCATACGAAAGCAGTGAATGAAAGTAGGCATAGTAAGCTAATTTACTGAGATTCTTATCACCAAAATTTGCAATAACCCTAATAGCATACGTAGCTGAACTCAGACGTTTCAGCAGACCATCAATGTGTTGCTTCCAGTTTAACCTCTCATCAATGGACACACCTAAAAATTTTGAAAATTCTACCTTAGCTACAGACTTCTGTTCAAATTCTATATTTATTACTGGAGTTTTGCCATTTACTGTACAGAACTGTATATACTGTGTTTTATCAAAATTTAAAGAGAGTCCGTTTGCTGAGAACCACTTAATAATTTTGTGAAAAACATCATTTACAATTACATCACTTAGTTCTTGGTTTTTGGATGTTATTACTATACTTGTATCATCAGCAAAAAGAACTAACTTTGCATCTTCATCAATGTGGAATGGTAAGTCATTAATGTATATCAAGAACAGTAAAGGACCTAACACCGAACCCTGTGGGACCCCGTGCTTGATAGCACCCCAGTTTGAGGAATCAGCTGTTTTAACATTACACGAACCACTTATTTCAACTTTCTGCATTCTTCCAGTTAAGTATGAATTAAACCATTTGTGCACTGCCCCACTCAAACCATAATGATTTAGCTTATCTAAAAGAATTCCATGATTTACACAATCAAAGGCCTTTGAGAGATCACAAAAAATACCAATGGGTGATGTCCGGTTATTCAGAGCATTTAATATTTGATCAGTGAAAGCATATATAGCATTTTCTGTTGAAAAGCCTTTCTGAAAACCAAACTGACATTTTGTTAGTACTTTATTTTTACAAATATGGGAGGCTACTCTTGAATACATTACTTTCTCAAAAATTTTTGATAGAGCTGTCAGAAGAGAGATTGGGCGGTAGTTGTTGACATCCGACATATCCCCCTTTTTATGCAATGGTTTTACAATGGCATATTTCAGTCTATCAGGGAAAACACCCTGCTCCAAAGAGCTATTACATACGTGGCTGAGAATTCTACTTATCTGTGGGGAACAAGCTTTAAGTACTTTGCTGGAAATGCCATCAATTCCGTAAGAGCTTTTACTTTTCAGTGAGTTTATTATTTTACTGATTTCAGAGGGAGAGGTTGGTGGAATTACAGCTGTTTCAAACTGTGCAGGTATGGCCTCTTCTATTAATAGCCTTGCCTCTTCTAGTGAAGATCTAGATCCTATTTTCTCCACAACATTTAAAAAATGATTATTCAAAATATTTTCAATTTCTGATTGTTTGTTAGTGCACTTGTCATTCAATTTTATTGCACTAAAGTCTTCCTGTGCTCTTGGTTGCCCTGTTTCCCTTTCAATAATATTCCAAATTGCTTTAATTTTATTATCAGAGTTACTGATCTCAGACATGATACACATGCTTCTGGACTTTTTAATAACTTTTCTTAGTACCGCACAATAGTTTTTATAATATTGAACAATTTCGGGGTCAGTACTCCATCTTGCTGTTAGATACAGTTCTCTTTTGCGGTTGCAAGATATTCTTATTCCTTTAGTTAGCCAAGGTTTTTTATATGTTTTCTTGGAATTATGTTTAACTATTTTCTTGGGAAAACAATTTTCAAATACCCTTAAAAATGTATTGTGAAATAAGTTATATTTCAAGTTTGCATCGGGTTCCTTATACACTTCATCCCAGTCTAGCTGCTGTAGGCTTTCCCTAAAGTTTGCAATATTTATATTGTTAATTGAACGCACTGCTTTGAAAGTCTGATTTATTATACTGCATGGAGCTATGTCATGTACTGTAACAAGCTGTGCACTATGATCTGAAAGACCATTCTCAACAGGATAAGCATTTATGTCCTTAAACTTATCTTGGTCTATAAAAAAGTTATCTATCAATGTACTGCTGTTCTTTGTTAGTGATTTTGAACTAGTGCTGTCCTGTCGGAATATTGTCTAATACAGTACTGTGATACGTGTATCAAGAATAGATGATGTCATTTTGAACTACTGAGAGCTCAGCTTGCTGCAGTTAGATATTTTCACAGTTAAGAATAAAATATTCATTTCTGACAGTTACAGGTTTTTTTTATATTTTAGGTAATTTTGATACAGAGGCCCAAGTCACCCCATATGAATCACATAACACATGCTTACTGAACCACAAATGATAGTACAGTACTGTGAGAGCAAAAACTGTAGTATGAAAACTTAGGCATAATTATAATTGGAAGTGTTGTGCTTTGTTAAGTATTATCTATCATATTTAATAATTTCATAAAATCTGTACAACATGGGATGAATAGTATAAACAGTTCATTGTACCTCTTTTTATTTGTTATAGAGATGCTGTGCATTGTTCTCAATAAGTTCTTGCCCTTTGTCTTCAGATATTTTATGTCCAGTAGATTGCTTACTCCATATGTTGAAATGGTTTTCCAGAGCTGTCTGAGGTGCTGTGGAGTATGGTGATGAAGAATGGACTGGTAGTGGAGGGCTGGACTGGAGGCTTTGCCCTATGGCTGGTATTTGCCTTCTGGGCAGTGCTTACCGTGGGCATCTTGGTGCTTATGGAGGGACTATCTGCATTCCTCCACACATTGCGGCTTCACTGGTGAGTGCCCTGTCATTAGAGTAAATGTTCTACAAATGTTCAGTTAGTAGCCATGGCTATACAGCACAAACGTAAATTGGTCATAAGCAGTTGAAAAGTGTCAGCATGAGTATTGAATTTTTGAAACAACTGCCCACTATTAAATTAGTTGAAATGTACAGTGAACAGCAGAAAGAGTAAAGGTGGTCCCAGCACTGTGTAATAGAGGCATTCAGCAGTAGATTAGCACAAGGAGAGATCCTCAGTGGTGAGATTGACTTTTTGTGAAACCATCTGTATGATGATGTAGGTCATGATACCAGGTATTGCACTTGCAGTCATTCACCCCGGTGGGACCTTGGCTGGGAGTAATCAATGGAAAAAAGTCATCGAAATGACTTTCATTATTACTTTTATTCCATTAATGGTTTTAAATCTTTTTTTCCCTTTATCACATCATTTTAATCACTGAGTAAATTTTTTCATTTGTACGCTTTTTTTCTCCTTTGTATCATTCTTTTTCTGTGTATGTGAATTTTATTATATTTATAAATTACAATATTTAAATAATTGACACTGTCGGCCGATCTATAGGTCGAAAAAAGACAAAATAATCTATTTATATTGACTGTGCAGCAATGTCAAAAAATGTGTTTATCACAAGATATGCAATTTGTTTTGTGTGTGTGTGGGTGCATGATATGCAACTGTCATAATTTTTTTTAAAAAAACCTGATGCTTTTGTTGCTGTGACATTAGAAGATTGGAGAAGAGATGTGTGTTACATTAAAAGGTGTTGGCAATGAGGCGGCGTGCCAGGTACCTTCAGGTGCAAGGGTGCAGAGGACTTCCAACAAGCCTATTTGTATGTAGTGAGGTGCCAGTATAAGGGGTGCTGTGAAGTCATTGGAGGGAAAGTCGACGTCCACCCACCTTCCAGAGAAATTATGCACAGATCGCGTGCTACACAGTCCATGAGGCTTGTACTGGTTGTCGTAGTTTCGACCCCCCAATTCAAGCACTTTCGCCAGATTTCTTTTGTGAGAAACACACAAGCTTAACATACTGCCAACATGAGGAGAACAGTTAGTCAAATCCTCAGTGTCTACTGCCTGCTAAAGTTGTTTAAAGCAGGTTGCTCTAAATGCCCAGTGGATCTGCTTCCCGTGATACCCATTCTAAACAAACTGGGAATGGAAAAGACCAAGCTCTGCTTATACTTAGTCTGGAAAGTTGACATTTTTTAGACAGTAAAATATGATGGTTAAAGATGTTCACTAAGTATTCTGATATACACTGAAATGAGCTTTGAAAAACAAGTTAATAATTGGCCACCTTCTCTTGCCTCAGTAGCTGCTAAGAACTTTCACTGTTGAAGGTGGTGATGTCGTTACGTCCATTAGAGGCTTCTGTAGTATGCTGAGAATGATGTAAAATAACTGTACCTTGTGATTTTCTGTGCAGGGTGGAGTTCCAGAGTAAGTTCTATGCTGGTGTGGGATATTCATTCCAGCCGTTCTCATTCGAGGCAATCCTGGATTCTGCATCTCAAGCACCGGAGGATTAGAAACAGCAATGCAACCTCTGTCTTCCTGGCTGCGCACTACTTCTAAGTGCTGAGGTTGACAGTCTCTTATCATTGTGCAGTACTTGTAGATTATTGTAAATGGATTACCTGTAATATTTAGCACATCTCATTATAAACTTTCCAAAGAATGAGACTTTTGTCATGACCATTTTTTTTGTGTAAAGATAAATACCACAAATTTGGTTGCATTTTGAGAAAGTAATGGCGATTGTGAATAGTGTCTGTGTTAAATTAATGGTACTGGGTAATAACTACAAACTGATGTTCAGTTGACCTTTCACAGTATTAAAATTCCTGTTCAATTGGTGGCAGACTTTGCACATAATATAAATTCAGAAAAGTAATGCCAGTCAGATAGTCAACAGAAAGATCACTCCCTAAATCAGTAATAGTTGTAAAAGAGATATCTTAAAGTTCAAGCTCTTCAAGCAAATTCCTTGGAAACCCTGTAGAATGAGTAACCATGTTTTAATGTACTATTCTGTCAGATATGATTGTGATAATAGCCAAATTCATTTGATACATTCCTCGTGTAGCTGCACATCAACTGTGAATATAATATTTTTTCTTTAAAGTTACCAGGAAGAGATCGAAGTACTTAAGACCATTCTTGTTCACATTGTGGGTCCTGTTGACATAGTAATTTTAACTAATGTTTCCATAATTTATTGAAACAGTAGCTATAAGAGATGTATCATGCTTATCACGTACATGACAAGATGCAGATTTGAGATACTCCAGATATTTAGTCTACTGGATAAGTTTATGCTCAGTCTGTCTCTAATATTGCATACTGTTTTTATGTTCATTTGGAATACTATCAAATGGACTGTTAAATGTCGATTCTGGAATATGAAAATATTTATAGTTTGCCTCTATGACCACTACTAATTTCGCCAGTTGTAGGCACAAGATCAAATAGTAAGATAATTCACATACGTATGAGATAAGAGGGGCAGATTCAAAACACCAGAGTGCTACTTTAGGGATGGAGAAAAATCCTGGTTTAATCTTCTGTTCTGTTAAAGAAATCGTATTTAGGAGTGTGTTCGCTCTTAGTCCATGTACACTCTTCCCTGTATCAAGGCACAATTTATGATATAGTGTGTTGAGCTCTGAGGTGATAAAATTTGTGACAGTACTTATAATGGAATTTTTAGCAGATATTTCTAAAATATAAATTGACAGTGCCTGCAATTTACCCTTCAGAATATTAAGTCACTCCTTACATGGAAGTAATTACAATGATCGATTTCAAATTCCCATGACAGCAGTAAAGATCTGATTACATGTTAAAAAAAATGTTACTAATCATCCTGTGCTTGTCAGTTACTGTTTAGAAAGGTAGGAGGGTAGATTGTTCCTTAGGATTACTAGTTTAGAAAATTTTTGCAACTGAATGAATTGTTAAATTGGAAAGATTGAATTTGTATTGAGTATACTGGAAAAAGTTGTATGTTAAGTGTATTATAAAGAATTGCATTAAATTTGTGTTTCACTGTTTCTGTGTATTAATTATCAAAACAAGATTTTTCTTGATGGATTAAACTTACACCGCCTTGCATTGTTTTCTGTAAACCATAGTGTAACGTTCTAACAATTTCATTCCAGTTACAACACACAAGAATGAATCCAGTTACTGACTTAAGTCAGTCGTGAGCACCCTCAAGAGATGACGCACACACGTGTGCGCGCGTGCGTTTTTCCGGAGGTCGACTTTTTTCTACATCTACATATACATTTATACTCTGCAAGCCACCCAACGGTGTGTGGCGGAGGGCACTTTACGTGCCACTATCATTACCTCCCTTTCCTGTTCCAGTTACGTATGGTTTGCGGGAAGACCGACCGTCTGAAAGCCTCCGTGCGCGCTCTAATCTCTCTCATTTTACATTCGTGATCTCCTCGGGAGGTCTAAGTAGGGGGAAGCAATATATTAGATACCTCATCCAGAAACGCACCCTCCTGAAACCTGGGAGAGCAAGCTACACCGCAATGCAGAGCGCCTCCCTTGCAAGCCTTCAGCTTGCTAAACATCTCCATAACGCTATCACTGTTACCATATAACCCTGTGACGAAACGTGCCGCTCTTCTTTGGAACTTCTCTATCTCCTCCGTCGAACCGATGTGGTACGGATCCCACACTGATGAGCAGTACTAAAATATAGGTTGAACGAGTGTTTTGTAAGCCACCTCCTTTGTTGATGGACTACATTTTCTAAGGACTCTCCCAATGAATCTCAGCCTGGTACCCACCTTACCAACAATTAATTTTATATGATCATTCCACTTCAAATCGTTCGGTACGCATACTCCTAGATATTTTACAGTAGTAACTGCTACGAGTGTGTGTTCTGCTATCATATAATTGTACAATAAAGGATCCTTCTTTCTATGTATTCGCAATACATTACATTTGTCTATTTAAGGGTCAGTTGCCACTCCCTGCACCAAGTGCCTATCCGCTGCAGATCTTCCTGCATTTTGCTACAATTTTCTAATGCTGCAACTTCTCTGTATACTACAGCATCATCCGCGAAAAGTCGCATGGAACTTCCTACACTACCTACTAGGTCATTTATATATATTGTGAAAAGCAATGGTCCTATAACACTCCCCTGTGGCACGCCAGAGGTTACTTTAACGTCTGTAGATGTCTCTCCATTGAGAACAACATGCTGTGTTTTGTTTGATAAAAACTCTTCAACCCAGCCACACAGCTGGTCTGATATTACGTAGGCTCTTACTTCGTCTATCAGGCGACAGTGCGGAACTGCATCGAACACCTCCTGGAAGTCGAGGAAAATACCAACTACCTGTGAGCCTGTATCTAATAATTTCTGGGTCTCATGAACAAATAAAGCGAGTTGGGTCTCACACGGTCGCTGTTTCCGGAATCCATTTTGATTCCTACAGAGTAGATTCTGGGTTCCCAAAAACGACATGATACTCGAGCAAAAAACGTGTTCTAAAATTCTACAACAGATCAACGTCAGAGATATAGGTCTATAGTTTTGCGCATCTGCTCGACGACCCTTCTTGAAGACTGGGACTACCTGTGCTCTTTTCCAATCATTTGGAACTTACCGTTCCTCTACAGACTTACGGTACACGGCTGTTAGGAGGGGGCAAGTTCTTTCACGTACTCTGTGTAGAATCGAATTGGTATCCCGTCAGGTCCAGTCGACTTTCCTCTGTTGAGTGATTTCAGTTGCTTTTCTATTTCCTGGATACTTAATTTGATGTCGGCCATTTTTTCGTTTCTGCGAGGAATTAGAGAAGGAACTGCAGTATGGTCTTCATCCGTGGAACACCTGTGCAAAAAGGTGTTTAGCATTTCCGCTTTACGCGCGTGTCATCCTGTGTTTCAATGCCATCATCATCCCGGAGTGTTTGGATACGCTGTTTCGAGCCACTTACTGATTTAATGTAAGACCAGAACTTCCTAGGATTTTCTGTCAAATCGGTACATAGAATTTCTTCAGAATTCACTGAACGCTTAACGCATAGCCCTTGGCTGTGTTTAACTTGGAGAGAAGCTCTCTTTGCTTTCACAGTGGTTTCCTAACTTTGTTGTTGTACCATGTTGGGATTCCCCATCCCTCACAGTTTTACTCGGCACTTAGCTGTTTAAAATGAATTTTACGATTGCCATGAAGTTTTTCCATAAACACTCAACCATGTCAGTGTCGGTACAGAAATTTTAGTTTTGATCTGTTAGGTAGTTTGAAATCTGCCTTCTATTACTACTGCTAAACCGAAAAACCTTCATCCCATTTTTACATACCTATTTACTTCCATAGTCCGGGATGCTGCAATGGCCTTAAGATCACTGATTCCCTGTTCTCCACATACAAAGTCGAAAAGTTTGGTTCTGCTCGTTATCAGTAAGTCCAAGATGTTCCCTCCACGAGTCGGTCCTCAGTTTAATTGCTCGAGGTCGGCGTTTTTCCCGGAGGTCGGCGTTTTTCCCGGAGGTCGGCGTTTTTCCCGGAGGTCGGCGTTTTTCCCGGAGGTCGGCGTTTTTCCCGGAGGTCGGCGTTTTTCCCGGAGGTCGGCGTTTTTCCCGGAGGTCGGCGTTTTTCCCGGAGGTCGGCGTTTTTCCCGGAGGTCGGCGTTTTTCCCGGAGGTCGGCGTTTTTCCCGGAGGTCGGCGTTTTTCCCGGAGGTCGGCGTTTTTCCCGGAGGTCGGCGTTTTTCCCGGAGGTCGGCGTTTTTCCCGGAGGTCGGCGTTTTTCCCGGAGGTCGGCGTTTTTCCCGGAGGTCGGCGTTTTTCCCGGAGGTCGGCGTTTTTCCCGGAGGTCGGCGTTTTTCCCGGAGGTCGGCGTTTTTCCCGGAGGTCGGCGTTTTTTCCCGGAGGTCGGCGTTTTTCCCGGAGGTCGGCGTTTTTCCCGGAGGTCGGCGTTTTTTCCCGGAGGTCGGCGTTTTTCCCGGAGGTCGGCGTTTTTTCCCGGAGGTCGGCGTTTTTCCCGGAGGTCGGCGTTTTTCCCGGAGGTCGGCGTTTTTCCCGGAGGTCGGCGTTTTTCCCGGAGGTCGGCGTTTTTCCCGGAGGTCGGCGTTTTTCCCGGAGGTCGGCGTTTTTCCCGGAGGTCGGCGTTTTTCCCGGAGGTCGGCGTTTTTCCCGGAGGTCGGCGTTTTTCCCGGAGGTCGGCGTTTTTCCCGGAGGTCGGCGTTTTTCCCGGAGGTCGGCGTTTTTCCCGGAGGTCGGCGTTTTTCCCGGAGGTCGGCGTTTTTCCCGGAGGTCGGCGTTTTTCCCGGAGGTCGGCGTTTTTCCCGGAGGTCGGCGTTTTTCCCGGAGGTCGGCGTTTTTCCCGGAGGTCGGCGTTTTTCCCGGAGGTCGGCGTTTTTCCCGGAGGTCGGCGTTTTTCCCGGAGGTCGGCGTTTTTCCCGGAGGTCGGCGTTTTTCCCGGAGGTCGGCGTTTTTCCCGGAGGTCGGCGTTTTTCCCGGAGGTCGGCGTTTTTCCCGGAGGTCGGCGTTTTTCCCGGAGGTCGGCGTTTTTCCCGGAGGTCGGCGTTTTTCCCGGAGGTCGGCGTTTTTCCCGGAGGTCGGCGTTTTTCCCGGAGGTCGGCGTTTTTCCCGGAGGTCGGCGTTTTTCCCGGAGGTCGGCGTTTTTCCCGGAGGTCGGCGTTTTTCCCGGAGGTCGGCGTTTTTCCCGGAGGTCGGCGTTTTTCCCGGAGGTCGGCGTTTTTCCCGGAGGTCGGCGTTTTTCCCGGAGGTCGGCGTTTTTCCCGGAGGTCGGCGTTTTTCCCGGAGGTCGGCGTTTTTCCCGGAGGTCGGCGTTTTTCCCGGAGGTCGGCGTTTTTCCCGGAGGTCGGCGTTTTTCCCGGAGGTCGGCGTTTTTCCCGGAGGTCGGCGTTTTTCCCGGAGGTCGGCGTTTTTCCCGGAGGTCGGCGTTTTTCCCGGAGGTCGGCGTTTTTCCCGGAGGTCGGCGTTTTTCCCGGAGGTCGGCGTTTTTCCCGGAGGTCGGCGTTTTTCCCGGAGGTCGGCGTTTTTCCCGGAGGTCGGCGTTTTTCCCGGAGGTCGGCGTTATGCTTTAGTTCGATATACATCAAAACTATCCATTTCATCGATTTATTTCGAGATAACACTAGATCGCGTGTTGATTTATTTCGAGATATCGATTTATTTCGAGATATCGATTATATTTCGGAGATATCGATTATATTTCGAGATATCGATATATTTCGAGATATCGATATATTTTCGAGATATCGATATATTTCGAGATATCGATATATTTCGAGATATCGATATATTTCGAGATATCGATATATTTCGAGATATCGATATATTTCGAGATATCGATATATTTCGAGATATCGATATATTTCGAGATATCGATATATTTCGAGATATCGATTTATTTCGAGATATCGATTTATTTCGAGATATCGATTTATTTCGAGATATCGATATATTTCGAGATATCGATTTATTTCGAGATATCGATATATTTCGAGATATCGATATATTTCGAGATATCGATATATTTCGAGATATCGATATATTTCGAGATATCGATATATTTCGAGATATCGATATATTTCGAGATATCGATATATTTCGAGATATCGATTTATTTCGAGATATCGATATATTTCGAGATATCGATATATTTCGAGATATCGATTTATTTCGAGATATCGATTTATTTCGAGATATCGATTTATTTCGAGATATCGATTTATTTCGAGATATCGATTTATTTCGAGATATCGATTTATTTCGAGATATCGATTTATTTCGAGATATCGATATATTTCGAGATATCGATTTATTTCGAGATATCGATTTATTTCGAGATATCGATTTATTTCGAGATATCGATTTATTTCGAGATATCGATTTATTTCGAGATATCGATTTATTTCGAGATATCGATTTATTTCGAGATATCGATTTATTTCGAGATATCGATTTATTTCGAGATATCGATTTATTTCGAGATATCGATTTATTTCGAGATATCGATTTATTTCGAGATATCGATTTATTTCGAGATATCGATATATTTCGAGATATCGATTTATTTCGAGATATCGATTTATTTCGAGATATCGATTTATTTCGAGATATCGATATATTTCGAGATATCGATTTATTTCGAGATATCGATTTATTTCGAGATATCGATTTATTTCGAGATATCGATTTATTTCGAGATATCGATTTATTTCGAGATATCGATTTATTTCGAGATATCGATTTATTTCGAGATATCGATTTATTTCGAGATATCGATTTATTTCGAGATATCGATTTATTTCGAGATATCGATTTATTTCGAGATATCGATTTATTTCGAGATATCGATTTATTTCGAGATATCGATTTATTTCGAGATATCGATTTATTTCGAGATATCGATTTATTTCGAGATATCGATATATTTCGAGATATCGATTATTTCGAGATATCGATATATTTCGAGATATCGATATATTTCGAGATATCGATATATTTCGAGATATCGATATATTTCGAGATATCGATATATTTCGAGATATCGATATATTTCGAGATATCGATATATTTCGAGATATCGATATATTTCGAGATATCGATATATTTCGAGATATCGATATATTTCGAGATATCGATATATTTCGAGATATCGATATATTTCGAGATATCGATATATTTCGAGATATCGATATATTTCGAGATATCGATATATTTCGAGATATCGATATATTTCGAGATATCGATATATTTCGAGATATCGGTATATTTCGAGATATCGGTATATTTCGAGATATCGGTATATTTCGAGATATCGGTATATTTCGAGATATCGGTATATTTCGAGATATCGGTATATTTCGAGATATCGGTATATTTCGAGATATCGGTATATTTCGAGATATCGATATATTTCGAGATATCGATATATTTCGAGATATCGATATATTTCGAGATATCGATATATTTCGAGATATCGATTTATTTCGAGATATCGATTTATTTTCGAGATATCGATTTATTTCGAGATATCGATTTATTTCGAGATATCGATATATTTCGAGATATCGATATATTTCGAGATATCGATATATTTCGAGATATCGATATATTTCGAGATATCGATATATTTCGAGATATCGATATATTTCGAGATATCGATATATTTCGAGATATCGATATATTTCGAGATATCGATTTATTTCGAGATATCGATATATTTCGAGATATCGATATATTTCGAGATATCGATATATTTCGAGATATCGATATATTTCGAGATATCGATTTATTTCGAGATATCGATTTATTTCGAGATATCGATATATTTCGAGATATCGATATATTTCGAGATATCGATATATTTCGAGATATCGATATATTTCGAGATATCGATATATTTCGAGATATCGATATATTTCGAGATATCGATATATTTCGAGATATCGATTTATTTCGAGATATCGATATATTCGAGATATCGATATATTTCGAGATATCGATATATTTCGAGATATCGATATATTTCGAGATATCGATTTATTTCGAGATATCGATTTATTTCGAGATATCGATATATTTCGAGATATCGATATATTTCGAGATATCGATTTATTTCGAGATATCGATTTATTTCGAGATATCGATTTATTTCGAGATATCGATTTATTTCGAGATATCGATATATTTTCGAGATATCGATATATTTCGAGATATCGATATATTTCGAGATATCGATATATTTCGAGATATCGATTTATTTCGAGATATCGATTTATTTCGAGATATCGATTTATTTCGAGATATCGATATATTTCGAGATATCGATATATTTCGAGATATCGATATATTTCGAGATATCGATATATTTCGAGATATCGATATATTTCGAGATATCGATATATTTCGAGATATCGATATATTTCGAGATATCGATTTATTTCGAGATATCGATTTATTTCGAGATATCGATTTATTTCGAGATATCGATTTATTTCGAGATATCGATTTATTTCGAGATATCGATATATTTCGAGATATCGATATATTTCGAGATATCGATATATTTCGAGATATCGATATATTTCGAGATATCGATATATTTCGAGATATCGATATATTTCGAGATATCGATTTATTTCGAGATATCGATTTATTTCGAGATATCGATTTATTTCGAGATATCGATTTATTTCGAGATATCGATATATTTCGAGATATCGATATATTTCGAGATATCGATATATTTCGAGATATCGATTTATTTCGAGATATCGATTTATTTCGAGATATCGATTTATTTCGAGATATCGATATATTTCGAGATATCGATATATTTCGAGATATCGATTTATTTCGAGATATCGATTTATTTCGAGATATCGATTTATTTCGAGATATCGATTTATTTCGAGATATCGATTTATTTCGAGATATCGATTTTATTTCGAGATATCGATTTATTTCGAGATATCGATTTATTCGAGATATCGATTTATTTCGAGATATCGATTTATTTCGAGATATCGATTTATTTCGAGATATCGATTTATTTCGAGATATCGATTTATTTCGAGATATCGATTTATTTCGAGATATCGATTTATTTCGAGATATCGATTTATTTCGAGATATCGATTTATTTCGAGATATCGATTTATTTCGAGATATCGATTTATTTCGAGATATCGATTTATTTCGAGATATCGATTTATTTCGAGATATCGATTTATTTCGAGATATCGATTTATTTCGAGATATCGATTTATTTCGAGATATCGATTTATTTCGAGATATCGATTTATTTCGAGATATCGATTTATTTCGAGATATCGATTTATTTCGAGATATCGATTATTTCGAGATATCGATATATTTCGAGATATCGATATATTTCGAGATATCGATTTATTTCGAGATATCGATTTATTTCGAGATATCGATTTATTTCGAGATATCGATTTATTTCGAGATATCGATTTATTTCGAGATATCGATTTATTTCGAGATATCGATTTATTTCGAGATATCGATTTATTTCGAGATATCGATTTTATTTCGAGATATCGATTTATTTCGAGATATCGATTTATTTCGAGATATCGATTTATTTCGAGATATCGATTTATTTCGAGATATCGATTTATTTCGAGATATCGATTTATTTCGAGATATCGATTTATTTCGAGATATCGATTTTATTTCGAGATATCGATTTATTTCGAGATATCGATTTATTTCGAGATATCGATTTATTTCGAGATATCGATTTATTTCGAGATATCGATTTATTTCGAGATATCGATTTATTTCGAGATATCGATTTATTTCGAGATATCGATTTATTTCGAGATATCGATTTATTTCGAGATATCGATTTATTTCGAGATATCGATTTATTTCGAGATATCGATTTATTTCGAGATATCGATTTATTTCGAGATATCGATTTATTTCGAGATATCGATTTATTTCGAGATATCGATTTATTTCGAGATATCGATTTATTTCGAGATATCGATTTATTTCGAGATATCGATTTATTTCGAGATATCGATTTATTTCGAGATATCGATTTATTTCGAGATATCGATTTATTTCGAGATATCGATTTATTTCGAGATATCGATTTATTTCGAGATATCGATTTATTTCGAGATATCGATTTATTTCGAGATATCGATTTATTTCGAGATATCGATTTATTTCGAGATATCGATTTATTTCGAGATATCGATTTATTTCGAGATATCGATTTATTTCGAGATATCGATTTATTTCGAGATATCGATTTATTTCGAGATATCGATTTATTTCGAGATATCGATTTATTTCGAGATATCGATTTATTTCGAGATATCGATTTATTTCGAGATATCGATTTATTTCGAGATATCGATTTATTTCGAGATATCGATTTATTTCGAGATATCGATTTATTTCGAGATATCGATTTATTTCGAGATATCGATTTATTTCGAGATATCGATTTATTTCGAGATATCGATTTATTTCGAGATATCGATTTATTTCGAGATATCGATTTATTTCGAGATATCGATTTATTTCGAGATATCGATTTATTTCGAGATATCGATTTATTTCGAGATATCGATTTATTTCGAGATATCGATTTATTTCGAGATATCGATTTATTTCGAGATATCGATTTATTTCGAGATATCGATTTATTTCGAGATATCGATTTATTTCGAGATATCGATTTATTTCGAGATATCGATTTTATTTCGAGATATCGATTTATTTCGAGATATCGATTTATTTCGAGATATCGATTTATTTCGAGATATCGATTTATTTCGAGATATCGATTTTATTTCGAGATATCGATTTATTTCGAGATATCGATTTATTTCGAGATATCGATTTATTTCGAGATATCGATTTATTTCGAGATATCGATTTATTTCGAGATACCGATTTATTTCGAGGTATCGGTGCATTGCGATATGTCGCCATTAGTAGCTATATTTCAACGAGACAGAGCTCAGTTCACCTCGTCAGTGTAGGCAAGTCGAGTACATTGCACAGTTCACAACTGACGTGCGTCACATTTCAGGAAAAGACAACCTGGTCGCAGATTGCCTGTCTAGGAATTTTGCCAGTTTAAATTCAGTTCATTGGACCGAGTTACCGTCTAAACAACGAGAAGATCCTTTCTTGCGTAGTCTAATATAGGAACAGAGAACTGCGCTGCAGCTCAGACGTGTGTCTGTCACAAATGTTCCAGACGGAATGTGGTGTGATGTAGCAAAAGGAAAGGAGCGACCTTACATACCAGAACAATATCTTCGCGAGATTTATATTGCACTACATAACCTATCACATCCAGGAGTAACGAGCTACACCCAAGTTAGTTTCCTCCAAAGTAGTGTGGCCTGGAATGCAAAAAGATTGTCGTGCATGGGCGCTTGCATGCCTAACATGCCAGCGTAATAAAATCAGCACACGTCTCTTACACCTATTGTTAACTTCCCGACGCCATCTGCAAGATTTTCACATATACATGCGGACATTGTGGGCCTGCTATCATGCTCTTCAGAACAACGCTATTTTCTCACAATCATTGATCGTTTTACCAGGTGGCCAGAAGTAGTTGTAATACAAGACATTTCTGCGGAGTCGGTTGCAAAAGCACTTGCATTCATGGTTCTCCAGGTTTGGCGTTCCGCAAAACATAACAACAGATCGCGGAAGGCAGTTTGAAAGCCAATGTTTCAATGAACTTTTACTACTGTGCGGGTGCAACCACCTATGCACCACAAGCTATCATCCATCTAGTAATGGAATGGTGGAACGACTACATCGCACGCTCAAAGCTGCATTAATGTGTAGTTCCACTTCATGGCCTGAGGCACTACCGCTGGTCCTACTCGGATTGAGAACGGCCGTGAAGGAGGACTTACAATGCTCTTCCGCAGAATTGGTTTATGGCGAGCAATTGAGGGTTTCTGGAGAATTTATCGTTCCAGCATCTACACAGCCGTTCGCCCCTGAGCTATGCACGCAATTCGCGAGTAAACTCAGCGTTAGAATGAGAAACATCAAACTCACTAAACCTATCAGATATGGACACCGGAGGGTGTTTGTACATAAAGACCTGCAAGCAACGTCCCACGCGTGGCTTAAGGATGATACAGTTCGCCCGCCGCTTGTTTCGCCTTACTCTGGACCATACAGGGTAATCACAAGAGGAAGCCACAGCTTCAAAATCGATAAGGATGGTAAAGAAGACAGTCTCAATTGAGCAGCTTAAACCTGCTTACACCGAAGTGGGTACACTCCTTCCTCGGTCTGCAAAATCACCCCAAACGTGGAGGCCAAAGAAACAGCAGATAGTCTCGCTGAGCTCTAGGTTTCAGAAGAGGACAACGAAGCAGCAAGTGCAGAACAGAAGCAGCCATTGCGTGCACCAGATGTTTTCACGAGAGCTGGTAGAAAAATCAAGTGCAAGTTTCCCCACATACCTGGTGCACCCGGTTGCAAAAGGAAGGGGGCTGATGTGGCGACGTCATTTATCCACTGCTCCAAAAACAGCGGGTGAAAGCTGCAGCTGATAGATATTTATCTTTGCCGTAGTCGGCTTGGTTACGAGTTGTTTATTCTAGTTAGTTTTTGACCTGTGCTTGGAAAATAAAATGTTTTCTCATCTCATGAAAAAGCTGTTATTTCATAAAATATAAAGGCTCCCATAGATTCAATGACTACCATAGTAGAATCTTACTGGTAGATCTCTCTCAAAACGTGAAGAAATTCTAGTTGTTGGTGAGTCCTTATTGATTACATACTGTAAATCCTTTGAGCAAAATATTGTTTTTGTTCTCACAATAAAACTGGCTCAGCAAGCTGCCGTAAACCATGAAATAAATTTGACAAAGGAGTGTCCAGAATATTAAACAGCAGTCATACTGCGCACTCGCGGAAACGTGTTAACTTTAAAATGCAAAACAAATACAGAGCAAATTTGTCATGCAGGAATATATAATACTACAACAATATAGTAATGAGTACAAAAAGAGGCCCCATCAGGTAAGCAAGCAAATTTGTAAGAGGTGTCTGAAGATGGATTTGTAATAAACTCAAAATCAGTAATGGTTTGATTTAAATAAACCTTTTTAAACCACACATCACAATGGGAAGTACATCCTGCGACACACTTCATTGTAGTTAGGACGCAAACGTCAATGCAGATCACCAGATATTGGACTTTTACACTGGACAAAACTAGTGTTTGTGTTTTGTTTATGGAACCGTTTGCGAGGAAAATTGCAGGGCAACGACAGAAAACCTTAATCAGGACAACCAGTTGAAGATTTAAAACCAGCACATCACACACACATACACACACGTGTGTGTGTGTGTGTGTGTGTGTGTGTGTGTGTGTGTGTGTGTGTGTGTGTGTGTGTGTGTGTGTATACAGTCTCAACTACACCATCCAGGCTCATTAATGTAACTACTACCTGGCAAAAGCCTGAATAATCATCTTTTGCAACACGGACTGCTGCACAACATGCAGGAAGAGAGTGAATTAGGTTCAGGATGACACTAACAGGGATGTGGTGCCATGCCAACTCAATTGCCGTGGTCAGATGCCATAGCGTGAACAACCGGATCGAGGTGGCCCTACAGATTCTCGATTGGGTTTAAATCCATGGAGTATGGTGGTCAGAGGAGTATGATAAATTATACTTGTGCTCTTTGAACCAAGCAGGTACACTACAAGCTGCGGGACACTTTGCATTGTCCTGCAGGAAGATGTCATTATGCCAAGGAAAAACAAAATGCCTGTAGGTGTGGACATAGTCCCCCATGGATTGATGTATACTTGTGTTCCATTTTGCCTTCCAGAATGACGATATTAAGCAGGGAATACCAAAACAACATTCGCTAGATCTGGACCCTTAAGACGATTGTTGCAGGGTGTTTGTTTTCAGATGTTTCACGCGGTATACGCCAATGGCCATGTGTCCGATAGAGCATAAAACGTGATTTATCTGAAAAGGCCATCTGTCACGACTCAGTGGACCACCAGTTTCGATGCTGACGTGCTAATTCTGGTCTTCGTCGCCGATGGACAGCAGTCAGTAGGGTCTATGAACCAGGTACTTGCTACGGAGGCCCATACATAGCAACGTTGGCTGGACGATAATTGAGGAAACACTTTTGGTAACCTCTTGGTTTTTATGCGCCACATTTGCCTTTCCGCCGGTTTGGGATAGCTCAATTTTGCCGAGCAGGGCATACTTCAACCATGGCGGCAGGCGGACAGTTTACAGATTTATTCGTTTCGGAAATGGTTCCACCCGTGTTCCAAAAGCCAATGTACATGCCGCTTTTGGACGTTAGCGCAATTAGCTGTTGCTTAACGTTTGCAAAAATCTCTTAGCTTTCATTATTCTCACGGGAAAGTTTAAATTAACAATGAAGGAAATGACAGACTAAGCAGAGAGGACATTGAAAATCATGTACGGGGCGCATACTCTGTAATCTAGTGGCTTTTGTACGTGTGCGGTCGTTTCTCAGCTTGATAGGCTGCAAGTGTCCTGCATCAAACTGTCCATCTCGACTTCCTTTACACCAACATGATACGTTGCAGACAGTTGTCATTTACATACTGTAGAGTGGACTGCATTTGTAAAGCATATTTCTCGAATAATAATACGAAGTTCTCGAGAAACTTTCTTTATAACGCTGAACTCTAGGGGGCCAAAAATCCTGACATCCTCCGCGTGAAGTAGAGAGGAGTCAACGTCTGCACAAATGATCTGCAAACGACCAATGACGAAGGGACTGGCTCTTCCCAATGCCACAGAAGTACAGAGGCGTGTATAACTTAAGAGCGGAAGTAACTTTCACAAGATGTGCCACTGCCAAGTAACATAGCTCGATGAAAGTTGAACCATACATAGAAAGCACTGCTACAGTATATTACAGAAGGTAACTGAAAGAAATACGTAGTGAGACGAAAATAAATGGCATTTCTATTGAAAGACAAGAACTACACTGAAGTCACAATAACTACACTGAAGTCACCGTGAATTATATTCTCTTCTGTGCAAAAAAAGGCAGGGCATGATTTTTAATAGTTTGTCTAATCACCATGGGCGGCAATTTGTGCTGTGCAACATGCTCACATGCTAGCCACAAGATTGGCGAGGAGCCCTGCAGTAGAGCATTCCATTCCTCGACCAGTGCGGCTGTGAACTGCCATATTGTTGGTGCACGTCTTGCTGAATCCACATATACTCGATGGGATGTAAACTGGGGGACGGGCAGGCCAGTCCATGCGCCGAATATCCTCTCATTTAAGATCCCCTCCATCTATGTAGTTCGATACAGCCCCGAACTGTCATTCGTAAAAATGGAGTCCGGACCAAATGCACTCCCAAGATGACACACAGGGGAAAGGGGTACAGGGTCACAATACCGGTGACTGGTGGGTGTACCATGTTCAAAATTTTGGAAGTCAATACGCCCAGACAACATTACGCCTCCCTACACCACAGCACCTGGATCACCAAAACGACCATGTTAGACAATGTTCCTGAGTGCATCGCCATATGAGGTTACATCCAGAATCACTACTCGGACTGAATCTGCTCTCATCTGAGAAGATCACGCGGCGCCACTCCTCACCAGCCCAGTTCCTATGCTTTTCGCACCATCACAGACGGAGCCGTCGACTTGCGGGTGTCAACGGATCACAATTCCTTGTTGTAGAGCAGAGAGATCCTCCCCCCCCCCCCCCCCCCCCCAATGTCCCCTTGCTCCCAACAGTCGACATGCCACTGTGGAGCGTGAGAATAAATGCCCTGCAGTTCGTGAAGTGAAATATGGTTGCAATTGCACCCACTGTTTGACGTGGCTCCCTTCTTGCCTGTTGCATAATGTAGCGGTCACCTGTTGCTGTAGTTGACCGTGTTCGACAACCTCTTCTCTTTCAGGCAGCAGTGCCTGTGGTTCGGAATGCTCCCAGATTACGTGCTGCGGGGCCAGCCCTATTTTGCGCTACAATCTCGCTGATCTTACGCCAAGTGACGTCCAGTTTCCTGTACACGACTGGGAGACCTCTGGCAATATGCTCCCGCACTTTTATTAAATTCCAGCGAGTAGTTAATGTCACCTTACTTTATGTATCTCGTCCTTCAGTTTTGAAGAGTAGTGTGTATTGTTCCATTTTTTTAAAAGTCGGTGTATTCATCTTGAAGAAGCGTAGCTCACTGTGCACAAATTACCCTGACTATGTATATTCATCCACTATTTGAGAATCGGAGGACTTAGCGACTTTCAACAAACTTTAAACATAGTTTCAAACCCCTATGAAATTTTTTCTTGTTGATGTCCCCCCACAAAATGATGAAAGGAAAATATTTTCTCGCGTGCTACATTCTCACTATTCTTGCAGTAAAATCTTCAGCATTGGGCATGACGTCATTACATCTTTATTGAAGGTGAAAGGATATTAATGATAAGATTCGTTGATGACATCGCTATCTTCTGTGAAAGTGAACAAGAACTGCAGTATCTGTTGAATGGAATGAAGTCTAACGAATACAGAATATGGACTGAGAGTAAATCGAAGAAAGACGAAAGTAATTACAAGTAGCAGAAATAAGAACAGCGAGAACTTATCATCATAACTGGTTAAAAAAAAAAAAATGGTTCAAATGGCTCTGAGCACTATCGGACTTAACATCTATGGTCATCAGTCCTCTAGAACTTAGAACTACTTAAACCTAACTAACGTAAGGACATCACACAACACCCAGCCATCACGAAGCAGAGAAAATCCCTGACCCCGGCGGGAATCGAACCCGGGAACCCGGGCGTGGGAAGCGAGAACGCTACCGCACGACCACGAGATGCGAGCTCATAACTGCTGGTCACGAAGTATATGAAGTTAAGGAATTCTGCTATCTAGGCACAAAAATAAACAATGACAGATGGAGCAAGGAGGACTTAAAAAGGAGACTATCACAGGCGAAAGGAGCATTCCTGGTCAAGAGAAGACTATTAGTATCAAACATAGGTCCTAATTGGCGGGAGAATTTGTGAGAAATTATGTTGGAGCACAGTACTGTTTGGCAGTGAGACATGAAATGTGGGAAAATCGGAACAGAATACAAGCATTTGAGATGTCGTTCTACAGAATAACGTTGAAAACTGGGTGAACAGATAAGGTGAGGAATGACGGCAAAGAAAAAAACTGACAAGAAGGGACATCTGTTAAGACATAAAGAAATAACTTCCATGGTAATAGAGGGAGCTGTAGGGGATAAAAATTGTAATAGAAGACAGAGATTGGAATAACTGAGGACGTAGGCTCTAAATGCTAGTCTGAGATGAAGAGGTTGGGATAGGTAAGGAATTCGTGGCGGGTCGAAAAAAATATCAGTATTCCCAACACACTTTGCAGACAACAGGCAGTCAACGCATTTCACTTAATGTATCTGCAAAATTACAACACTGCATGACACGTCGATGAGGAACGTTCCGGTGGCCGTGCGGTTCTGGCGCTGCAATCCGGAACCGCGGGGTTGCTACGGTCGCAGGTTCGAATCCTGCCTCGGGCATGGGCGTGTGTGATGTCCTTAGGTTAGTTAGGTTTAAGTAGTTCTAAGTTCTAGGGGACTTATGACCTAAGATGTTGAGTCCCATAGTGCTCAGAGCGATTTGAACCATTTTTGAACCAGGAACATTCAGATACGTAACAAATTAGCTTTCGTCTAAAATGGAGCTCAAAATACCCGCTTTATATTCATAACGAGAGCACAGGCGACCTCCAACAGACATTACCTTTCAAACCTTCCCTGACGTTTTCCTCGACTACTTGCTTAACGACAAATATTTAACAAATTTGTAAAGTACTCAGACATTTTAAGCTGTCTGTATATGGGAGATCGGTTTTTTAAAGAATTGAGGAAGGGGCTTTACCGGCACGGTACTAAATATTTTTACGGCCCTGCATATCTGTACGTAACAACCGAGACGCAAACATTCCGCAGCCATTCGTCCTATTTCAGGATGCAAGATAACCGCCATAAGCTACTGAAGAGCAAATATGGTAAAAAAATGTACGTGCGTCACGGCTGTCCTTAAAGGCGACATAGACCTTGGGGAACAAATTAAGGCGAATGTAGCCGTCTCTGTAAAAGATTGCTTTGCTGGAAGTTCAGGTTCAGAATGCTACAGACACAGGAATGACTGGCAACAATAGTCTGTAAGTCGCTTTCTGGACGTCTTCAGTTAGAAATGTAATTATAGAGAAGTCTTTGACTGCATCATTAATGAACCACAACTGGACAGCTTCATATAATAAGATATTGGGTAACCATGCTTATTCCTATGAAATGGAATAAGGAACGACCTAAAGCCGAAAGAGCACATGGAACATATTTTAAGAAAAGTAAATGGCACCCTGAGATCGATTGCAGGCAAGACATCCCGCTGGTTTTCATGTCAGTAGACACTAAACATTTGATTTAGAAATGTTGAGGACATACCTGCTAATCATTTTCTCCTATTCGATTCTGCAGCGTACTTTTACTACATGCTAAATGTTATAACTATAAAAAACGGCAATTATGGTAAAACCTGCATTTACATTCGCACATTTTATATCTTTCCTCTATTAACGTTATTCACTGTTTGTCCCGGAGTAGGGCCTATTCTCTCAATTGTTCTCCTGCCATTAAAAAATTCGTATGGATACGATTTCCCACAATTTACGCTTTTGAGTCACTGCCACAAGCTTCAACATCGATTTTCAAATCGAGTTATGTGTAAAATATCGTGTTCCTCCTCACACACAATCTGTGGGGTAATGCATAACATTTCCAAGGTTTCACTTCATTTTTACATGCTTTGTAAGTAGGCTGTTTACGTTTTCTTATTGGTAACGCCACGTAGCGCTCTGTATGAAAAATCACTGGCTGTGCTGTGCGCAGTCTGTGGCTGGTTTGCATTGTTGTCTGCCATTGTAGTGTTGGGCAGCGGCAGCTGGATGCTAACAGCGCGCAGCGTTGCGCAGTTGGAGGTGAGCCGCCAGCAGTGGTGGACGTGGGGAGAGAGATGGCGGAGTTTTGAAATTTGTAAGAATTGGTGTCATGAACTGCTATATATATTATGACTAGTGAGGTAAATACATTGTTTGTTCTCTATTAAAATCTTTCATTTGCTAACTATGCCTATCAGTAGTTAGTGCCTTCAGTAGTTTGAATCTTTTATTTTGCTGGCAGTAGTGGCGCTCGCTGTATTGCAGTAGCTTGAGTAACGAAGATTTTTGTGAGGTAAGTGATTTTTGAAACGTATAGCTTAATGCTAGTCAGGGCCATTCTTTCGTAGGGACTTTTGGAAGTCAGATTGCGTTGCGCTAAAAATATTGTGTGTCAGTTTAAGCACAGTCGTGCATAAATTTTTCTAAGGGGACGTTTCATATGTCGACCCTTAGCCAAGGATACCTCACTGGAATCTTCTGATTTTTCCTTGTAGTTTGTGTAATTAGTGTAGCTTTTGTTTATTGCTGGCGCGTAATCATAGAGAGAATTTCCTTTGTAGTTGCAGTCTTTCATGGTTGTACAGCAAAATAGTTGTGGCATGCATGTAGTTTTGCACCAAGTATTTCTCAGCTGCGCTTGCAATTAACTAGACACTATTTTCTATGTTAATGTATTCTCTTATTTTTGATCTTCAAATTGTGTTTTTTTTTTCTGTGTTGTCGTGTGAAATATTGTGACAATAATGGCGTGTGAAAAACGTAATACTAGGCTCCAAAGTAAACTGAGAAATGACAGTGAAGACGAAAGCAGTGTGTTAGCGCCACCATGTAATGAATTAACTAATGTTCAAAGTAGTAATTTGGTAATTGTGCATAGGGAAATGGAGCGGGTTGCAAATAATGGTGTAGGCAGTGAAACAATTAGTGAACAGGGAAGCATTATCGATCGATCGGTTGGCAACAGCTCGCCTCAGGATTCCGAAATGACAGGACACAATATTGCAAATACTGTAGAGTCAGGTTTTGCGTCCTCACCGTTTTCTCAAATAAGTCAAGACACATTTTCTGTTTTTCAAAATGCGAATATTGCCGGTTCAAATGCACTGCCGAAAAGCACTGAGGAACATGTTTCAGACACCAGTGCATTGTTATTACAATTAATACAACAAATGGGACAAAAGCTTCAAAAGTTAGACACAATGGAACAAAATCTTCAAAAGTTAGACACAATGGAACAAAATCTTCAAAAGTTAGACACAACGCTTGAACAAAATCAGAAACAAAGGGACAGAATCTTCAAAAGTTAGACACAATGGAACAAAATCTTCGGAAGTTAGACACCACACTTGAACAAACACGTGAAGATTTAACTACTGAGTTACATAACATTGAATCGAAATGTCAAAAAATCTGTAATGACGTAAAAACACAAATTTGTGAGCATTTCCAACCCATTTTTTCGCGGCATGAAAATGCATTACAGAATCACGAAGCAGCCATAAAAGAATTGCAAACTATTGTTCGTGAAAATCACGACACCCTGCAAGCTAAAATGGACTCAGTTGCATCCACCGATTCGGTTACGCAACTTGCAAGAACTCAGGAAAACTTAAAGGACACAGTAGATTCGATTTCAACACAAATGGACACTCTGAAACTTGGTTCAGAAAAACACACTGAGGAAATGTGTTCACTATCGGAGAAAGTAGCCGAACTTTCGGATCAGTTCACTAATTTATCTACTAAGGTAGATGATAATCTGAATGACACAAAACCGGTAGTCTTTAATGACACAGAAGAGTACGAACAAATTAGGAAATTCAAACAAACTCTGAATCAAATTACTACGCAACACCAAAGAGAAATCCGGGAAGTACAAGATCAGCTGTCACAGGTAATACAACAATTACGTATTTCAGAGGACACTCGCGCTCCAATACGGGAAGAGGGACATAGAAATACGGAACAGCCACAAAATAATAACACAGGGCACTTCGAAAATTATGAAAGAAATTGGCAAGGTGCACCGAATTTTGAGATGGAACTGCCGACACGACGTAACAATGAACGATATGCTACCCGCCGACACGATGATTTTGACTATAAGCTGTTCATTACTACACGTAAATTCAAAACATTTAAGAATTCTGGCAACGACATTCATCCACAAGTGTGGCTCCATCAATTCTCTCATTGTTTCCCTCCCAACTGGTCACTAGAGCACAGATTAGAATTTATGTGTGGCTACTTGGAGAATGAACCAGCTGTAAGAATGCGATCGGTCATTCACGATTGCCACAGTGAAGGAGAATTTCACCATGCCTTCCTCTCAGCATATTGGTCCCAAGCCACACAAGACCGAGTAAAACATGGCATCATGATGATGAAACATTTCGAACAATCTGAATTTTCCAGTCTTGTCAAATATTTTGAAGACATGTTACATAAGAATCAGTATCTTTGAAACCCATACAGCCCCTCAGAACTCATCCGCATTTGCTTAATCAAATTACCTGAACATTTACGACAGATTATTTTAGCAGGACGATGCAAAGACGACACTGAAGCTTTTCAGCGACTGTTACAAGAACTGGAAATTGACACTGACAATCGCGGAACGCAAAAACAGAAGCACAATAATTACAGGTCATATCCGTCGCAATTCTGCGATGAAAGAAATAACAAATGGACACGACAAGGCTATTCTCACAACACAAATCGTGACCAAAACAGACAACACCCGTATGACAACCACTGGCAGAATAATAGTTACAGAGAAAGATCGTGTTTGCGTAGTAATGAACATGACAGACACAATCAGAGAAACAGACAATACGGGAACCAAAATAATTATTATCACGGGAGACAGAATAACTTCAGACGCAACGGTCCAGCGCGCAGTTACGATTCAGGGAGAAATTCTCCACCACGTGGCCGACAAGAAAGAAACTATGGAATCTACCGCCAAAATGACAGACCTGAATTGCATCAGAACTGGCGGGATTCCTACAGGACAGGGCCCTCTCGGCAAGGTGAATTGGTAGAAGTTAGGTCTCCTAATCCCAATAACGGCGCGCGCCAACAAAGAGACAGACAATGGCTCGCACCGCCGGCAGCCGCGTGCTCCGGCTGGCGCAGAGAAAAATAACATAGACGCTAACCTTGAGCAAAATTCCAGTGTTCCTTACCGACGTAATCACATGATAATTGCTTTTCAGTTGACAGTCTGCGTGCTAAGAAGAGTAAAGGTTTACACCACAATTCACATGTAAAACCGTTTATTGAAATATAATCTGCATTTTGACTTTGTCTTTGCACATTTCTAGTTTGCTTTGTGACACTGAGGAACTGTTAACATGCAACAATGTTTTGAAGTTAACTATACAGTCTAGAACCTAGGGAATATTTTTAAACAGAATTAACGAATGCATTGTTATGGTGAACAGACGACACAGTGTTGTTACTTGTACATTCTTACTTGTTAGTTGCACGATTACGTAACGACTATAAGGCTTACATACTTAGAACATATACTGTTAATGAGGTTTTAATGCAACATTTTGGTTTACTTGAAAATACACTCCTGGAAATTGAAATAAGAACACCGTGAATTCATTGTCCCAGGAAGGGGAAACTTTATTGACACATTCCTGGGGTCAGATACATCACATGATCACACTGACAGAATCACAGGTACATAGACACAGGCAACAGAGCATGCACAATGTCGGCACTAGTACAGTGTATATCCACCTTTCGCAGCAATGCAGGCTGCTATTCTCCCATGGAGACGATCGTAGGGATGCTGGATGTAGTCCTGTGGAACGGCTTGCTATGCCATTTCCACCTGGCGCTTCAGTTGGACCAGCGTTCGTGCTGAACGTGCAGACCGCGTGAGACGACGCTTCATCCAGTCCCAAACATGCTCAATGGGGGACAGATCCGGAGATCTTGCTGTTCAGGGTAGTTGACTTACACCTTCTAGAGCACATTGGGTGGCACGGGATACATGCGGACGTGCATTGTCCTGTTGGAACAGCAAGTTCCCTTGCCGGTCTAGGAATGGTAGAACGATGGGTTCGATGACGGTTTGGATGTACCGTACACTATTCAGTGTCCCCTCGACGATTACCAGAGGTGTACGGCCAGTGTAGGAGATAGTTCCCCACACCATGATGCCGGGTGTTGGCCCTGTGTGCCTCGGTCGTATGCAGTCCTGATTGTGGCGCTCACCTGCACGGCGCCAAACACGCATACGACCATCATTGGCACCAAGGCAGAAGCGACTCTCATCGCTGAAGACGACACGTCTCCATTCGTCCCTCCATTCACGCCTGTCGCGACACCACTGGAGGCGGGCTGCACGATGTTGGGGCGTGAGCGGAAGACGGCGTAACGGTGTGCGGGACCGTAGCCCAGCTTCATGGAGACGGTTGCGAATGGTCCTCGCCGATACCCCAGGAGCAACAGTGTCCCTAATTTGCTTGGAAGTGGCGGTGCGGTCCCCTACGGCACTGCGTAGGATCCTACAGTCTTGGCGTGCATCCGTGCGTCGCTGCGGTCCGGTCGCAGGTCGACGGGCACGTGCACCTTCCGCCGACCACTGGCGACAACATCGATGTACTGTGGAGACCTCACGCCCCATGTGTTGAGCAATTCGGCGGTACGTCCACCCGGCCTCCCGCATGCCCACTATACGCCCTCGCTCAAAGTCCGTCAACTGCACATACGGTTCACGTCCACGCTGTCGCGGCATGCTACCAGTGTTAAAGACTGCGATGGAGCTCCGTATGCCACGGCAAACTGGCTGACACTGAGGGCGGCGGTGCACAAATGCTGCGCAGCTAGCGCCATTCGACGGCCAACACCGCGGTTCCTGGTGTGTCCGCTGTGCCGTGCGTGTGATCATTGCTTGTACAGCCCTCTAGCAGTGTCCGGAGCAAGTATGGTGGGTCTGACACACCGGTGTCAATGTGTTCTTTTTTCCATTTCCAGGAGTGTACATTCTGGATTTAAAGTACTTTCTGTGAGATACCAGATGATACAGTGGTTAGTTTATGTGACAGCTACACGATTTTATCACGACGCTACTAATGACTGACAATTTACAATGTTGCTTTTGCAGTTTATCTGTTTTATATCTGCACAGTTTTTCTGAATTTTTCTGGAAAGTAAAACATGTTTTAGTAGTAACTTTGTGGTATAGCTACAATGAGACAGCCTTTTCTGTAGCACAACAATACGTACAGTACAGTACTTACTTCATCACGGCAATAAGCGTAATAACTAAGATATCTATACGCAAAGCATTTCAATTTCGTTTATCATGAGGTAAGTACATTGACTTCTGCAGAACTTCGCTTTCGGAGGACAATAACTACGACACTTCCACAGAGATTGTCTTACAGCAAGACGCACATTTAGCGCTACAGGACACGCATTAAACTATTTATTTTTCAACATATTTGAATTACAAAGAAAGTTTTCCGTGATACATTTCATTCCATTGCTGTAATCTGTAACACCTGAGGATATAATTACATTAATCCTCATGGGGGTACACGCCTACTTTGTGTACCATGTGTTTGGCAAGCAGAAGGAGCCCTAGCTAATATGGTATTTGCTTATACAACTATACACATCGGTACCATATTTCTCTAACACATAAATTACACAGCTATCTGGTTATTTAACTGAGAGAGACAAACATTTATTTTACTACATCAGTGACAGATGTTTACGTAATTGCACCATTGGATAACTTCACACTTATGAAATTGTATTTTGTCTGTACTTTGTGAACAGTTCATATTTTTTCGGAACCATTGTGATATTATGAGAGCTTTGAATGATGTATTTGGTATGGGATCATGATTTTTAAAGTACGTTTGAGGTAGATGACACTTTTGACATGAGCAGAGAATTTTTTTAGGTTTTGAAATTAGTGGACGAAGCTACGACGATTTTGAGAATTTGACTGAGGTGTTATGATGTTGTTATTACGATGACTATGTGTATTATGCTGTTGCGGTATGTTCATGATCAATAAGCTGATGCTATATGAGTTATTTGATTATGCTACGTATCTGTTATGATGAAATATTGAAGAAGTGTCGACGAATAAAGTAAGGAATAATGAGTAGTAGTTAGGAACTCTGGTTTGTGAAAAAGGTGGTTGGAAACCAAGAATCGTACTTTAAGAGTTATGAAATGTATGTAAATTCGTGAATGTACCACAATGCCGCCGAAAATTTTTTGGACACTGTTATATTAATAGAATTTTGTTTCTACAGATGTGTAACGCAAATTCTTGACCTGTGAAATTTTTTATATGAGACTGCCACTGTAGCGGAAACTGGTGTCGTAAATATTTCGGTAAGACAGTTAAGTGACCACCTGCACGTAATGCGTCGTGGGCACCTAGCTGGGCGACAGCCACCTGGAAACAAGCCATTAGTGTGTGCCTTTCAGAGGCACAAGAAAAAAAGGGAGGCAATTATCCTCGCTATTGACATTCCTTTGTAGAAAGCATCGCAAAAACGACACGCTCATTACTTGGGAAAGATACTTATTTACTTCTGCACACCTGATAATGACAAGCGTCTTTCTACGAGAGTTGAGAGAATTTCTACTAACTTATGAAATGTCACATGACTATTGAATGATATTTTTATGCTTTGTCCATAGTTGCTTATTTCATTTGATATGTTTTCCAGCTGTGTTGCAGCATTGGTTTTATAAAATTAAATGCATTTGCTAATGTGAACACTTTCTGTCGACAGATTTTCTAAATAATTATTTTATGATCCACATTCTGCGAAAAAGGAGCTCTTGGAATGGAAAGAGCAATAAGAAGCGACTAATAACAGTAACTGTATATATAATTTTCTTTTCAAGTACTTGGTAATTTGTTGTAGCATTAGTTTTTGTGGTGCACCACTTTAATTGCATAGACATTAAGATGTGAATAGACATTATCATCTGCATTGTTGTCTTTAGTGTGCTATTTTTTCTGCTTGTGGGTTTGCCATGTTTAGGTATAAGTTATAGCATTTGCTGCGGCTGTTTGCCATTCATAGTGCTACTGAATGTCACTTTGTATTACTAGGTTAAGCTAATTTTATTACTGATTTATTTTTCTTGTTTGCTGCGCATTGCCTTATATTAGTTGTAATATTGCTGCCTCCTTTTTTGCCAATTTCCATTTTTTATCATTGCTATTTGTGTTAATTCTTTTGTGCTGCTGCCTTGCCTCGTCCCTTAGTTTAGCATCTGAGCTCAGTAGCTTTAAGTTAGCTTAAGAGGGGGTAGACTATATAAGAAACTAACTATGATGAATTGGAAGAAAAGCACTGAGAAGCTTTAAGAAAATGGTTTGGCCAAAAAAGTAGTGTACAGTGGAGAAAAACTATTTTTGAAAGAGGATGTGAACAGAATACAGAAAGCAGGTTTAGATAGGACTTTTTGGGAATAATGATAAACTAAGGGAGATCTCTATGCAAAATACTGCAGTAAAACAAACCCTGTTCTTTCCTTTCGTATTATCCCTCTATGTGATTATGTACCCTTGTGTATTTGTCTTTTTCCTGTCTTTATGTGTTTAGCTAATAAGATTTATGTTGTAGAATTTTTCAAATACTATGTTATTTTCTTTGTAAATATGTTCAGACATTATTTATTGTGTTTTGTTTTAATGCTCATGTGTGAAGTTGATGTTTCAAAAGTTATTCTGAACTTTATGTGTGTACTTATGTCGTAATTTTTGTAACACTGATGTATTTGCTATTTCGATTCTTTTGTAAAGCCTGTACTACTGCTAATGTTATCTGTATTGTTATGTTCTTTAAAGATGTATTTTGTACCTTTGTTATTGCATTCTTATGTTATAAAATTGTAATTGACACCAGTTCATCAAATTAAGTAACTTGTAAATTACATTTCACTGCACACGTTTCTGTTGGTCATAGTATGGACAATATGTGAGAAGTAGGGACTGATAGTGTTTGCACGTGTGTTAATAATTCAGTAAGGGACTGGATAACAGCATTGCTGGTTGAAATGACATTTCAAAAAATTTGTGAGTGCACAAGTGGTGGTTTATGGACTTGCTATATTCTCCGCAAGACTCTTCGATGGTGATTGTGCACCTGCACAGTCGCAACAGATGGCTGCTGGCTATCTCTACAAGGACTGAAGTGGGTCTACGCCTTTGATGACTCACCAATACCATTATTTCTACAAGGACTGCAGTGGGTCTGCACCTCTGGTGGCCCACCAATACCGTAATCTCTACCAGGGCTACAATGGGTCTACTCTGTGTTGACTTACCTACCAATATTCTTCAAAAGTTCGACCGACTCTGCTGTGGGTTTGCTCTGTTGTGGCCCATTACCTGTCTGCATGTCTAGAGTCAGCGCTGTCTTTCCGTTGGAAAGACACCACTACTTCTTCAAGTCTGCTTAGAAATCCACTACTTCCAGACTCAGACTTTGAGAAAAACACTGCAATTTTACTGTGATGAACAATGAGGACTGTCTTTATGGATTGTGAGAAAATTTTAGCTTTTGACCAACATTGTATCAATAAGTGTGGGCATTTGATATCTTTGTTATTGTAATTATGAAAAAATTTTTCAAACCTGTATTGGCCACTGCCCAAAACAATTTGTAAATTTTTTTTGTGGGGAGCATGGGGGCTATGTAAGTAGGCTGTTTACGTTTTCTTATAGGTAACGCCACATAGCGCTCTGTATGAAAGATCACTGGCTGTGCTGTGCGCAGTCTGTGGCTGGTTTGCATTGTTGTCTACCATTGTAGTGTTGGGCAGCGGCAGCTGGATGCTAACAGCGCGTAGCGTTGCGCAGTTGGAGGTGAGCCGCCAGCAGTGGTGGACGTGGGGAGAGAGATGGCGGAGTTTTGAAATTTGTAAGAATTGGTGTCATGAACTGCTATATATTTTATGACTAGTGAGGTAAATACATTGTTTGTTCTCTATTAAAATCTTTCATTTGCTAACTATGCCTATCAGTAGTTAGTGCCTTCAGTAGTTTGAATCTTTTATTTAGCTGGCAGTAGTGGCGCTTGCTGTATTGCAGTACCTTGAGTAACGAAGATTTTTGTGAGGTAAGTGATTTGTGAAACGTATAGCTTAATGCTAGTCAGGGCCATTCTTTTGTAGGGACGTTTGGAAGTCAGATTGCGTTGCGCTAAAAATATTGTGTGTCAGTTTAAGCACAGTCCTGTACAATTTTTCTAAGGGGACGTTTCAGCTTGGCTGTGACATCCATTTATGACACAAAAATTAATTCTTTTTGTTGGTGAGAACGAAAAATGCTCGTGCCTGTCGGATGCTCATGAATAAATTGACGTCACGAATGTCATGGGATACCACCTAATATCATTTCAGACTTCGTCTCCCCCTACACAGCGCAGCAAGTCGACGTAGCATGGACTTGACAAATAGTTGGAAATCCCCTGCTGAAATACTGAGCCATGCCGCCTCTATAGCCGTCCAAAATTGCGAAAGTGTTGCCGGTGCAGGATTTTGTGAACGAACTGACCTCTAGATTGTTGTTGTTGTGGTCTTCAGTCCTGAGACTGGTTTGATGCAGGTCTCCATGCTAATCTATCCTGTGCAAGCTCTTTCATCTCCCAGTACCTACTGCAACCTACATCCTTCTGAATCTGCTTAGTGTATTCATCTCTTGGTCTCCCTCTACGATTTTTACCCTCCACGCTCCTCTCCAATGCTAAATTTGTGATCCCTTGATGCCTCAGGACATGTCCTACCAACCGATCCCTTCTTCTAGTCAAGTTGTGCCACAAACTTCTCTTCTCCCCGGTCCTATTCAGTACCTCCTCATTAGTTACGTGATCTACCCACCTAATCTTAAACATTCTTCTGTGGCACCACATTTCGAAAGCTTCTATTCTCTTCTTGTCCAAACTATTTATTGTCCATGTTTCACTTCTATACATGGCTACCTCAATACAAATACTTTCAGAAACGACTTCCTAACACTTAAATCTATACTCGATGTAATCCTGTATTCACCTGACCAGAAGTGTTGTTCCTCCTGCCACCAAACTTCGTTAATTCCCACTATATCTAACTTTAACCTATCCATTTCCCTTTTTAAATTTTCTAACCTACCTGCCCGATTAAGGGATCTGACATTCCACGCTCCGATCCGTAGAATGCCAGTTTTCTTTCTCCTGAGTAGTCTCTTGAGTAGTCCCCGCCCGGAGATCCGAATGGGGGACTATTTTACCTCCGGAATATTTTACCCAAGAGGACGCCATCATCATTTATCCATACAGTAAAGCTGTACGCCCTCGGGAAAAATTACGGCCGTAGTTTCCCCTTGCTTTCAGCCGTTCGCAGTACCGGCACAGCAAGGCCGTTTTGGTTAATGTTGGAAGGCCAGGTCAGTCAATCATCTACACTGTTGCTCCTGCAACTACTGAAAATGCTGCTGCCCCTCTTCAGGAACCACACATTTGTCTCGCCTCTCTACAGATATCCCTCCGTTGTGGTTGCACCTACAGTACGGCCATCTG
This sequence comes from Schistocerca gregaria, assembly GCF_023897955.1. Lineage (NCBI taxonomy): Eukaryota > Metazoa > Arthropoda > Insecta > Orthoptera > Acrididae > Schistocerca > Schistocerca gregaria. The sequence continues at coordinate 187,301,818 of NC_064929.1, forward strand.
TATCGCTGAGGCACGCTAGCCTCCCCACCAACGGCAAGGTCCATGGTTCATGGGGAATGTACTAGATATAAGGAACGTATTCTCACCAGAAGAGGTCACATAAATGTTCGAGTGGATTCTCGTCGGACGACCTGTGTAGACAAATCACTCGCTCTAATTGTTCAGAACAACTGTGGCCAGTTGAAATGGCACGTTGTCATCCATAAAAATTTCACTGTTGAATGGCTGCAAATGATCTCCAAGAAGCCGAACATAACTATTTCCACTCATTGATCGGTTCAGTTGGACGAGAGAACTCAGTCCATTCCATGTAAAGACAGTCCACACCATTATGGAGCTGGCACCAGTTTGCACCATGCCTTGTTGACAACTTGGGTTCATGGCTTCGTGGCGTCTGCGTCACTTTCCAACCCTACCATCAGCTCTTGCCAACTAAAATCGACACTCAACTGACCCGGCCACGGTTTTCCAGACGTCCAGGGTCCAACCGATATAATCGCGAGCCCAGGAGAGGCGCTGCAGGCGATGTGCCGTTCGTAATGGCACTTGCGTCGGTTGCCTGCTGCCACACCCCATTAACGCCAGATTTTGCAGCACTGTTCTAACGGATACGTTCATCGTACGTCATACAGTGATTTATACGGTTATTTCATGCAGTGTTCCTTGTCTGTAGCACTGACTATTCTACACAAACGCCGCTGCTCTCAGTCTTTAAGTAAAGGCCGTTGCCACTGCGTTGTCCTTGGTGAGAGGTAATGCCTGAAATTTTGTATTCTCAGCACATACTCGACACTCTGGACCTCAAAATATTAGATTCCTTAACGATTTCTGAAACGGGATGTTCCATAGGTCTAGCTCCAACAACCAGTCCACGTTCAGAGTCTGTTAATTCAAGTCGTGCCGCCATAATCACGTCGGAAACCTGAGTACAAATAATAATTCCGCCCTTTTACACCTGATGTACGCCATACTACCGACACCTGTACATGTGTATATCGGTATCCCACGACTTTTGTCTCAGTCTATTTCCGTACCCACGCCAGGGTTCCCGGGTTCGATTCCCGGCGGGGTCAGGGATTTTCTCTGCCTCGTGATGGCTGGGTGTTGTGTGATGTCCTTAGGTTAGTTACGTTTAAGTATTATAAGTTCTAGGGGACTGATGACCATAGATGTTAAGTCCCATAGTGCTCAGAGCCATTTGAACCATTTGAACCATATCCGTAGGTACTGTAATAAACTGATGGTTCATCTACTTATTGTCACTGTCGCGTCACTTCCTGCCGTTAACTTGTACCAGCTACAAGTATTGCAACAAACGTTTTGTCCATTTGTGAAATAATAGCATCCGTTCGTCGATTATTTAGATTCGTTTTTGAAACTAAAGGCAAATATCAAATCCACGCGTCAGTTGTTTTAAAAATATTTTATAACTACAAGCACGTCTTTTGTTTTAGAAATGTTTTCTAACTACAAGCACGTGTCGTCCGACAACAGACATTCTCTCACTTTCAAGGACCTTCTGCATGCTGACTCCCGTACACTGCAATAACTCTACGATAGTTAAATACAACTATCTTCGTACTTCTTCAAAGAATGAGATTTCTTAAAGAAAAACATTGCGATTTTAAATTAATTATCCTTTTTTAATATAGGTTCCAACTTCCTATAAAGTTTTACATTATTCTCATTACATATGTTTCATATCATTTGTAAGTCATTTTATCGTTATTTTCTGTTCATTTTAGTGGTAACTGTTCAGGTATTTTTAGATCATAAAGATCAGGACTCAGTGGTCACAGGTCCTTTTTCATATTCATAAAGCAAATGAATGTTCACTAGGAGAGCCCTTTTTATCCTTTTTCTATATATCTAGAAGGCAGCTGCCCCCATAACCGCCCTTCCCCGCACCGTCCGGAGAGCACCTATGATTGTAGATATCATGAGGAAATATGAGTCACCGCCAAAAGGGGTACTTTATAAAAACGTTCGACCGATTCTTGTGTTCTGAATGCCTGTCTGGGAACCTTACAGGTACGATTAATAAAGGAGATAGAAAAGATCCAAAGAAGAGCAGCGTGTTTCGTCATAGGTTCGTTTGGTAAACGCAAAAATGTAACGGATGAGCTCATCGACTTTCCAAAGACGAGCGCTGCTAGACAGAGTCGTATTTAAAGTGCAGCCTAGAGGCCTAAACTACGAACACTTAAAACATCGTATAACACACAAAAGTAATTTATTTATACAAATTTATTGGGATGAGTTTTCCACCACTCAAACCTCGTGCCCGTCTCGTTCAGTTCCCAGTGGCGGCCGGTCACATGGAAAAACCGAGAGTAGCTAACGGAGGTTTGACAGCTGAAATGAGTTCGATTCAAAAATTTTTTCCTAATATGAAAATGACGCTATACCTGTCACTTATGATCACAAACAGCAGCGGGAAAAATGTATTTTCAAAAGCGAAGTTGATGAAGAAAAAACTTTTTGGCATCACTTGGTACTAAAAATCATACCGGATGTTTCAAAATTAATATCAGGGTTTTAAAGCTTTGTAGCATTATTACATTCAATATAAAATCATAAATAAAACACCAAATGAAAGAACAACTCAAACAGTTTTGTATGTATACCTGTGCGCATGCTGTTTCCTGTGTCTTCCCTTAGATTGCGCAAGTAACAAAGATGCGACCACTGAACAGAAAGCTTCTTGTGTTTCACTGGTTTCAAGGACTGAATCTGTTGTTACAGTGCAGCGTGCGTTCCGTGTTAAGTTCCATTGTAATTTTCCGAGTGAGGACAACATCCGTAGATAGTACCATCAGTTTGAAGACACAGGCTATCTTTGCAAAGGGAAGAGTACGGGACGACCAAGAGAGACTAAAACTCATGTTGAACGAGTCTTTCGCTTGTATCCCCAGCAAATCAGTTCGGACCACTAGTCGTGAATATTAGCAATTCCAGTGACGTCTACGTCGAGACTTTTATGGAGGCGCTTACAACTAGTCTACGTTGTTACAACCTCTAAGGGGTACAGACTACAGTTTATGCACCAAATCAGCAAACGAAATGTTGCTGCATGACGATGAAGATTTTCTGGATCGTGTCGTCTTCGCTGTTTCACCTAAGTGGAAAGGCGAACACACATAATGTGCTCATCTGGGGGTCGTAAATTCCCAGGAGACGGTACAATTGCAACGAGACTCCCCTAAATAGAACGTTTTGTGTGCCGTAGCCTGGCGGTAAAATTTATGGGCGTTTCTTTTTCGGTGAAGCATCTGTAGCTGATGTTTCTTATCGTGATGCGCCAGAACTATGGCTCTTTCCCAGTTCGAAGAAGCTCAACCACAGAGCTTTATTTAGCTGCAAGATATGCGCCGCTTCACTGGCATAACTCAACACGTAGTTTTATAAACGACGACCGCTGCAGTGAGTGCAAGTGGGCCGGATGGCAAAGCTTGTTTCACTTGGCCTTCACGTTCACCCGACGTGACTATATGTGATTTTTACCTTTGGGTGCTCATAAAGGATCATGTGTATGTGCCTCCGCTGCCAGCTGATTTGCTAGACTTTTAAGAAACAGGACTCCCAGCAGCTGTTGCAACAACTAGTCCAGACACACTGATCAATCTTTGGGAAGAACTTGGCTATCGACTCGATGTGTTCAGTACGACGAATAGTGCTCACATTGAACACATGTAAGAAAAAACTGTTTGAGCTGCTCTTTCAAAAAATGTTCAAATGTGTGTGAAATCTTATGGGACTTAACTGCTAAGGTCATCAGTCCCTAAGCTTACACACTACCTAATAAATTATCCTAAGGACAAACACACACACACTCGAACCTCCGCCGGGACCAGCCGCACAGTCCATGACTGCAGCGCCTGAGACCGCTCGGCTAATCCCGCGCGGCAGCTGCTCTTCAGTTGATGTATTATTTATAATTGCAAGTTGAATATATGATTGCTACAAAGCCTTATAACCCCATATTCAATTTTAAACACTCGATATATTGAGACGTCGATGTGTTGAAGATAGTACCTTCATCACTATGAAGTGCAGATGCAAACCAATCAGCCAATAAGATTATTTAAAACTTTCATTGTAAGGTTTGGAAAGAATTGTTTCAATACAAAGAAGATAAAATTTGCTTGCTTCGTACATTACTTTTATTATTTTGCATCTGCCTAATAAATAAATTTCCTTGTCTCAAAATACTTTATTTTAAAAGTTAAAATACTGATTTTAGCATGGACATGAATCTCAACTCTTTGCGCTCTCTCTCTTTCCCTTTTTTAATACAGTTCTCTTAGTGACGTTAATGAATGTTTTGGATACTTTAATCATTTCAGTTCCATTAATTTTTACTCTAACTGATTTATGAAATCACTAATTACATATCAAAATTAGAAATGTTTCGCAACTGCTAAACAGTTTATGGGAGTAGGATATGTCTTCCTCCTCCCTCTCCCTGTCCATAACTTCCTCCTCGCTCCTTCTGTTCATCTCCTCCTCGCTCCTCCTCCCCATCATCATCATTTCTCTCCACCTCCTCCTCACTCGCTGGATCCATCTCCTCCTTTCTCCTCTCCACCCCCCCCCCCCCCCAAACCCCATCTGTTGTCCATGTCCTCTTTGCCGCTCTCTCTCTGACCTTGAGTCTTGTACATTGTTGTTATTGCGGGCGATACCTTGATTGGGAATTGAAGTCGATTAAAATGAATGGGTAAATCGGTTGGAATCATTCGTATATGGAATTTGAAAGACCTCTACTCCTCCTCGACCTGTGAATGGTGCAGGATGCGAAGTGATCAGCACGCCAGGCACGCGTTTGGGAAGACGACAGTTCAGATCCACGTATGGCCATCTTGATTTAGATTTTCCATGATTTCCCTAAATAAATCCACGCAAATTCAAGGGCGCGGCCTATTCCCTTCCCCATCTTTGAAACATTCCGAGTTTGTGCTCTGTCTGAAATGACTGCGGTGTCGACTGGACGTTGAATCCTAATTTTGCCCGCTTGCTTTGATCTATGAAGTCTGCTTTAATGACAGTATTTCTCATGGTTATAATCTGCAAACGGGTGAGTTTACGAATTTTCAGACGACTCAGATTCCGTGGTAGTCCTCCATTCATAAGCCGATAAGACATAAATACAACTTATTTGTTTTCTGTTAAAACCGACTGCGAGAAGAAAAACAAACTAATACATAGTTGTATGTACAATTTTTGTTTAAAATCTTGTATAAGGTGAGAAACAATTTGTCTAATGGTTAAAGTGCCTCAGATTACAAGAAAGGAAAGATAGTGGGATGAAGTACCTCACCGGATGGCAGACGATGGTAAAAATCAAATTAACTCTACCGACACCAAAGCCATCAGAAAAAGAAGACGACCAGTACAGAATTGACCCCTGTAGGCTTTCCTATAAGATCTTCAAAGTAGCCAACAGGGCTAAAGCCACTGAATCCCAGAAGATCAACGAAATAAAGAAAGACCTCGCAGAACTTCGCATTAGGTAAGACATAATAACTAACAAGAGTGAGTGCCATTTAGTTATTGAAACCAGACCCTTCCTAACATCCCTTATAGAAATTAGCCACAGTGAGACCAGGAAATGGTCCGAGGAATTTTGCATTAGGCAAGACATAATAACTAACAAGAGTGAGTACCATTTAGCTATTGAAACCAGACCCTTCCTAACATCCCTTACAGAAATTAGCCACAGTGAGACCAGGAAATGGTCCGAGGAATTTCGCATTAGGCAAGACATAATAACTAACAAGAGTGAGTACCATTTAGCTATTGAAACCAGACCCTTACTAACATCCCTAACAGATGTTAGCCACAATGAGACCAGGAAATGGTCCGAGGAATTCAAGATAAGGTTCAGCAGGGAAATGAAGGAATACTGGGCTAACAGAAAAGCTCAGGGTACTAACAAGAAAACAGCCACTAAACTTCACCAAGAACACAAAAAGTGGTAGACGACAACAGTACAGCTAAAACACAAACACCGTGGTCCACAGGGAGTCCACACGAGTTAAAAAAACCTTAAACGGTGTGATATAGGCTTTTCATTCAAAAATAACTCCAGAATGCTGTTTTCGTGGGCTAGTTTCACATGTTTCTCAGGAGGGTCCGCAACACAAGTTCAGTCTAGGCGTCGACAGATCCTACGTATGGGCCTGCGGCTAGATATGTGTTCTGCATCACGAAATAGCAGACTGGTATACCAAAAATGTTCACCACTAGTTTTACTCTATTGTTTATTTATTTTGGTGTCCATCCATTCCGCAAAAAACACGAAAAAACTTGTTTTATTACTTCATTTGGTTTGTTGAACAATTTTCTTTTTGAGGTAATATTGCACATTATTTTAGACTTAATTCCATTCATTATCAGGGTGGATTGCAGAGTATCGATGCAGATGTACTTTCTAACTTGCTGTATTAAGTTATTCTGTTTGTTGTGGAAACATGTTTGGAAACAAGGCCCCTGGAGAAGACGATATTCTTTCAGAACTGCTGATATACTTGGGTGAGCCAGCCATGGAAAAGCTGTTTCACTTGGAGTGAAAGATGTACGAGATAGGCGAAATACCCTCAGACCTCAAGAAGAATGTAATAATTCTAATTCCAAACAAAGCAGGGGCTGACAAGTGTTTATATTACCCGAACTATCAGTTTCAAAAGTCATGGATACAAAATACTAACACGAATTCTTTCCAGGGAAAAACTGATAGAAGCCGATCTCGGCGAAGATCAGCTTGCATTCCGAAAAAGTGTAGGAACACTGTAGGCAATACAGACCCTACGACTTCTTTCAGAAGATAGGTTAAGGAACGGCAAACGTACGTTTATAACATTTGTAGACTTACAGCAAGCTTTTGCCAATGATCTCTGGAAGAGTCGAAATATATGAAAGGGAAGCTGTGGTTTAGAAGGGAGTGAGACAGGGCTGTAACCTATCCCTAATTTTATTCAGTTTGTACATTGAGCACGTAGTAAAAGAAACGATAGAAAAATTTGGAGAATGAATTAAACTCCAGGGAGGAGAAAAAGTAACTTTATGGTTTGCTGATGACATTCTAATACGTCGGAGACAGGAAACTTGAAGAGCAGTTCACTGGAATGGGCAGTGTCTTGAAAAGAGGATATGAAAGGAACATAAACAAAAGCAAGTAATTGAATTATACCATGCGATTCTGAGGCAATTAGTGTGAGAAGAGAGACACTAAGAGCAGTAAACAAGTTTTATTATTTGGCAGTAAAATAACTGATGATAGCTGAAGTAGAGACGTTATAAAATGTAGTCTAGCAATGGCAAAAAAAGCGCTTCTGAAGAAGAGAAATTTGTCAACATCGAATACAGACTTAAGTGTTTTTGATGGTATTTGACTCGAGCGTAGCCATGTATGTAAGTGAAACAGAGTAATGAACAGTTTAGACAAGAGGAGAATAGAAGCTTCTGAAATGTGGTACTACAGAAGACTGCTACATCTACATCTACATACATACTCCGCAATCCACCATACGGTGCGTGGCGGAGGGTACCTCGTACCACAACTAGCATCTTCTCTCCCTGTTCCACTCCAAAATAGAACGAGGGAAAAATGACTGCCTATATGCCTCTGTACAATCTTATCTTTGTGGTCTTTCCGCGAAATATAAGTCGGCGGCAGCAAAATTGTACTGCAATCAGCGTCAACTGCTGTTTCTCTAAATTTCCTCAGTAACGATTCACGAAAAGAACGCCTCCTCTCCACCAGAGACTCCCACCCGAGTTCCTGAAGCATTTCCGTAACATTCACATATTGATCAAACCTACCAGTAACAAATATAGCACCCCGCCTCCGAATTGCTTCTATGTCCCCCCTCAATCCGACCTGATAGGGATCCCAAACGCTCGATCAGTACTCAAGAATAGGTCGTATTAGTGTTTTATAAGCGGTCTCCTTCACAGATGAACCACATCTTCCCAAAATTCTACCAATGAACCGAAGACGACTATCCGCCTTCCCCAAAACTGCCATTACATGCTTGTCCCACTTCATATCGTTCTGCAGTGTTACGCCCAAATATTTAATCGACGTGACTGTGTCAAGCGCTACATTACTAATGGAGTATTCAAATATGACGCGATTCTTTTTCCTATTCACCTGCATTAATTTACATTTATCTATATTTAGAGTTAGCTGCCATTCTTTACACCAATCACAAATCCTGTCCAAGTCATCTTGTATCCTCCTACAGTCACTCAACGACGACACCTTCCCGTACACCACAGCATCATCAGCAAACAGCCGCACATTGCTACCCACCCTATCCAAAAGATTATTTATGTAGATAGAAAACAACAGCGGACCTACCACACTTCCCTGGGGCACTCCAGATGATACCCTCACCTCCGATGAACACTCACCATCGAGGTCAACGTACTGGGTTCTATTACGTAAGACGTCTTCGAGCCAGTCACATAAATGGGAACCAAATCCATATGCTCGTACCTTAGTTAGGAGCCTGCTGTGGGGCACCGAGTCAAACGATTTCCGGAAGTCAAGGAATATGGCATACACTTCATCCATGGTTCGCAAGATATCATGTGAAAAAAGGGCAAGTTGCGTGTCGCAGGGGCGTTGCTTTCTAAGGCCGTGCTGATGCATGGACAGCAACTTCTCTGTCTCAAGGAAATTCATTATATTCGAACTGAGAATATGTTCAAGAATCCAGTAACAAACCGATGTTAAGGATATTGGTCTGTAATTTTGATGATCTGTCCTTCTACCCTTCTTATATACGGGCGTCACCTGCGCTTTTTTCCAGTTGCTCGGGACTTTACGTTGGGCAAGAGATTCGCGATAAATGCAAGCTCAGTAAGGAGCCAATGCAGTAGAGTACTCTCTGTAAAACCGAATTAGAATCCCATCAAGCCCTGGTGATTTATTTATTTACAACCCATTCAGCTGCTTCACAACCCCAGGGATGCCTATCACTATGTCCTCCATATGGGAATCTGTACGAGGCTCAAACGGCGGTATGTTTGTACGATCCTCCTGCGTGAAAGATTTCTCAAATGCTACATTTAAAATTTCAGCTGAAGGTTAGATGGGTAGATCGCGTCACTAATGAGTAGGTACTGAACAGAATTGGAGAGACAAATTTGTGGCTCAGCTTGAGTGAAAAAAGGGAAGGTTGACACCAAGGAGTTCCCAGTTTAGTATTGCAGAGAAGTGGCGACGGCGGTGGTGTGTGTGTGTGTGTGTGGGGGGGGGGGGGGGGGATAAAAGAAGTAAAAGTCGTAGAGGGAGAAGAGGGGTGAATACGATAAATAGGTTCGAAAGGGTGTGGGTTGCAGTAGTTACATGAAGAGGCTTTCATAGGATAGAGTAGCATGGAGAGCTGCATCAAATCAGTCTTCGGACTAAAGATCACAACAAGATTCTTTGTCAGCAGTTTTCTTCTCCTTGAGACATACTGTACAACTTATCAGCTAAACGAATGTGGTTGAAATATGTTCCATCAACACGTGACCTTCGTTATAGCAGCTGAACGATCTGAAAACTTCCTCTAGGACCGCTGAGAGTAGTTTCTGTGATAGGGTTTAGCGCGGTACCACAATGGTAAGACGCTATCCTCGCATTCGTGGAGACGGCTGTTTAAACCACTGGATCCTCGCTGGGCCATCCTCAGCCCACAGGCGACACTGGATGCGGATATGGAGTTGCATGTGGTAAGCACACCGCTCTCCCAGCCGTGTCAGTTTACGAGAGGAAGCCGCTACGTCTCAATCATGTAGTTGCTCAGTTTGTCTTACAAGGGCTGAGTGCACCCCGCTTGCCAACAGCACTCGGCAGACCGGATGGTCACCCATCCAAGCACTTAGCTTCGGGTGATCTGACGGGAACTGGTGTTACCTCTGCGGCAAGGCCGTTCGCATTTATATGCACTATCGTAGTTAACAATGCCATAAATATATGAAAACTACTGATATATCGGTAGCACTATGGGCTATACCTACACTTACATTAGAAGACTAAGCTGTGTTTTGTTAGCAAAGAATTTTAATTCGTTTGTCAGTGAAGTGAAATCATATTGACAAATAAATAAATATTTCATTGCACGTTTGGTTATTTCTTACGCATAGAATAAATGTTGAATTTTTTTAAGAAAAGTATTTCTTGCTTAATTCTATAGAACAAATACTATTTGCATGAGGAGCTCCCAAAAGCAAATTATGTTGTGACGTGTCAAAATTAATTTTGAACTATTTCGTGTCGTCACGTAAGGAATGTGGTCGTTTGACTCTGTTATCACAGCAACAAACTGTCGTAAAGCAGATAAAGGGCGTAAAGGTGCTTCACTTTATGTAACTAAAGTCAGTGTATGTGTACATGTTCTAGAAAAACCAGTATTATTACCAGGCGTACAAGTGTCCACCCAGAAGCGGCAAAGACCATCTCCATGCGTCGATGGCTGACAGCAGCAACGCGCGCCAGAGATCATCGTGGGCGGCCTGGCCACTGAACAGCAAAACGATAGCCACAAGAAATTATGTACTGATTGTTAAAGAATAAGGGTAGCACCCTACGTTTGTCTAGATTACGGTTCAGTTACGGTTTGTGGAAAATTAGATAATGCAGTATCGTTATTAGTGCACAATCAGTGGAACTGTTTGATGAATTTTATTTGAAAGTAGCTCCTCGTAATTGCGGTCAAGCGATTTCTAAGTGACGGTCTTCGTGTAGTGTTGCTAGTAGAGTGTTGTAGATTGGAGACTGGTATTTTTGTATCGTCTACACGACCGTAAATAAAAGTTTTAATGTCAGCTTCGTTAAAATTAAAACCAAGTTCCCCTATTATCATTTTACCCACTATTCTACATAAAGTGAAAGACAATGATTCCAGTTTTTAACTTAGAAAAGGGAAGTAAAAACAAATAAAAGTTGAAATTTTAATGATCTGACTTACAACAAGTAGAGCAACCACGCCGAAGTCAGTCATAATATAAATAAATGAATGACGAGCCTTTTTTTTTAAAAAAAGCAAAGTTTACTCTTGACGTAATTTCTGGAGAGGTAACGTTAGAGTTTCAGTTAAAAAATATTTTAGTTGAAAAATTTTAAACCAACGCGCAAATATTTACTCACGAAAGAATTATGATTTAGTACGAAAGATTACATTTAAACTTTACTAGCAGGTATTGTTAATCAGAGGTTGTAAATAACTGTTGTTTATTTCCATAGTAACAATTGTAACAAATATATCTTTGGCCTGAGATGTCAACTGCTTTATAAAAATAAATAAATGCAGACACCTTTTTATACATTCTGGAATGGGTAAGCGCTATAATAAAGAACTGGGATAAATTAACTGAAATAATTTACTGCCAAGTGCAGTGTTTTTATTATCTGAGTAACGAGTTAAAAGGTGTCAATGTTAAGTACGACTGCCAAGTATGATTTTCACTCGTTTGTGGTATGTTTATGATCTCTATAATTATTTATGAGCTTAACTCAAAAAGATCCGTGGGAGGGGTGGGATTATAATATCACAGTGTTGGAGAGCTTATTTACCAATTCCATCAAGTATACGAGTGGTTTTCAGAATTGCTCATGCAGTCTTTCAAAGAACCTGTTATCTTCTGAGAGGGTAGATTGAAATCTATTACGCCTCTCCACGAATTATTAGCAATTTATTGCATCTATATGTTTTTTTCTCGATTTACTCTTTACTGCGTTGGGGTCACGCCTGAACGTTTCATCAGGACACTCGTAGGCGTCAATTCCGGCCTAGTGCAATGTCCAAAGATTAATAACTAAATAAATGTGTTTTCAGAATACAACGAAAAACATGACTCAATTGAAGATCTTATTTAGAAAAACGGACTCCCCCTCCCTTTTTGACAAAATTCCGTCTACCTCCTTCTCCCCACCCCCCTTCTCCCCCTATAAACTAACGTGTGGGCGCCCTTCACTTAGTGTAACAAGAAACGTGATTCGTCCGACTAGGTGACACGTTTGATTGATCCACAGTCCAATCTCGATGATGCCGTGCCCTGTGCAGTCATACTGGCGATGTCGTTGGGAACACATGGGGTTCTGGTACGGAGCCTGATGTTCAACAACGTGCGCTGAATGGTGTGCTCCGAAACACGCATGCCTGCAACTGCATTGTGCGCTGCCATCAGTTCTGCCGCAGATCGCTGCCTATTATGCTTTACAGAGCGGGCATGCCTCCGACGTTTACGTTCTTGTCGCAAATTCATGGTTTCACCATCCTTCAACCACTTTCCATGGATACTGAGAGCACTAGCACGAGAACGGCCTAACTACTTCGCCAGTTCCGAGATGCCTGTTCCCAGGTGCCAGCCCATGTCAATATGGAGATTGTCTGTGTCGCTTATGTCTATGGATTTCCGTTTTCCACATTCGTCTCTGCTCCGCTTATACAGGCTGGACATTAACAGAACCGACAAACTGCAGGGACGTATTCCTGGTTGGAAACGGAGGAAGAAAGGTCGTATGAATATGTGTCCGGAAATGAATCGTTGCCATGGTAGACGGCGCTGACGAATGGAAGTTCGTCTGACCACCTGCCATGTCTGTCGCCCGCACAGACGATTATGCTGATTCATAATGCCAATTTTGGTAAAAGTTGCTTCGTCAGTAAGGAGGATGTATGACAGAAATCCCATAATTGTGATGGTCTGGTGTAAAAACTATCGAGAAAATCCTTCCCATAGAGAGAAATCCACTGCTCATAATCCTTGCACTCGTTGAAGGTGATGTGGATAGTAGCGGTTGTCATGCAGAATACACATAATCGTACTTTGGCTGACACCATGCTTGTTCTAGGGTTCGTCTCAACATCCCGTATAACCTTCTCTTCTAAATCTGGTGTATGCACAGTCCGCCACCTCCTTGCACGTTCGTCAGTCGGAAGGGACCCATGATGACACAAAGGCCCAAAGAGGACTTGAAATGTTGTGTGATGTGGTTGGTGTCTGAGAGAGTACTTATTTTGGTTTAGCCATACTGTCTCTCAACAGTTTCCACACACAAACACCAATTCGGCTTGTTCCCGACATGAATCCCGGACCATTCTGATGCCTACAGTAAGCTGCGTCAATCACAAAGCCTGCAACACACAAGTAACACACGGCATCTGGTCATAGGAATCGTTTCTTATCAGCGCCGTCTACTGTGGCAATGATGCATTTCTGGACACACGTTCATAGGACCCTTCTTGCTTCATTTCCAATCAGGAATTCGCCCCTGCAATTAGTCAGTTTTATTAATGTTCACCCTGTATACATTTTTTACAGCTTCACGTGGCCGCACCACCACGCTGCACTCAATTTCGCGATGAGTAAGGGTGATACTGATTTGGATGCTCAGAGTGGGCTTTATGTAATTTCTCTAAATGTCTTAAGCCGAAGGACAGGATGGTTTCTTTAACCCATCTCTCCCCAATCCGAGCTTGTGATCCGTCACTAGTGACCTCGTCGTCGACGGCACATTAAATTCTGATCCAACTTCCTTAATTACTTTCCTGCGCCAACTGTTTCATGTCACAGTAGGAATAGCCATCTATGTCCTCAATTATTTGCCGGGTGTAGCCCAATCTCTGTCCTCCTCTACAGTTTTTACACTCTAAAGCTCCCTCTATCACCATGCAAGTTATTCCCTGATATCCCTCCTTCTTGTCAGTGTTTCCCGTATATTCCTTTCCTTGCTGATTCTGCGGCGAACCTCCCCATTCCTTATGTGTCCACCTAATTTTCAACATTCCTCTGTATAACGACATCTCAGATGTTTGTGTTCCCTTCTGTTCTGGTTTTCCCACAGTCCATGTCTCACTGCCGTACAATGCTGCGCTCTAACATACAGTCTCACAAATTTACCATCAAATTAGGACCTATGTTTGATATTTGTAGGCTTCTCTTGGCCAGGAATGCTCCTTTTGTCAGTGCTAGTACCCTGTTTGTGTCCTCCTTGCTGCATCTGTCATGGTTTATTTTGCTGCCTAGATAGCAGAATTCCTTAACTTCATTTACTTCGTGACAACCAATTATGATGCTTAGTTTCTCGCTGTTCTCATGTGCTACTTGTCATTACTTTCGTCTTTCTACGATTTACTTTCAATCCATATTCTGCACTCATTGGACTTTTCATTTCATTCAACTGATCTTGCAATTCTTCTTCAGTTTCACAGGGGACAGCTATGTCATCAGTGAATTATAACATTGATAACTTCTCACTCTGAATTCATCCCATCTTGAAACTTCCCTTTATTTCCGAAATTGCTTTTCCAATGTATAGACTGAACAGCACGGCGAAAGACTGCATCATTATATTCGTTCTTGATCTTCCACTCTCATTATTCCCTCTTTGTTCTTGTACATATTGTATATTACATTTCTTTCCCTAGAGCGTATTTAAGTCTTCAAAAGCACTTCTAAATTCTGATTCTAATACTGGATCCCCTATCTTTTCCCTATCGACTCCTGTTTTTTTCTAACACGTCATCAAATAAATCATCCCCCTCACAGAGACCCTCAATTTACTCCTACCGACTATCCGATCTTTCCTCTGCATTTAACAATGGAATTCGTACAGCAGTCTTAGTGTTAGAGCCCTTGCTTTTAATTTCCCCAATGGCTGTTTTGACTTTTCTATGTGCTGAATCAGTCCTTCCAGCAATCATTTCTTTTCCGATTTCTTCACATTTTTCATGTAGCCATTTCATTCTTTATTTCATTCCTATGCCACTTGTATTTCTGTATCTCTGAATTCGCTGAGCATTTCTGACCTTCCTTCTTTCGTTGATCAACTGAAGTACTTCTTTTACCCACGATTTCTTCGCATTTACCTTCCTAGCACCTATGTGTTTCTCTCCAACATCTGTGATTGCCCTTTTCAGAGAAGTTCACTACCATTATGGAATATGATTGCTCCTATTACACTGATGTCTGGATCGAAGATGGTTTTAGATGTACCCCTAATCATACCATGAATAAAGTTATCTGATTTGTTGGTGTACCAACAAGGACTGTCCAATGTATCTACAAGGAATTGTGTACCACTCACAGCCATGGCACACAGCATAAGAGTAGGGCTAGTAAAAAGATAGTAACAGTCCGTGTCCACAGAGGACTGCCAGACCTTGTCAATAATGGCCTGTTTAAAAGCTGACAGAATTTACTGCTGCTAGCGAATTCATATCCAACCTATTTCTGAGCAAACACTGCAAAGTGAACTACATGCTAGTATTGGGACAAGGGTGGTGCTACACCACTCTGCATTGTTGCCAGATGATGGCAGAGATGACATCATCCAAGATGGCGTGTGTAGACTTGGCAACAGTGCATGACATCATCAAAGATGGCAGCGATGACGTCATTCAAGATGGGTGATTTTGGTGGGAAGTTTGAATTTTGGAAGGAAAGTGCCACACCCCCTCCCCCACAAAAAATGGCGGGAAGTTCAAATTCTAAGAGGATAATGCACCACATCATGGTTATCTCTACTGAGCAAAGAAAATCGCTGGAAGATAGCTCACTTGGGCTAACCTAAGTCAACCGAGCGCCACTTCCTCCTTTGAACTGTTGCCAAGTTTTAATTTTTGCTGTAAACAAAGGTCACTTGGGGTTTCACTGCTAGGGTAAGAAAATGGTGCGAAAGAAAGCACACTTGTACTAACCTCAGTCACCCAACTGCCTCCTCCTCCAAAGGATTCGTCAGAAAAAGGACTTGGCTATATTATTCAAATAATTTCATGCAGGTGTGTTCGGCACTGAGTCTGGACTCCAACTGTCAGAGCGCGTCCTCATGTCATCATCAGGTGGTGACACAAGTCCGTTATTCAAGATGGCGGCACTAGGCATGTCCACCACGAGGTCACTACCATGACATCAGGTGATGACGCAAATATCGTTATTCGAGATGGCCATGTGCTCTAGGACACAGTCACTGCAAGATCCCATTACGCAATCCAAGATCGTCTGCTCTCTCTATCACGCGTTTATAACAGAATACGCGGCGTGTGTGCGGCCAGCGAGTGCGCAACTGCTGACGTCACGGCCTTCAGCCAGCACATTCATACTAGCACCACAGATAGTCTTCTGCAAATACCCTAACGAATGTAACTGAACACATGTGACACCCACATCGCACATGTAACGCATCAATCACGTTAAGTACTTAATTCCATTTCAGTTTTAATCACATTCAATAACTGAATGTACCATTTCCATATTCAATGATCAAATGAGAAGTTCCACATTTTCCCACTAGGAGCGCAGTGTTCCATCACGACCTAGCACCCCCCCCCCCCCCCCCCCCTGTACCTTTAGAATGCTGCTCTTCTATTGGCTACTTCATTAGTCGTGTGATTCGACGTCATAGAAACTAGGACTTGCAGTCAATTTTCGTGAATGCCACAGCCACCTGGACTTGGAATTAAATAATTAAATGTGTAAGCCCACCATGCAAACTCGTGATAAAATCAATGAACTTCGAAAGTGATTCCGCTAAGGAACGTGGTATGTAAGCGGTATTTGCGACTCCCTCACACTGCCCCATCTAGATAATTATATAGTATTTGCAACGCATTCTGTCTCGAGACCATATCAGAGGTCCCGCGAGATATCTGCTGAGCTATAGGCGACGACTGATTGAGAAGGAGCACATACAGTAGCAGTAGATGATGTGCGATTGAGGTCGTAAGAAAATGTTCACTAGATTCTCAGATCTCTAGTATTACGCTATGTGTTAGAAATGATGCCCATTATTTGGAATCAGGTCTTTCCATTCAAGTACATACCTGACTTCGATCCTATTGACAATTCATTTAATGATTACTACGATTTCTAAATGGAATTTCTCGCACTCCCATATCTCGAAACGATTCACCTTTCCCAAGCATAGCTGCTACAGTAAAATCCCAACATCATTTTAGTCAACCCCTACACATCTTGCAACTGATCCCATTTCTACACTTTCCACAAGTGATCGATCCAATTTAAGTCTGAACTGAGCAGAAGTCGTAGAAAGATGTATCCACCACCTTCTGCAACCCATGTAGAAACAGAACGACCCGAGTTACTGCAACAGGACTGTGTTTTGAGCATTCGGGGGAAATGCGCACAATGTGGTACGTCCTCAAACTATATACAAGTACTACAAATCAGCGCCCATTGGAATCAATCAGCCCAACATACTATCATCGTTATTCTCTACCCCCAACAGAGAAAAATTACCAACTATGAAAGCTCACACTATTTAGAAGTCACCAAGGCACCGATGTGGGTGCAATGACGCATAGCTGCGGTGGGGTCCAGCGCAGAGAAACAGATTTCACAATACTTAGCAGAATAGCGTAGCGTGCAGCCATTAAAGCATTCCCAGCGGTATAACGCGCTCCTCACCGAATTTACACCTCAAACTGCTGCTGCTACTGCTGCTGTCTGCATGATACGATCTTATTAAATTTACAGACACCGCAGAGGCTAGTTTAAAGTGTTGTCACCCATACTCTAGGTGAATGATCCTATGAGGTGCTCCCTCTGGTCCTGTTCAGTTGTTCCAAACACTGTTTTCTAACACGCTTTTGTACAACGCCAAACATTTCGTTTTTCTGCCACGACTTTGATGCATGTGGCGGGTTCTAAACTGATATTAAGATGCTCTGATCCACGGCCTATCACAGAAAACTAAACATCACACGGTGTAAATAATTTTCTTACTGCAACTACCACAACAAGTGACACTTTGTGGATAATTTTAAATAAGAGACAGTTACAACATAATGAAACTAGAAGAGTTTGGCTGCATTGTGGAGAGTTTCCAAACTGTTGTCCGAAAGTGACTGACGACCTCTACGTTTAAACTCATATGTCACAGTGACGGAATAGATGGTGGCTATGCATTCCATTTCGAGTCATTCCTCAATTTGCACTCATTTACGTAATCAATTTAAAATGGTTCAAATGGCTCTGAGCACTATGGAACTTAACATCTGAGGTCACCAGTCCCCTAGACTTAGAACTACTTAAACCTAAGGACATCAAACACATCCGTGTCCGAGGCAAGATTCGAAACTGCGACCGTAGCGGTCGCGCGGTTCCAGACTGAAGTGCCTAGAACCGCTCGGCCACAACGGCCGGCACGTGATCACTGCTTCGCTGCTAGCAACCCCCAGAAGCTGTCACCCATCCACGATACTTAACCCCAACTCAAACAAGCGCTGTCAGTCAATCATTATGTGCAAACCAACAGTGCACCAACGCGCGGATGGGATGGAAAAGACACCGCCGATGTACTGTAATATTAAGCAACACAGTTGATAGTGCGAACAATTTTAGCAATTTTACGGTAAATCCAACACCGGTCAGTCATGTGACAGCATGTTTCCGCAATTACAGTGTCATAGTTGAACCACCCCTTCTCTACTTTAAGAGTATCATTGCGAACATGGATAGATGACTGCTCAGCACGCCCATTTAGTGTTAATTCTCGAACAGATAATTGATCAAAATATACCAGACAGTGCTCTACATATTTCTAATACCTCGAGTATAGTGCTTCATTTACGATCAATCTCTCTGTGTATGGCACACACAGAGTATTCTAGCTGTCTCAAGGTAAAATTAGAAACTGAAAGACTATCCTCGCTCTGTCATTGACCAACTCGCCCTGCAGCACCGTTACCGAATTAAACTGCAGTCGATCAGAAGAAGTAGAAGACCGCTACACTCCACATCTCATGAATGAATATAGCTTTCCGAGTCCTAACCCATCCAAGTGCACGAGATTTCACGAGATGTGAACACGTCTAGGAGCTTAGCGCTCCTTATCGATGTATAGTAACAGATTTCAAAGTACGGTGACGTAATAGAAGACAGATGACAAGAACAAGATAGGAATAATTTTTATACGCGATCGAGCTCGAGACGGATCGAGTTCGACGCACTTTTACGTAAATCAACCAAGCTGTCAACTCTAAAGAATTGTTCTAGCGTGCAGGATCGATGCGTGGAACGTACTGGCAAGAGAGAGAATATAAACACAAGCACACCTAAGACTACAACGTTCTGCACTTAAAAACGAGCTATGTTAGATGAGCTACGTTTCCGAGCTATCAGGCGTATGAAATGTAGTGTTGTTAATATTGCATTGTGAGAAATATATTTCAAGAACATGACATAGTTCCTTCTTCCAGATTTCCCTACGATGAACTACCTTATCGAACCGTAAAACGAAAAAACTATTTTCTTAAAAGATTTCATTTGTATGATATGAGCACAATATAGCTTTGTGGAGACGTATAGTGTCCACTGTCCACATCCGATCACCGTTCAAAAATTATACCATTCCAGCATCAGACTTTAATAAAATGATAGTTAGTAGCGGGGGATACATCCTACAAGGAAATAGATACACGCAGCGCTGTCCGACATGTGAAAATTACAAGTCAATCCGTCACTAACACTGTAAACAGCACGTCTGTCGGGCAAATGTGTACACGGGGACTGCAGCGCCTCACAAGCTTCTACATACGGAACACGTAACTGTATATGAGTAGAACGCAGGCTATGTCATGTGACTGATGTATCCGGACAGAACACTTGAAAAAAATCGACCTACAGCAACTTCTCCGTCTCTAGAATGAATCAGTCAGCTGTTAAATCTTACCTCCTTACACCTCTGTCTCAATCGATCAACCCATCCACTCTCTGTTATTCTTTAGCGCAGATGCCAGTAAGTGTAGAGAAGAATAGTTCTCTGTCCTCCTGAAAAGCACCAAATACAGTAGTCAACTGGCGTGTATCACTGGTACCTCAATGGAAAAAAATTGACTGCCTCCCTGATTCACTTCGTTTCGATGTCAATGTTTTCGCGGATTCCTCTTGTTGCCGCACACTTGTTTCCATGTACAAACCAGAAGATACGCAAGTACTTTCTCAATTTCCCCGCATTTCGGTGTATATTTGGTCAATTTATACCTATTCCTTCATCATTTTTCGCAACTGTATCGATTTTATGTCAGATCTATCCATGCGATCACGACATAACCTCTCGCACTGGGTTCTAAAACTGCCTCTAAATGTAGCACAGCTGCGGACACCTAGCCCAAATGCACTGATCGGGAGGTGTAATATAGCACTGTACTTGACTGTATCCATTCACCTCCACATTCGGACAGTGTTTCTGCTCTTTTTTCTGTATGTCTGTGTATATACAAAGAATCTATAGCTACAGGCTGTTCAGATGTACAAGGAATATATCAATGAAGAGCTGTTGGTTAATATAAGAAATACTTGAGCTTATTGACGAGTCAAGGAGTAGAAAATTGCTCAGGGGACTTCATGAATGTGCAACATTAACGTCGAAAAGTACTGTGAAATGGGCAGACGTATTTTTAAACTTGCAAATATACAAGGTTGTTTCTGTTCCAATTACTGATTGGAAGAAGAACATCAAATTAAAAAATAGCTCTAAATTATAATATTATTGTTAAATTAGACAAAATAAACTACATCAAATAAATATAAGGAAAAAGTTGTATCTGTTCTCTAAATATTCAATTCTATTTTAATAGTTTCGTATTTCAACTGATTGACTAAAGCATGCAGCACAAAAAGGTTCAGGATAATTTCTAAATAGTGCAATAAAGGTATTTGAATCAATGTGTAACAATGCACCATTTTGAAACATTGGGGAAAATGACGTGTTTGAAATTCGCTGATTGTATACACTTTGGGATAAGAAATACCATAGTAGGCAGTTTAGTTGAAGAGGACTAGATGTCTTTAAGAGGGCGAATCAAAGAAGTGTGTTTCCCTAGACACACAATTATTAGGAAGATGGCAGTGAAGAACTGTTGGCTTACTGAAAAAATACTGCAGCTGACTGGCGAATGATTCATAGTAGAACAACGTTCAGCGCAATTCACTGATTATATATATATTGTGGCACCATTTACCATAGTAGGTAATCAGTTGATGAGGAGTGGAGGCCTTTAAGAAGGGCAGTGGAAGAAGTGAGACAAACATAGACACAAGAAAAACAACTGAGAGAAGATTTTGGGTAACACAAGTACTTCAACTGATTGACAAAAGAATGAAGTAATTCACAACGGCAGGAGTGGAGGCCTTTAAGAATGGCATTGGAAGAAGTGAGACAAACATAGACACAAGAAAAACAACTGAGAGAAGATTTTGGGTAACACAAGTACTTCAACTGATTGACAAAAGAATGAAGTAATTCACAACGGCAGGAATAAAGGTATTTTAAACAACGTGCAAAGACCTGGAGCTCTGAAACACAGGGGGAAATGGTAAGTGGTAAAAATTTACTTATTATACACATATTGTGATACCACAGAAAAAAGTTGAATTGGACAGGAGAAATTTTTTTAAATGGGGTAATCAGCGAAGTTAGACAAACATTTGTACAAAGATCTTCACTGTGAAGAATATATGAAAAGCAGAAGAACTACTTCAAGTGCTTCATGAAAGAATGAACGGCAAAAATATTCAGGGGAATTCATGAATACAGATATATAACACCATTACCAATGTGGAAAACCGTGAGATACTGAAATACTAAGTAATGATCATATCTGTTTGATATTCTCTGAGGCTACCGCACTTTGAAATACCACCATAGGTAGGTCAGCTGAAGAGGAGTGGACGCCTTAGGAGGGGCATCCACATAGTTTAGACAAACATATGTACAAGGAAGATAACTGCAACTTATTTGAGCCTATTGACGAATGGATGATGTACAAAAATATGCAGGGAGTTATTAAGTACAGCATTAAACTAATCTTAAACAGCGTGCAAAGACATGGGGTACTCACATACTGCGGGACGAAGACATATGTTGAAATTCGCTGATTTGTACACATTCTGCGATAAGTAATATCACTGTAGCCATTCCAGTTCAAGAGGTGTGAATATCTTTAAAAGCGATAGTGATGAAGTTAGACAAATATTTGTACAAGGAAGACAACTGCAAATAAAGTTTGGGTAACAGCAGAAGTACTTCAACTCATTGACGAAAGAATGAAGTGCACAAATTTTCAGGGTAATTCATGAATATAGAAATAAAGATATTGTAATCGATGCGCAAAGAAGATGGCGTACAGAAATACCGAGGAATATGACAACTGCTAAAAATTTACTGATTATACAAGAACCGTGATAAGAAAAGTTGAAGAGAATTGGATGTCTTTAAATGGGGGAGTCAGAGACAATATAAAAACGCATGTACAACTGCGAAGAATTCAAGAGGAACAGAAGAAATAATTCAACGGATTGGTGGTGAAAAGGAGTACTAAAATGTTCAGATACTGAATTACTAAGAAATGATACTATGTTCGAAATTCTCTGAGGCTATAGATACTGCATCAAGATATACCAGAGTGGGCAGTTCTATGAAGAGGAGTGAATACAATGAAAAGGGGCAAACATAGTAGTTAGATAAAAAATTGCACAAGGATGATGACAGCAAAGAAGTTTATGGTAACATGAGAAATACCACAAGTGACTCAAAGTTATTGAGCTACAAAAACGTTCAGGATACTCATGGATCCAGAAATGAAGTTATTTTAATCAATGTGCAAAGATGTGGGATATTGAGCTCCTAAGCAATGATCACATCTGTTTGAAACTTTATGAGGCACTAGATACTGCAATATGAAATAAGAGAGTACGCTCTTCAGTTGAAGAGATGTGCATGCTTGAAAAAGGGAGAAAGGGATACTGTAGACAATTTTTGACCTACTTCTATGCTATCAGTGTTTGCTGAAGTTATTGAAAAGGATGTGTATGTAGGGATAACTGATCATTTCATTTCACATAATCTACTATCAAATGTACAGTTCGGTTCTGGAAGTAGTTTAGCAACTGAATATTCTATATTTTCTTTTCTTTGTGGGGTAGTGGCTGAATTAAACAAAATATTTCGATCGCTAGCCATCTTTTCGATTTAATTAGGGCGTTTGATTGTGTTGATCACAAAATATTGCTCCAGACGTTGGACCATTATGGAATATGGGGAGTAGCTAACAATTAGTTCAACTATTACTTTGATAACAGACAGCAAAAGATCATTCTCCACAGTGTTGAGAGTAGCTATGACGTGGGGTCTGAGTGGGGAACGGTAAAAGGGGGTGCCGCTGGGATGAATGCTGACCACCTGTTCCTTATTTATATAAACGATCTGCCCTCTAGTATTACAAGTGATTCTAAAATATTTCTGTTTGCTGTTGACACTAGCTTGTTAGTAAAGGATGTTTGTTGTGTGCAAAGTCAGCACTGTTTCGAACAGTGAAGTTCATGACACAAGTTCAAGGCTGGTAGAAAAGAAACAAATCATAAATCACAGTAAGATTCAGATTTTATAGTTTCAAACACCAAATTCAACAAAATCCGACGTTTTAATTTCACAGAATGGGCACATGATTTGTGAAACTGAATAGTTCAAATTTCTAAGTGTTCATGTAGACAGTAAACTGAAAACCCATGCTCAGGATCTTGTTCAAAGACTTCATGCTGCTATTATTACTATTTGAACGGTATCTGAAGTGATAATTCCAAATGGAAAGTAGTCTACTTTGCTTATTTTCATTCACTTATGACTTGTAGTATTATAGTTTGGAATAACTCTTCTCATTCTCAAAGGATATTTTTCTCTGAAGCGGGCGGTAACGGTGTAAGGTCGCGAAACTCTTGTCAACCCCTATTCGTTAGTCTGGGTGTTCTGACACTGGCCTATCAATATATATATTCTTCAGAGTCATTTCCTATTAACAGTATCAGCTTACTCCCAAGAATTAGCAGCTTTCACTCAGTTAACACTAGTCAGAAATCCAGTGTGCATTTGGATCACACTTCCTTGACTCTTGTGCAGAAAGGCGTGAAGGATATTTCTGCATCCATATTCAACAAGCTATCACAAGAATTCAAAAATCTAAGCAGTAATCCACACGCTTTCAAATCGAAACTTAAGAATTTCCTTCTATTTTGTCGAAGATTCCCTTGTAAAATTAAGCTGATTCCTGTGTTATATTACTGATTGCGTTTACAGAAAGATATGAACTTATGCCTTGTCTTTTTCGGTCATAAGCATTTTATTTTATCTGTTTTACTTTTATGTTGTAATTTCATGTACTGAAACGATCCATGATGTTGGAGATTCGCTGGTCCCACGGAACGGAAGTATAAAATTAAAAAAAAAAAATAGAAAATGAAGATGCCTACAAAAAATTTTGGGCAACAGAAGAATAATTACTTCACCTGATAGACGAATTGAAGAATTACAAAAATTGTCAGTACAGAAATAAAAGTCCAAAGACGTGAAATACCGAAATGCTGAAGAATAATGATATGAGTTTGAAATTCTGAGACGCTGCTTCGATAAGAAATACCACAGCAGACAATTCTGTTGAAGAGGGATAATTGTTTTCAAATGGGACAGTGACAGAAGATAACATTGAAGAATTTTTGGATAACAGAAAAATTACTTCAACCGACTTACGAAAGAATGAAGTACAAAATTGTTCATGGGAATTCGTGAATACAGAAATATAACTATATTAATCAGTGTGAAAAGTCGTGAGATTCTGAAATACTAAGGAATGATCACACCTGTTAGAAACTCTCCGAGGCTATAGAGACTGCGATGAGAGATGCACGTTAGGCAGATCAGCTGAAGAGGAGTGGACATCTTAGGAGGAGCAACGAACTAAGTTGGACAAACATAAGTAAGAGGAAGATAACTGAAGTAATTTTAGATTACTGATGGAAGAGTGGCGTACAAAAATGTTCAGGGAAATTCATAATTACAGAAATAAACATATATTTAATCATGCAGAGTCTCGCGGCGATAACATTGAATAAAATGTTCTCGGGTTTCGAACCGCGTCAATTGGTTAAAGCTACATGAGCTTTCGGCCAAGCACTCCTTGGCCATTGTCAAGTGTTATGACTGCCAGTGGGCTGTTGGTGCGCCCTTATATACGCTAGCTGCCGGCTGTGACGTCAGTGGTGCCCGTGACATTGTCATATATGGGCATGTTTTGAGACGGCGTTCGATGTGCCCTCTTCAACCGCGCGATAGCTGGATCCCACGCAGCGCTGAGCTGTAAGCCACCGTCTCTGTTCAGGGTGTTTGTAGTAATTTTTATTTTAATAGCTTCCTGTATTAAACTGTCCCAGAAGCCGTTAGTGCGAGCCACGACAGAGGTATCGTCAAATTTTATGTGGTGACCGTTTTCTAACGCATGCTCAGCTAACGCAAATTTCTCTGGATAGCGTAGGCGATAATACATCTACATCTACATGACTACTCTGCAATTCACATTTAAGTGCTTGGCAGAGGGTTCATCGAACCACAATCATACTATCTCTCTACTATTCCACTCCCGAACAGCGCGCGGGAAAAACGAACACCTAAACCTTTCTGTTCGAGCTCTGATTTCTCTTATTTTATTTTGATGATCATTCCTACCTATGTAGGTTGGTCTCAACAAAATATTTTCGCATTCGGAAGAGAAAGTTAGTGGCTGAAATTTCGTAAAAAGGTCTCGCCGCGACGAAAAACGTCTATGCTGTAATGACTTCCATCCCAACTCGTGTATCATATCTGCCACACTCTCTCCCCTATAACGCGATAATACAAAACGAGCTGCCCTTTTTTTCACCCTTTCGATGTCCTCCGTCAATCCCACCTGGTAAGGATCCCACACCGCGCAGCAATATTCTAACAGAGGACGAACGGGTGTAGTGTAAGCTGTCTCTTTAGTGGACTTGTTGCATCTTCTAAGTGTCCTGCCAATGAAACGCAACCTTTGGCTCGCCTTCCCGACAATATTATCTATGTGGTCCTTCCAACTGAAGTTGTTCGTAATTTTAACACCCAGGTACTTAGTTGAATTGACAGCCTTGAGAATTGTACTATTTATCGAGTAATCGAATTCCAACGGATTTCTTTTGGAACTCATGTGGATCATCTCACACTTTTCGTTATTTAGCGTCAACTGCCACCTGACACACCATACAGCAATCTTTTCTAAATCGCTTTGCAGCTGATACTGGTCTTCAGATGGCCTTACTAGACGGTAAATTACAGCATCATCTGCGAACAATCTAAGAGAACTGCTCAGATTGTCACCCAGGTCATTTATATAGATCAGGAACAGCAGAGGTCCCAGGACGCTTCCCTGGGGAACACCTGATATCACTTCAGTTTTACTCGATGATTTGCGGTCTATTACTACGAACTGCGACCTTCCTGACAGGAAATCACGAATCCAGTCGCACAGCTGAGACGATACCCTATAGCTCCGCAGCTTGATTAGAAGTCGCTTGTGAGGAACGGTGTCAAAAGCTTTCCGGAAATCTAGAAATACGGAATCAACTTGAGATCCCCTCTCGATAGCGGCCATTACTTCGTGCGAATAAAGAGCTAGCTGCGTTGCACAAGAGCGATGTTTTCTGAAGCCATGCTGATTACGTGTCAATAGATCGTTCCCTTCGAGGTGATTCATAATGTTTGAATACAGTAGAAGCTCCAAAACCCTACTGCAAACCGACGTCAATGATATAGGTCTGTAGTT
Organism: Schistocerca gregaria; assembly: GCF_023897955.1. Taxonomy (NCBI): domain Eukaryota; kingdom Metazoa; phylum Arthropoda; class Insecta; order Orthoptera; family Acrididae; genus Schistocerca; species Schistocerca gregaria. The sequence goes on from NC_064929.1 coordinate 187,328,439, forward strand.
AAATGGATTACTCCTACTACCCTTCTTGAACACTGGTGCGACCTGCGCAATTTTCCAATCTGTAGGTACAGATCTATCGGTGAGCGAGCGGTTGTATATGAGTGCTAAGTAGGGAGCTATAGTATCAGCGTAATCTGAAAGGAACCTAATCGGTATACAATCTGGACCTGAAGACTTGCCCGTATCAAGCGATTTGAGTTGCTTCGCAACCCCTAAGGTATCTACTTCTAAGAAACTCATGCTAGCAGATGTTCGTGTTTCAAATTCTGGAATATTCCATTCGTCTTCCCTGGTGAAGGAGTTTCGGAAAACTGCGTTCAATAACTCCGCTTTAGCGGCACAGTCGTCGATAACAGTACCATCGGCACTGCGCAGCGAAGGTATTGACTGCGTCTTACCGCTTGTGTACTTTACATACGACCAGAATTTCTTCGGATTTTCTACCAAATTTCGAGACAATGTTTCGTTGTGGAACCTATTAAAGGCATCTCGCATCGAAGTACGTGCCAAATTTCGCGCGTCTGTAAATTTTAGCCCATCTTCGGGATTTCGCGTTCTTCTGAACTTCGCATGCTTTTTCCGTTGCCTCTGCAACAGCGTTCGGACCTTTTTTGTGTACCACGGGGGATCCGTTCCATCTCTTACCAATTTATGAGGTATGAATATCTCAATTGCTGTTGCTACTATATCTTTGAATTTGAGCCACATCTCGTCTACATTCGCATAGTCAGTTCGGAAGGAATGGAAATTGTCTTTTAGGAAGGCTTCTAGTGGCACTTTATCCGCTGTTTTAAATAAAATTATTTTGCGTTTGTTTCTGATGGATTTGGAAGAAATGATATTGAGCCTAGCTACAATGACCTTGTGATCACTAATCCCTGTATCAGTCATGATGCTCTCTATCAGCTCTGGATTGTTTGTGGCCAAGAGCTCGTGTTCTTTCCTGCGTTGTTCCACAGTGCGCACTGATTGTCCGATGTACTTCTGGCCACACTCACAAGGTATTTCATAAACTCCCGGTGTTCTGAGACCTACTGCGTGTATAACGGGTCTCAGTAATTGACGGATTTTCGTTGGAGGCCTGAAGATCGATTTGATCTTGTGTCTTTTCAACAGGCGGCTTATCTTGCCCGACACAGAGCCACAGAATGGCAGCAAAGCAAGTTTTTTCCTGCTCTTCGTCTAGTCTTATTCTGATATTTCCCAGAAATCACTTCTTTCACTTGATGGGTGCTGTAGCCGTTATTCCTGAAAACCTTGCGTAGGTGGCTCAGTTTGTGGGACAGGTTGTCGTCGTCTGATATTACTCTTGCACGATGCACGGATGTTTGCAATACTGTGCGCTTCTGTGCTGGATGATGATGGCTGGTAGCTAAAGAATGAAGTTCGAAAATGTACAGGGTAATTCATAAATAGATAAAAAAAATTAATCGTTGTGCAAAGAATAGGCTTACTAAAATACTGGGTAGAATGACACGTGTTTAATATTCGTGGGTTATATATGTAGTGTGATAACGAATACCGGAGCAAGCAGTTGAGTTGAGGAGCAATGGATGTCTATAAAGGGGAGAATTACAGAAATTAATAAAAAAAACATACATGTAAGGAAGACAACTGCGAAATGGTAAGAGGAAACATAGTAAATATTTCAACTGACTGGTGAAGAAATGAAGTACTAAAATATTCAGTACACTTAAATACTAAGATATGATGACATGTTCGAAATTCTCTGAGGATTGAGTTACTGTGATAAGACATACCCAATAGACAGTTCTATGAAGAGCAGTGGATGCCTTTTAAAGGGGCAAGCAGGGTAGTTAGATCAATAATTGCACAAGGATCATGACAGCAAATATATTTTGGAAACCATGACAAATAGTTCAACTGAGCCAGAAAAGAATGATCTAAAAAAAATGTTCAAGAGATTTCATGACAACAGAAGTAAGGTATTCTACTGCCCATTAAAATTTCTTCACCACGGAGATGACGTGCTACAGATGCGAAATTTAACCGACAGGAAGAAGATGCTATGATATGCAAATGATTAGCTTTTCAGAGCATTCACACAAGGTTGGCGCCGGTGGCGACACCTACAACGTGCCGACATGAGAAAAGTTTCCAACCGATTTTTCATACACAAACAGCAGTTGATCGGCGTTGTCTGGTGAAACGTTGTTGTGATGCCTCGCATAAGGAGGAGAAATGCGTACCATCACGCTTCAGACTTTGATAAAGGCTGGATTGTAGCCTATCGCGATTGCGGTTTATCGTATCGCGACATTGCTGCTCGCGTTGGTCGAGATCCAATGACTGTTGGCAGAATATGGAATCGGTGGGTTGAGGAGGGTAATACGGAACGCCCTACTGCAACCCAACGGCCTCGTATCTCTAGCAGTCGAGATGACAGGCATCTTATCCGCATGGCTGTAACGGATGGTGCAGCCACATTTCGATGCCTGAGTCAACAGATGGGGCTGTTTGCAAGACAACAACCATCTGCATGAACAGTTCGACGACGTTTGCAGCAGCATGGACTATCAGCTCGGAGACCATGGCTGTGGTTACCCTTGACGCTGCATCACAGACAGGAGCGCCTGCGATGGTGTACTCAACGACGAACCTGGGTGCAGGAATTGCAAAACGTCATTTTTTCGGATGAATCAGGTTCTTTTTACAGCATCATGAAGGTCGCATTCGTGTTTGTCGACATCGCGGTGAACACACATTGGAAGCGTGTATTCGTCATCGCCATACTGGCGTATCACCCGGCGTGATGGTAAGGGTTACCATTGGTTACACGTCTCGGTCACCTCTTGTTCACATTGACGGCACTTTGAACAGTGGACGTTACATTTCAGATGTGTTACGATCCGTGGCTCTACCCTTCATTCTATCCCTTCGAAAGCCTTTCAGCAGGATAATGCACGACCGCATGTTGCAGGTCCTGTAAGGGCCTTTCTGGATACAGAAAATGATCGACTGCTGCCCTGGCCTACACATTCTCCAGATCTCTCACCAACTAAAAACGTCTGATCAATGGTGGCCGAGCAACTGACTTCTCACAATACGCCAGTCACTACTCTTGATGAACTGTGGTATCGTGTTGAAGCTGCATGGGCAGCTGTACCTGTACACGCCATTCAAGCTCTGTTTGACTCAATGCCCAGGCGTATCAAGGCCGTTATTACGGCCAGAGGTGGTTGTTCTGGGTACTGATTTTTCAGGATCTATGCACACAAATTGCGTGGAAATGTTTCTTCTTGGTGTAGCAATTTTAATGGCCAGTAGTGTATTTTTATGACTGGGCAAAATGTGGTATACTGAAATCCTAAGCAATGTCACATCTGTTTGAAACTGCAATAAGAAGTACTAGAGTATGCTGATAAGTTGAACCGATTTGCATGCTTGAAAAAGGAACTCTATATAAATTAGAGAAATATGCATTCATGAAAAATACCTGCATATTCGGTAAGAGCAAAATGACTTCAACTGGTTGACGAAAGAAAGAAGTACAAAACTGTTCAGGGTATTTCCTGAATTCGGATATAAAGGTATCTCAATTGATGTTTAATGAGCTGATACACTATCATAATGGGGAAAAATAGCATGAGTTTAAAATTCACTGGTTACATACATACTGTGATAAGAAATACCACAGTAGGCAGTTCAGCTGAAGAGGAGTAGACGTTTTTAAATGGGAGAGGCCAGAGAAAAATCTTAGCAGCCAGAGAAAAATAACTACCAGCAAAATGACAGTGAAGAACGGTTAGTTTACTGAATAAATACTGCGGCTGATCAGTGAATGATTGAAGTACAACAACGTTATGGGGAACTCATGAATACAGTAATAATCAATTTGAAAAGCCGAGTCATGTTGACATACTTAGGAACCACGACCAGTATATGCAATTCTCTGATTGTATGTACATTGCGATACCAAATACCACAGCGGGCAGTTCAGTTGAAGAGCAATGGATGTCTCTGAACGGAAGAATCCGAGAAATTAGAAGAACAATTGTATAAAGGAGAGAACCGCGAAATGTTTATGAGGAATATAAGAATTACTGCTACTGACACGAGTAAATGAAGTACAAAGATTTTCAGTATACTGAAATACTAAGAAATGGTGACATGTTCGAAGTTCTCTTGGGGTATTGTTACTGTGATAAGACATACCACAGTAGGCAGTAGTATGAAGAGGGGTGGATGCATTTTAAAGGGGCAAGTAGTTAGATAAACAACTGCAGAAGGATCATAATCGCAAAGAAATTTTGGGAACCAACTGATTCAGGAAAGAATAAACTCCAAAATTTTTCAGGAGAATTCATGACAACAGAAGTGAAGGTGTTTTTATGAATGGGCAAAGGTGCGGGATACTGAAATCCTAAGGAATGCTCACATCTGTTTGAAACTCAATGAGGCAACTGGCACGGAAATACGAAATACAATACAGCACGATTGCACAAGGATGATAACTGCGAGAAAAGGATGTGAAACATGAGAAATACTTCACATGATTTAGGAAAGAATGAACTACAAAAAATTTCAAGAGTATTCATGAATATAGAAATGAAGGTATTTTAATGAACGTTGAAAGATGTGGAATACTGAATTCCTAAGCAATGATCCACAGCACAATTGCACAAGGATGATAACTGCGAAAAAAGGATGTGAAACATGAGAAATACTTCACATGATTTAGGAAAGAATGAACTACAAAAAATTTCAAGAGTATTCATGAATATAGAAATGAAGGTATTTTAATGAACGTTGAAAGATGTGGAATACTGAATTCCTAAGCAATGATCCACATCAATTTTAGGGTAAGGATTAACTACTTCAGCTGACCAAAAAAGGTAAGAATTACAAAAATAATTTTGAAATCAATGTGAAATGTCGTGCCATACTGAAATATCGGGGAAAAATTGCATGTGTTTAGAATGCACTGATTACACGCGTACTGCGACATGAAGTACAATAGGAGGCAGTTGCCATGAAGGGGAGTTGATATATTAAAATGGGCAATCAGGGAAGTTAGACAAGGATACGTACAAGCTACATCATTGCATCGAGTTATGGGAAAAGAGACAATTAATTCAACTGATTGATGAAAGAATGAGCTATAAATGTCTTCAGGGGGATTCATGAATACAGAAATGAAAGTGTTTTAGTCAATCATCAGGTTACCCTCCATTCAGAGGCTGTTGCATGCAGCAACTGTTATATTGACTTGTAAATAATAGATTTCAGCTATCAGACGTCGTTTTGAAATTTTATTGGCAGATCTAGATTTCAGCTAGAAACTAACCGTTCTCAATGCACTTCATCCACAGTTCACTGAATACTAATGAGTGAATAGTAATAAGTGATTAGTATTGCTTGTTTGCTTGCTTGCTTGCTTTTCTACACCTATCTCCAGGCTCTGCGATTACAAGAACACATTTATTTTCGCATTGTTTGTCATAATATTATACCATTTTCGCTATATTTCTCGATATCAATCACACAGCAGTATCCTACCGATTGCTCGTGCAACATAATACTGAAGATACAGACTTAAAATTATTTCTCTACAAAGCCTAAATTTAAGCGAGGTGGAGTGTGCTGTAAACCACTGAGTAATTAGAAACTTATCGCATCTGCGAAGACCTTTACGTGAGAACTCGAAACAAATAGACGAAACTGGTATTTCCACTCGCGATTACTGATGTTGATGATGTAACAGATTAGAAATCATCCCTGTAATGTACAAAGTCAACTAAGGTGTTTCTCCTGTCTAGAGAGAACCAGCAAACGTTTCTTCCACCTGTCTTTCGCCTGCTAGATGCACACACCACAGTCGATGTTCCCTCAACTAAATAAAGGCGCAGAAGCAGTTCAAATGGCTCTGAGCACTATGAGGCTTAACTGCTGTGGTCATCAGTCCCCTAGAACTTAGAACTACTTAAACCTAACTAACCTAAGAACATCACACACATCCGTGCCCGAGGCAGGATTCGAACCTGCGACCGTAGCGGTCGCGCGGTTCCAGACTGTAGCGCCTAGAACCGCTCGGTCACTTCGGCCGGCGCGCAGAGGCAGTCAACCGGACAATTTACATAGAAGGGAATAACGGTCCAGCGCAAACACACGTCCGTATTGAAACTTGTCTCAAATTTCCTCGCGATGACGAAATCTAACCAACACATACTAAGTATTAGTTCGCTATTCGGCCATCTAGAGGACAACACGGTTAAGTCAGCTACATTCCTACACTGAAGTAGGCCTGTGCATTCGCAAGGCTCCTTGAGTTAACGGGAAATGTGAATCATTCCCGTTACAGGTCGCCAGCGCTACACGCCAAGCACACAGAAACAGAATCGTCCTAGGAAAAAAACCGGCCTCATATATATTTTATCCCTGTACTTAGAACTAAATGTTACGATTGTGGTCTCAGTTGAAAGACATTCAACAATGAGCGACGTATCGGAAATACACCCTGCTGACGTCCGTGGCTCTGGAAATAGAAATATCGGTACCATTCTTATGACTTGACATACTCCTCCCTTTGTTATCAAAAAACTGTGGTGTCACCGCCAGACACCACACTTGCTAGGTGGTAGCCTTTAAATCGGCGGCGGTCCGTTAGTATACGTCGGACCCGCGTGTCGCCACTATCAGTGATTTGCAGACCGAGCGCCGCCACACGGAGAGACTTCCTAGCACTCGCCCCAGTTGTACAGCTGACTTTGCTAGCCATGGTTCACTGACTTCTACGCTCTCATTTGCCGAGACGATAGTTAGCATAGCCTTCAGCTACGTTATTTGCTACGACCTAGCAAGGCGCCAGTATCCGTACTATTGATATTGTGAATCATGTACCATAAAGAGCGACGTTCTCCATGAATGGATTAAAGTTAAGTATTCCACCAGCTACGTCCGTTTTTCTCAATTCTAATTCCCTTGTCATGTTCCAGACCTCACGCCAGCCTGCGTGAGCTAAAACGCGTGCATTTCGGCCATCCTTTAGGCATACGGGTTGGCTCTCCTGCCAACCACAACAAAAACACCACGTCAATTCCGTACCTTCCTTACGACTGGACATACTCATTTCCTTTGCACATGTCGGAACACAAACACATACTTTATAAGCCTCATGCTCAAGGCAAACCTATCACACTCCCCCTACTACTAAGTATCATACTTCGTCCAGAACCGATTTCTGGCGATACAAAATAATACTGACCTAAAATCAATGATAGGTGACCACGTTGCTTATGCTTTCCTTGCGAGTGCTACCACTGTGTCTTAGAAAGAAAGGTGTAATCGTCTTACAAACCGCTATATGGTACAAAAAACACAACCATATTGCCATCACAAGCGGTCTTGGTTCTACAGGTGACACAAGTACTCATGCCAAAAGCGAGCGATCGGTAGAATACTGCTGTGTGGATGATATCGAGAAGTATAGCGAAAATATTATGATATTATGGAAAACCATGCGAAAATAAATGTGTTCTTGTAATCCCAGAGTCTGGAGATGGGTGTAGAAAAGCAAGCAAGCAAGCAGGTCCGGACCAGAAACAGTAATGGGTTTGTGCAGAGGGAAAAAGAGCCCGAATTTGTAGAACAGTTCTGAGAGTGACTTTGGTCCAATGAGAGCGCTGGGGTCACGCGTTGGGAGTGCATGACTTGTGACCATCGGCTGCAGGAAATTATGTAGTGGTGCGAGGAGTATATACAGTGCTGTCTGTTTTTGCAGTATATGTACGAGTGTCTGGTGGTCGACAGCTATACGAATGATGTAAAAGGGGCGATTTTTGTGTGGCACAGGATACGAATTGTATGTTTACTACATCGACACAGTATGCAGTGATATATTGCGCGGATTGATATCGGTTTCACACTCTAATATTCAAGCTGCTGTCCTTAGTCAGATAGCAGTGTAATTGAGCAAGAGTCAATTCATATTTGACGATATGTAGGGCACTCTGCAAGGTTTAATTGTGGTTACAATATGGTTATCTATATAAAATAGTTTTTTGCGGCTGAAAGTCTCATCTGCAGAAAGAAAAAAAATAAGGCGGATGGTGCTTCCACACCGGTAGCATCAGTAATTCGGCGGGTAAATTTGATAAGAGCCTGTCATAATGCTCGATTCATTCACATCTGTTCTGCTGGGATATAGGAGTTTCTACATAGCGGTGGGAATGTTTGTGTATGTTGCAAGCAGGAAGGGTAAGACATGATGGATGGGGTGCCACGTTAGGACCATCAGGAGGAATGCATTCGGCGTTATTCCGGGCTATTTTCGTTACAGGTTCTGTAAGCACAGCAATTTCCATGCGGGCAAGCTGAGACATCATAAAAGCTCCTACAGCGCCATCTATCACAAAGCGAAAAAGGTGGTCCAACTAAAACATTCATATTTATTTATGTACTACACGAATATGTAACAAAAATGGGGGTCTTTTTTTAAAAAACGCAGTTGATATCTGTTTGACCTATGGCAGCGCCATTTAGCGAGCCAACCATAAAGCCATCTGGTTTCCTCCTTCAAGCTAGACAAGTTTCGTTCTTTGTACTTTTTTCGTTTGGCGCTTATTTCGTGAGGTATTTGGCCCACTCACGATCAATGGACCACCCTGTGCATACAGCGATAACAAAAACCACAGCAGGCAGTTTAGGATTTGAGGCGTAGATGTCTCTAAAAACGACAGTGCCAAAAGTTAGAGAAACATATCTACAAGGAAGACAATTGCGAAATTTGTTTGCCGAAAAGGATAAGTACTTGAAGTGGTTGGCGTAAGAATAAAGTACGAAAAGTTAAGAGTACTTCTTGAATACACACACAAATATATTTTCATCGATGTGCAAAGCATAGGGGATTAAAATACAGGGAAGAATTACATGTGATTGAAATTCACTGATAATAAATGTGGTAGCGATAGCTACGATGCCACAGCGTAGGTGCAAGCTAGTAGATTGCCACTACGAGAGCAGACGATCTACAGCGACGACAGCGTCCTATAGCGACGCTCTGCAGCTCAACGAGCGCCTCTCCACTTTCTGCCCAGTTCATCAGTAGCAGACTTCGCTTTAGCTTAGTTTTCTATGTAGACTGTGTACCTCTTCCTACGGGTCTACGCCGTCGCACCTATGCGCTCATCACCTGAAGTTATGTAATATGTTTGCATATGTTTATACACTAATACAAATGCTTTAATTCTATTTGAAGTACCAAATTGCTTTACCACACCTGCTCCTAGTCGCTTCCTTCATTCGGCTTACGTTACGCTAACAGGAGCAGACCCATGCACCGCCTTCCAGGGGGGATGCAAAAATAAATGTAGTGTGAGAAGAAATACCACAGTAAGCAGTTCAGTTGAAGAGCAATAGATGTTTTTAAATAGGAGAATCACAGCAATTAGGAAAATTTACGTACAAGGAAGACAACTGCGGAATGTGTAAGGGAAACATAAGAAATTTTCAAGTGATGAAATGTAGTACAAAAATGTTCAGTATCCTGATATACTAGGAAATGATGACAGCATCAAAATTCTCTGTGTCTGTGGATACTGTGATAAGCCATACCACAGTACACACTTATATCAAGAGGAGCGTCCTTTTAAAAGGGGCAATCAAAAGAAATTTTGGGAACCATGAGAAATACTTCAACTGAGTGAGGAAAGAATGAACTGAAAAATGTTGAGGATAATTCACGACTAAGCAGTGATCAAATCTGTCTGTAGCTCTATGAGGAAATAGGCATTGCAATGAGAAACACTAGAGGAGGAAGTTCAGTTAACCTGACGTGCATTCTTGAATCGGAAACATCATGGACATCAGAGAAAAATCCTTTCTAGGAAAATACATGGGCCAAATTTTTGGGTACTACAGTAATTACTTCATCTGACTAGCGAAGGAAAGAGTTACAAAAATATTCAAGCGATTTCATCAATACAGAAGTAAAAGAATTTCGTACATGTACAAAGCATGGGTAACCGAAAAAGTGAAGATACATGACATGAGTTTGAAATTGTGAAAAGCCCTTTTGATAGGAAAACCACAAGAGAGAGTTCAGTTGACGAGGCATATGGTGTTAAAATCAGAAAAATGATGGAAGTTACGAAAACATCTGTACCATGAAGATAACTTATTTATTGGGTAACAGCACAAATACTTCATCTGATTGACGAAAGAATGAAGCACAAAAATGTTCAGGGTAGTTACTGATTACTGCCGTAAAGATGTTTTATTCATTGTCTAAGTACGTAAAGTACTGAAACAATGGGGAAATATCATATGTTACAATTCATAGCTTATGTCTTCAAATTGGAGAATCAGACACTTCAGACAAACATACGTAGAGTGAACATCACTGCGACGAATTTACGGGAAACAGAAGAACTACTTCATCTGATTGACGATGAATGACCAGAAAAAGAGTTAAGGGGAGATCATGATTAGAGAAATACAAGAAATTAACCAATGTGGCTAGTCGTGGGGATCCGAAACACTAAGGAATGATGACATCTGCTTCAAATTGTTCTGGCCTGTAGATGATATGTGCGCATGATAGTTGAACTGGAGTGGATGCAAAAGATTTTTGGGTAACAGGAGAGGTTCTTCAACTGATTGACTACAGACTAAAGTACAAAAGTGTTCAGGGAAATTGCTAAATACGGATATAAAGGTAGTTTAATCGATGTGCAAGGAGCTGACACACTATCATAATAGAGAAAATCGCATGTGTTTATAACTCGCCGATTACATACGTACTACGATAAGAAATACCACAACAGACAATTCAATTGAAAAGCAGTCGATGTCTTCAAGTTGGGACTCAGAGAAGTTAGAAAGAAATACGTACAAGGAAGTCAAATGCGAACAGTTTGTGGGAAACAGAAGAAATATTTAAACCATTTAACGAAAAAATGCACAACAAAAACATTCAGGTTGCTTCATGAATACAGAATCAGAGCTATTTTAATCAATGTGCAAAAACTATAATGCTAACTGTATCTGTATCGCATCTGTTTGAAATCTCTGAGGCTATAGATGCTGCAAGCAGACAGTTCAGTTGAAGAAGAATGACTCTCTTTAACCTTGGGATTTAGAGATGTTACAAACACAGAAGTACAAGGAAGACAACTGTGACGTTTGTTGGGGCGTGAGCGGAAGACGGCCTAACGGTGTGCGGGACCGTAGCCCAGCTTCATGGAGACGGTTGCGAATGGTCCTCGCCGATACCCCAGGAGCAACAGTGTCCCTAATTTGCTGGGAAGTGGCGGTACGGTCCCCTACGGCACTGCGTAGGATCCTACGGTCTTGGCGTGCATCCGTGCGTCGCTGCGGTCCGGTCCCAGGTCGACGGGCACGTGCACCTTCCGCCGACCACTGGCGACAACACCGATGTACTGTGGAGACCTCACGCCCCACGTGTTGAGCAATTCGGCGGTACGTCCACCCGGCCTCCCGCATGCCCACTATACGCCCTCTCTCAAAGTCCGTCAACTGCACATACGGTTCACGTCCACGCTGTCGCGGCATGCTACCAGTGTTAAAGACTGCGATGGAGCTCCGTATGCCACGGCAAACTGGCTGACACTGACGGCGGCGGTGCACAACTGCTGCGCAGCTAGCGCCATTCGACGGCCAACACCGCGGTTCCTGGTGTGTCCGCTGTGCCGTGCGTGTGATCATTGCTTGTACAGCCCTCTCGCACTGTCCGGAGCGAGTATGGTGGGTCTGACACACCGGTGTCAATGTGTTCTTTTTTCCATTTCCAGGAGTGTATTTTAATCAGTGTGAAAACACGTATGACGACACTTCAACGTTTTTTTAAAAGTGGTTAAGGATTTCTTTCCTAATTTTAGCCCAGAGCTTGCATCGCCCCATTCGACTTGGATACTTACAACTAAAAGGAAATGGCTATTTGGAGCATATTGGAAATATTGGAACTTGTAAGAAGTGAGAATAATGGGAACATGTATCACTCATTATAAGGCGTTAAACGAAAGATAAAAACAAGTGTATTGTATTAGGGTGCCAACGTCTGTCAGGGCACCCGTCATAACTAAGATAAAGAGAAAATAGAGCGTGACGGAACGAATAGACCATCCGTGATAAGAAGCCACCGAAAGAATGCATTGGTTATCTTCTATGTCGTATTAAATGAAGTTGTCGTTAAGGATGCAGTCTTTGTCATACGACATACATGTTTAAAAATCTCCATTTCTTCTAATATGTCTAATTTTATACCATTAACTTCAGAATGAAGCACCTCGGTACTGGCCGGGGGAATAGCCGCGTGAGCCATTTGTAGGAGATGTTCAGCGAAGGTGGAACCACGCATAGAGTCACCCCTTCTGGTGGGAATGTGTACTTATATCCAGTAGCTAGCGCTCGACCTGTTTGACCGATATAATATTTCGAATAGTCACCGCAAGTACTTTTGTAAACCCCAGACTGAGAAAGTTTATCACCAGCGAATTTAAAACTATTATCAGTGGAGAAGGCTACTCCAATCCATTGGTTTTAAGTAAAGGTCCTAATTTGCAACTTATTTTACCTATGTAAAGAACAGATATAACTGCCATTGGTTCCTCATCTACTGCATCACCTAATGTGGAAGCCGTACTATTATTTTTGTTTATTTTCTTACTGCCCATTCGTCTTAGTAAGTGTGAATTGTAACCGTTATTTTTAGCGATAGTTTCCAGGGTAACTACTTCCGTTTCTAGCGCCTCCGGGGAAGGTGGATAGCCAAGCCACGGTGTAGACTTGTATGAAACAAGGCCGCTTTTTGGACTTGCGGATGTGTTGTGTCACCAGGAATAATGTTATCAAATGGTTCAAATGGCTCTGAGCACTAGAACTTAGAACTACTTACTAACTAACCTAAGGACGTCGTGCGATTCCAGACTGTAGCGCCCAGAACCGCTCGGCCACTAAGGCCGGGCATAATGTTATCAGAATACTTTTTTGATGTGTATTAAAACGAATGTGGCTATCCACTATATTGAAGGTAAGATATAAATAATTTAAGGACATCCTAGAGGATGTTTCATGAAAACATCAATTTCATGTATGAAATAAATACTGAAAATACGTGGTCTATTTCTTTTTGAGTGCCATTAATGAACAAGATTATATCGTCAAAACATCTTGCATAAAATTTTATTTTACTCCAAATCAAAATCTGTGCATTACTGGAGAAAAAATCAGATTCTATAGAGTTCAGAAAACTTTCAGAAAGAATCCAGCTAGTGGATTTCTATGATAAAATGTATTCTCAACCCTTCAGAAATAGCTATGGGAATCTCACTAGCTGGTATTCTTTCTGAAATTTTGCAGAACTCTATAGAATCTGATTTTTTTGTCCTGTAATGTAGAGGTTTTGATTTTAAGTAAAATTTTATGTTAGTTATGTTTACGATACAATCTTTGTCATTAATGACACTGAAAATGATATAGACCACATATTTCAATATTTAACGAGTTTCATGAAAACATCAATTTCACGTATGTAATTGACTCCTCTACCAGGTCGTTAACTTATTTAGATCTCACCTTCACTATAGTGTATAGCCACATTACTTTTAAAATACAGCGAAAAGACACATATTCTGCTAACATTATTCCTGGTGACTCTGTACACCCGCAAGCCCAAAAAATGACCTTCTGTCATTCAAGCCTACATCGTGGCTTGGCTATCCCCCTTCTCCGGAGGCGCTAGAAGCGGAATTTGTTACGCTGGAAACTATCGCTAAAAATAACGATTACAATTCACACATAGTAAGACGAATATATAATAAGAAAGTGAATAAAAATAATAATACGGCTTCCACATTAGGTGATGCAGTCGATGACGAAACAGTGTCATTTATATCTGTTCCTTTCATCAGTAAAATAAGTTATAAATAAGGACGTTTACTTAAAACTTATGGGTTTCCAGTAGTCTTCTCTACTAATAATAATTTGAAAAAGAACGTAATCGACTCTTTCTAACTCGTTGGTAATCAACTTTCTCAGTCTGGGGTTTACAAAAGTACTTGGGGTGATTGTCCGAAATATTATAAAGGGCAAACAGGTAAAGAGGATATATGGAACGTATTCCCACCAGAAGTGGTGACGGTACGCGAGGTTCCACTTTCGCTGAACATCTCCTACAAGTGGCTCACGCGTCTAATCCCCCAGCCTGTACGGAGCTGCTACATTCTGAAGTTCAGGATATGAATTCACAGATAGTAAATTTAACAGAGATTTTGAAACATCTATGGTATGACAATGACTAAATCCTTAACGATGATGTCCAGTTAAAAAAAAAAAAAATAAAATATCGAACGTTTTATCCCTTTGCTCAGTGCTTGACATTCTACCATACGACATAGAGGCTAGCCGAAACATTCATGCGGTCGTTTGGTGTCACGGATGGTCAGTTTGTTCAGTCACTCTCTATGTTCCCTTAATCTTAGTGATGACGGCTGCCCAACAACAGTGGGCACACTTATAAGATACACACACTTTTTCTTCATTTAATACCTTATAACGAGTGATTCTTGTACATGTTCACAGTATTCTGACTAATTACAAGCTCCAATATTTCTAATATGGTCCAAACAGCCAATCCCACTTAGTTATAACTATCCAACTAGAATATGGTGATGCAAGGACGGTATTAGTCATATTCATTCCAAATCTAAGCTCTGGCCTAAAATTAATAAATAATTCCTTAGGCTTTATAAAAAAAAAACGTTGAAGTGACACCGTACATATCTTCACAATACACACACAACTTTCATACCATTTCGGTAACACCTGATAGCACTAATCACTTTGACCTCTGTCGGTCAATAGATAATAAGATCGATGAAAGTGACGTAGTATGTCCTCTCACTCATGTATATTAACCCTGTTGCATTATTTGACCTTTCACGTCAACAGCTATTAGAACATAAAGGTCAACTGTCTGCTGAACGCTATATGCGGTCACAGGCCTCACTTGATTAAGTTGCATGGTTCAGTACCTGAAGTACCTGATTTTAATAAACTAGTTTAGCTTTAGATTCTTTTCATACTATTATGCTACATATCCGATAGCACTATTGAATATGACCTCTGTCGGCCCGCAGATATTAAGCGCGATTAAGGCGACGTTTCACGTCCTTTCAAGCAATTACATTAAGCCTGTCATACTAAATTGACCCTTTTCTGCTCAATAACGACTAGAATTTAATATAGTAGCTTTACACGCTTATCAAAGCGTAATCATCAAATACAGTTACCGACGCCAAGTAATTGAAAAATGTGTTATTCATCCCCCATATTTTTAACCTGCTTCTAGCTGATGGTATTTTGTCTGTCCTGCGTGGGTGCGTTTTGACCATCCGTGGAATTTGCTATTCCGCATATATAGTTTCAGCATATCCACGTTCTATGGTTATATAAAATTGTCTTCGCCCTAGGACATTATACATACACACGCATTAACTTGCTGCGCCTTTGACCCACTCATCGGATCACATTCGTAACACATTTTATAACACTCACATGGAAGAAGACGATTTCTCAATTTGCGCAAGCGCGTTCCTTTCTGACACTCTCACAGCCTACCTGCCGGCGTCAGCTCAGTTTAACTGATAGCCCGAGGCGAACAGAACGTTGTCTAGGGTGAGGAAGCACGCATCTGACGTTTGAGCTAAGTACAGCTATTGACATGGTACACACGTACATTTTATGCGAGTATTTTGACCCTTTGGGCATTCTGTATCAATGTTGGACCATAGTTTGTAGTTTAAGTTTGTTCCGAAGTTGGCGTGCTTATACGCGCCGAAACCTTGGTCAACATCCGGTTTCTATTTGCAGTCGAGGCGGATTCTTTATAACAAATGTAAAAATATTCATGGGAATTCATGAATACATAAATACAAGTATTTTACACGACGATGAAAGTCGTTCAATTTTGAAATGCTACGGAAAAATCCAGTCTGTGCGAAATTATTGAAACATATGTTTGAAATACACAGATTATATTCTTTATGCGAAAAGAAATACCACAGTGG
This sequence comes from Schistocerca gregaria, assembly GCF_023897955.1. Taxonomy (NCBI): domain Eukaryota; kingdom Metazoa; phylum Arthropoda; class Insecta; order Orthoptera; family Acrididae; genus Schistocerca; species Schistocerca gregaria. The sequence goes on from NC_064929.1 coordinate 187,344,485, forward strand.
GAGGTTCTCATGAAGAGGAGTGGACATCTTTATAAGGGATAAGTCAGAGGAAAATATTAGCAGCTAGAGAAAAATATGAATTAGGGAAAAAACACAGAGAAGAACAGTTGGTCTAATGAAGAAAGACTGAGGCTCATCCACGAATGACTGAAATAGAGCAACGTTCATGGGTATTCGTGAACACAGTAATAAACGTATTTTAATTAATGTTAGAAGCCAACACATATTGATGTAATGGGGGACTATGAATAGTGCTTGTAATTTGCTGGTTGTATAAATACCGAGAGAACTAATTCCACAGCAGGCAGTTCATTTGATGAGGAATCGATGTCTCCTAAAGCGACAGTGACAAAAGTTGGACAAAAATTTCTAAAAGGAAGATAACTGTCAAGACTTTTTGCGGGACACGAGAAATATTTCATGTGACACGTAAGTGTGAAGCACGAAATGTTCAGTGCAGTTCATGAACAATCAAATAATGATATTTTCATTGATGTGCAAAGAACTGGTATACTAAAATACTGGGCAGAACGACCTGTGTTTAAAATTCACTGATTATACCTGTAGTAAAAAAAGTAATACCACAGCAAGCAGTTCAGTTGGAGATCAATCGAAGACTATAAACGGAAGAATCACAGTAATCAGAAAAACTTACGTACAAGGAAGACAACTGCAGAATGTTTAAAAAACATAAGAAATACTCCATGGACTGACGAAGAAATATAGTAAAAAAAAGGGTCACTATCCTGATACAGTAGGAAGTTATGACATCTTTGTAATTTTCTGAGTCTACGGATATTGCGATAAGACATACAACAGTATGAAGAAAAGTGGTCCATTAAAGGAGGCAAGCAAAAAAAAACTTGGTTTCATGAGAGATACTTCAAATGACTGAGGGAAGAATGATCTACAAAAGTTTCAGGAAATTTCATGACTACGGAAATGAAGGTATTCTTTTGAATGTGCAAAGATCTGGGTTACTGAAATCCTAAACAATGATGATAGCAATTTGTAACTCTAGGAGGAAATAGGCACACAATAAAAGGTACTAGAGTAGGTAGTTGACTTTAACTGATACCCATTCTTCAATATGGAAAAACATAGGAATTAAATTAAAACGCATTCGAGGAATACACCAGCGTCAAATGTTAGGGTATTAGGGTAATTACTTCATCTGACGGACGACGGAAAGAATTACAAATATATTCAAGCGATATCATCAATAAACCACTTAAAGATGTTCGTACATCTGCAAAGATATAGTTTGCCGAAATAGTTAAGAAACATGACATGAGTTTGAAATTGTGAAAGGCTGCTTCCATAAGAAAACCACAGGAGAGAGTTCGGTTGAACAGTGAAGATGTGTTCAAATGGGAAATATGAGAGACGTTACACAAAGAACCCCGCAATGAAGGTAACATGAAAGGAATTTTTGGGCAACAGAACAAATACTTCAAATTCAGAACAAATACTGACGAAAGAATGAAGTACAAAACGTTTAGGGTAGTTACTGATTACTGCCATAAATATATGTTATTCAATGTGTAAGTATGTATTGTTGTTGTTGTGGTGTTCAGTCCTGAGACTGGTTTCATCCAGCTCTCCATGCTACTCTATCCTGTGCAAGCTTCTTCATCTCCCAGTACCTAACGCAACCTACATCCTTCTGAATCTGCTTAGTGTATTCATCTCTTGGTCTCCCTCTACGATTTTTTTAATCCGCGCTGCCCTACAATATTAAATTGGTGATCCCTTGATGCCTCAGAATATGTCGTACCAACCGATCCATTCTTCTAGTCAACTTATGCCACAAACTTCTCTTCTCCCCAATCCAATTCAATACTTCCTCATTGGTTATGTGATCTACCCATCTAATCTTCAGCATTCTTCTGTAGCACCACATTCCAAAATCTGTACTGAAAAACAGGAAAAATATCACGCGTTTGAAATTCATAGCTTATACATATTTCCCAATAATAAATACTGCTGAAGGCAGTTCAGTTGAACAGCGGTGGATGTCTTCAAATTGGTGAAGCAGAGGCGTTAGACAAACATACATAGCGGGAAAGTCACTGCGACAAATTTACTGGAAACAGATGAACTACTTCACCTGATTGGCGAAGGAATGACCTACAAAAATGTTCAGAGGAAATCATTATTACAGAAATACAAATAATTCAGTTCAGTTGAAGAACAGTGACACTCTTTATACTTGTGAGTGGGAGTAAGTACAAACACAGAGGTACAACGATGACCACTGTGAAGCCATTTTGGATAGCGGAGGAAGTACTTCAGATAACTGACGAAACAATGGCATAGAAAAATGTTGATCGCAAATCATGGATAAACAGTTATAGGTTTTTCTCTCAGTGTAAAAACATCTGCCGTACTGAAATACCGGGACAATATTGTATGTGTTTGGAATTCAATGGTAACATGTGTGCTGTGATAAGCACTAAAAAGGGGGCAGTTGCCATGAATAGGAGTGGGTATTTCAAGAATTACGGGAAACAAAGAACTACTTCAACTGATTCACGATAGAATGAGCTACAAAAATGTTGAGAACTTTTAACATTGCAGTGCGTCAGCAATCGTGAAGAACATAATGATTATCAAGTGTTCACCTCGACTGGAAACCGAATGTTGACCTAGGTTTCGGCGCGGATAACCACGCCTTCTTCATAACACACTTAAACTACAAACTGTCTAAAGAGGCATGGTTCAACGTTAATATAGTACGCCCACAGGAGCCAAAGACTTGCATAAAAAGTAAAATTAACGGTACGTGTGTACCATGGCAGTAGCTGTATTTAGCTTAAACGTCTGAAGCGTACTTCCTCACCCCAGCCTACGTTCGGTGGGCCCCAGAGTCTCAGGAAAACTGAGGTGGTGCCGGCAGATATGCTATGAGAATTTCAGAAAGGAACGCGCATGCGCAAATTGAGAAATCGTCTTCTTCAATGTGACTGGCATAAAATGTGTTACGAAAGTGATCCGATGAGCGGGTCAAACGTGCAGCAAGTTAATATGTGAGCCTGTATAATATCCTAGCTCGAGAACAACTTTACAAAACTATAGAACGTGGATAGGCTGAAGCTATATATGTGGGATGGCAAATTTCACGGATGGGCAAAACGCATGCACACAGGACAGACAAAATACCATCAGCTAGAAGCAGGCTAAAAATATGTGGGATGAATAACCCATTTTCATTTAATTGGGCTCGGTGATAGTATTTGATGAGTACGCATGGATAAGCGTGTGAAGTTACTATTTTAAATTCTAAGCGCTGTTGACTAGATAAGGCTCAAATTAGCATAACAGGCCTAATGTAATTGAGTGAAAGGACGTGCAACGTCGCCTTCATTGCTCTTAATATCTAATGACCGGCTGAGGTCATTCTGAATAGTGCTATCGGATATGTAGCAAAACGGTGTAAAAAGAACCTAAAGCTAAACTAGTTTCTTAAAATGAGGTTCATAAGTTACTGAACCATGAAGTTTAATCAAGTGAGGTCTTTGAACGCATATGGCGTTCAACAGACAAACTACCTTTATGTTGTAAGAGCTGTTGACGTGTTAGGTCAAATAATGTAACGGGCTTAATACAGATGCGTGAAAGGAACGTCGCTGTCATCGCCCTTATTATCTACTGACCGACAGAGGTCAAAATGATTAGTACTATCAAGTGTTACCAAAATGATATGCAAAGTTATGTGGATATGGTGAAGAGAAGTACCATGTCACTTAAACATTTTTTTTAAAAAAAAAGTTTAAGGATTTACTTCCTAATTTTAGGCCAGAGGTCGGACTTGGAATGAATATGACTAAAATCATACATGCTTCACCAAATTCGACTTGGATAGTTACAACTAAGTGGGAATTGGTATTTGGACCATATTAGAAGTATTGGTGCTTGTAAGAAGTGAGAATACTCAGGGGGAATAGGCGCGTGAGACATTTGTACGAGATGTTAAGCGAAGGTGCTGATAATATGATCCTTATATCTAGTAGCTAGCGCTCGACCTGTTTGACCGATATAATATTTCCGATAGTCACGGCAAGTAATTTTGTGAACAACAGACTGAGAAAATTTATCACTTGTAAAGAGTGGATTAGGTTCATTTTCAAATTATTATTAGTGGAGAAGGCTATTGTAAATCCATAAGTTTTAAGTAAACGTCCTTATTAGTAACTTATTTTACCTATGAAAGGAACAGATATAATAGCCATTGGTGCGTCATCTACTGCATCACCTAAGAGGCATCCTCTTTGGTTTGAAGCTGGCACAGTACTTACAGTAGTATATCTTTTTGGCTTCCCTCTGACAATCATGCCTCCATCCTTGCTACCCTTCCTGTTTTCCTTTCCCTGTTGCTTCAAAACCTGGGTTGTGAGTCACTAAATCCACTTTCCCTTCTTCCCTTCCTTTCCACTCTCTCCTCCCTGATGAAGGAACAATTATTCCGGAAGCTAGGAACGTATATTTTCGGTTGTTTTTTTGTGTATCTATCGGCTGTACTGAGCTAAGGTAAGTACTGGCCATCCCCTCTATCTCTTTGTTAGTATTAATTACTTCATCTGACTGACGAAGGAAAGAATTAAAAATATAATCAAGTGATATCATCTATACACTAGTCAAAGACGACCGTACATGTGCAAAGACTTAGGTTCCCGAAATAGTTAAGAAACATGACATGAGTTTGAAATTGTGAATGGCTGCTTCCATAAGAAAACAACAAGAGAGAGGTCACTTGAACAGCGATAATGTGTTCAAATGGGAAAAATGAGTGAAGTTACATAAACATCTTTGGAATGAAGGTAATCTAAAAGAAATTATTGGGTATAAGAACAAATACATCATGTGACTGACGAAAGAATGAAGCAGGAAATGTTTAACGTAGTTACTGATTACAGCCATAAAGCCATGTTATTCAATGTGCAAGTACGTACAGTACTGAAACACAGGGTAAATATCACGTCTTTGAAATTCGCAGTTTCGACACAGTTTTCGATAAGAAATAACTCTGAAAGCAGTTCAGTTGAACAGTGGTGGATGTCTTTAAATGGAGAGTTAGAGACGTTAGACAAAGATACGTAGGGGGAAAATCACTGCGACGAATTTACTCCAAACAGATGAACTACTTCACCTGATTGACGAAGGAATGACCTACAAACATGTTCAGAGGACACCATGATTAGAGAAATACAAGTAGTTAACCAATGTGGCCAGTCGTGTGATTCTGAAATACTAAGGAATGATCACAAATATTTCAACTTGTGTCGGCTATACATACTATGTCACCATGCTAGCTGAACAGGAGAGGATACTTTTAAAGGCGCTAGTGACAAAGATACGTACAGGGAAGACTGTCCGAAAGATTTCTGGGTAAAAGTAGGTCTTCAACTCACTGACGAGAGACTGAAGTACAAAAATGTTCAGGGCATTTCCTGAACACAGAAAGAAAGGTTTTTCAATCGATGTGAAAACAGCAGACACACTAACATAATGGGGAAAAATCGCATGTGTTTATAATTCGCTGATTACATACGTACTGCGAAAAGAAATACCACAGCAAGGAGTTCAGTTGAAGAGCAATGCGATTCAAAGAGTTTAGAAAGACGTACGTACAAGGAAGTCAATTGCGAATAGTTTGTGGGGATCAAAAGAAATGATTCAACCATTTAACGAAAAAATGCACTAAAAAACATTCTGTTTTATCGAATTTGCAATAACTGTATTGCTTAGCAGTATCGCATCTGTTTGAAATCTCACAGGCTAGAGATATTGCAAACGAAATAGCACAGCAACCAGTTCAGTTGAGGGGCACTGACGCTCTTTAATCTTGGGAGTCGGAGGAAGTACAAACACAGAGCTACCAGGAAGACAACTGAGAAGCCATTTTGGATAGCGGGTGAAGTACTTCAAATAACTGACAAAAGAATGGCGTCTAAAATGTTGAGCGCAAATCATGGATACACAAGTATAGGTACTTTAATCAGTGTGAAAACACCTGCCATAATGAAATACCTGGGGAAAATGGCTTGCGTTTGGAATTCACTGATTACTTGTGTTCTGCCATAAGCACTACAACAGGAGGGAGTTACAATAAACAAAGGTGGGTATTTCAAAAACAGGAATCAAAGAAATTAGATAAGCATATGTACTAGGAACATCATTGCGAAGAATTACGGGAAACAAAGAACTACTTCATCTCATTGACGAGAGAATGAACTAAAAAAAATGCGCCAAAAAATATTCAAGACGCTTCAGTAATACACAATCAGAGCTATTTTAATGAATGTGAAAAACTGTAATGCTAAGCAGTATCGCATCTGAATTCTCTCAGGCCATAGGTATTCCAATAAGAAATAGCAAACAAAGTGGTTCAATTTAGGAGCACTGACTCTCTTTAAACTTGAATGTCGGAGAAAGTACAAACACAGAGGTACAATGAAGGCAACTGTGAAGCCATTTTAGATAGCAGAGGAAGTACTTCAAATAGCTGACGAAGGAACGGTGTACAAAAATGTTGAGCGCAAATCATGGATACAGAATTATAGGTATATTATTCAGTTTGAAAACACATCCCATAATGAAATAATTGCATGTGTTTGGAATTGCCTGATTACCTGTGTTCTGGAATTAGGAATACAACAGGAGGCAGTTGCAATGAAGAGAAGTGGGAATTTAAAAAAAAAAAACGGTATCATGGACATTAGACAAGCATACGTACAAGGAACATTATTGCGAATAATTACAGGAAACAAAGACCTACTTCATCTGATTGGCGAAAGAATGAGCTATAAAAATGGTCATGGGAATTCATGAATACAGGATTACAAGTACTTTAGTCAAGGTCGAAAGTCGTTCAACTCTGAAATGCTATGGTATAGTGCAATCTGTGCGAAATTCTTGAAACATATGTTTCAAATACACTGATTATATTCGTTCTGCGAAAAGAAATACCACAGTGGGAGGTTCTCATGAAGAGGAGTGGACGTCTTCATAAGGGATAACTCAGAGGAAAATGCGAGCAGCTAGAGAAAAATGCAAAATGGGGAAAAGACAGTGAAGAAGAGTTGGTTTAATGAAGAAACATTGAGGCTCATCCGCGAACGATTCAAATAGAACAACGTTCATGGGTATTTGTGAATAAAGTAACAAATGTATTTTAAATAATGTTAGAAGCGAACACATATTGATGTAATGAGGGATTATGAATAGTGTATGTAATTTGCTGGTGTTATAAATACTGAGAGAACAAATTTAACAACAGGGAGTTCAGTTGATGAGGAGTGGATGTCTCCCACAGCGACAGAGACAAAAGTTAGACAAACATTTCTAGAAGGAAGATAAGTGCCAAGTCTTTTGCGGAACACGAGAAGTACTAATAAACTGGGAAGAACGACCCGTGTTTAAAATTCATTAATTATATTTGTAGTACAAGAAGTAATACCACAGCAAACAGTTCAGTTGAAGAGCAATAAATGACTTTAAACGGAGGAATCATAGTAATCAGAGATAGTTACGATCAAGAAAGACAACTACGGAATGTTTAAGAAACATAAGAAATATTCCAGTGACTGACGAAGAAATAAAGTACAAAAATGTTCAGTATCCTGATATAGTAGTGAAACGTCCCCTTAGAAAAATTTATACACGACTGTGCTTAAACTGACACACAATATTTTTAGCGCAACGCAATCTGACTTTCAAAAATCCCTACGAAAGAATGGCCCTGACTAACATTAATCTATACGTTTCACAAATCACTTACCTCACAAAAATCTTCGTTACTCAAGCTACTGCAATACAGCGAGCGCCACTACTGCCAGCTAAATAAAAGATTCAACCTACGGAAGGCACTAACTACTGATAGGCATAGTTAGCAAATGAAAGATTTTAATAGAGAACAAACAGTGTATTTACCTTAATAGTCAAAATATATATGGTAGTTCATGACATCCAGTCTTACAAATTTCAAAACTCCGCCATCTCTCTCCCCACGTCCACCACTGCTGGCGGCTCACCTCCAACTGCGCAACGCTACGCGCTGTTAGCATCCAGCTGCCACTGCCCGACACTACAATGGCAGACAACAATGCAAACAAGCCACAGACTGCACACGGCACAGTCAGCGATTTTTATACGGAGCGCTATGTGGCGTTACCAATAAGAAAACCTAAACAGCCTACTTACAGTAGGAAATGATGACAGTTTCGTAATTCGCTGACTCTATGGATACTGCTGTAAGACATACAACAGTATGAAGAGCAGTGGTTCATTAAAGGAGGGAGGAAAAAAATTAATCGCATGAGAAATACTTCATCTTTGATTGTGGCATCATACACAATCATTAACCCGGCTCCAGGGAGGTAGGGTGCCCTTCCCTATTCCTCCACTGGGGTAAGTCGTGTCTGGCGCCTCCACGTCGCGGGGGTGGGCATCCTAATTTCAGTAGGCCGGAATGCTAGGATGGCTGAGTTCAGGCAGGGACCCAATCCCGTGGGGTATACACAGAACACATGCCCAGGGTTACGGGTGAAGACTTTAATGGCAGCGACGGCAGAGAAGGAAGACTTCGGAACGGCGTGACTGGCAGATAAGGCAACCCTCCTCTCTGGGGATTAAATGAGAAGGAAACCACTGCCTTGTGGTGGAGGAGAAACTCCAAAGGCTAAGGGAAACAACCCCAAAAGAAAATCCTTTCTTGCTTTCAAAACCCAGACGAGCCTCGGAACGAACCACTCAGAATTGGACCTCACTGCTTCTTCAAGTACTGGTGCAAATGATGGGAGACCTGATGATATTCATCAGTACAAGAAGATGAAACCAACTGGACTAAAAAATTGCCTAAATATTGGCACCCTTAATATATTAACCCTCAATGCAAAAATGGAAGAAATGACAGATGTGCTAACGGAGAGGAAGTTAGACATATTGGGATTAAGCGAAACAAAGTGGAAGGGAAAAGGTGAGAAGAATTTGAAAGGACGAGGAAAATTGTACTGGAGTGGGAATAACAGGTCTGGAAGAAATGGTGTGGCAGTGATGGTGAATAAGCATGTACAAAGCTGTATTAAAAATATGAGATATATATCAGACAGGATCATAATCTTAAACCTGACATTCCAAAAAGAAACAATAAAATTAATCCAGATTTATGCACCTCAAGTGGGATGTAGCGAAGAAGTGAAGATGGACTTTGAATATGTGTTAGAAAACCATATAGAGAGTGCTAACATAGTGATGGGAGATTTTATTGAACAGGTAGGCAAAGAAAGAAAGGGATTTGAGCAAGTACCGGGATGTTTTGGATATGGAGGCAGAAATGAAGAAGGGAAAGACTCCTGGATTTGTGCTAGAGGTATGGAGTGAAAATAGCAAACAGCTGGTTTATGAAGAGAGAAAGTCATGTTACCACCAGATACAGTTGGGATGGTAGAACCAAGAGTGTAATTGATTATATTCTAGTAGACAGGAAATGCGGAGAGAAAGTAAGAAATGTGAAGGTAATTCCGAGTGTGGGTGCAGATGGAGACCATAGTTTACTGGTGGGACAATGGGAAATGAATCTGTGTGTGAAAAATAGAAAACAGAAGAAAGTGATGAAGATACAGGATTGGAAACTGAAGGAGAGTGAATGTGCTGAGAAGTACAGAGAATTAATCACACAAAAAGTTTTCTGCGATGTAGAAAAAGAATGGAGTTTATTCAAAGACACTTTAGTCGAAACAGCACAAAAAGTATGTGGCAGAACATCTGGAAACGAAAAAAATAAGACAGACAAGATGGTGGGATAATACCACAATCCAAGCAGATAGAAGAACAAAGGGAGCATTGAGAAAGCGGTGGAAAACTAAAAATGACGAAGACCATGAATTATATATAGAGGAAAAGAAGAAGTGCAAAGAAATAGTGGAAACAGCAAACAAAAAGGCATGGGAAGAGTTTACAAAAAAACTTGAAGATGTGTAGAACAATAAGAAAATGATCTATAAAATGATGAAAAATAAAAGAAAGGGTTCTGAAGTACCAGTAAAGATGGAAACAGAGGACGGTACCATTATTGAAGATCCAGGGAATATAAAAGATCTCTGGAAAGAACATTTTAAGAAGCTGTTAAACGCTGAGGAGCAGGTACATGAGGAAACAACAAATAATGGAGAAATTGAGAGAAGTTTGGAAGCAGATTTAGGACAAATTACACGGGAAGAAATGGAAAAAGCTGTGAACAAGATGAATGAGAGGAAAGCCCCAGGACCTGATGAAGTATCAGTGGACATGACAAGAGCAGCAGGTCCAGTGGGAATGCAGTGGCTGTATAGAGTAGTATCAAGCGTGTGTAGAAATAGTACAATACCTGACGACTGGAGAACAGGAGACATTGTCCCCATATTCAAGAAAGGCAATAAAAGACTTTGTAAAAACTACAGAGAAAAAACCCTTATGAGTCATACAGCCAAGATTTTTGAAAGAATTTTACTAAATCGAATAAGTGAAAAGGCAGAAAAGGAGCTGAGTGAAGAACAGCATGGGTTTAGGAAACGAAGAAGCACGATCGCCCTGTTGTTTTCTATCCGTCAACTGATGGAAACAAGATACGAGTAAAACAAAAGGGTGATAATGGTTTTTATAGACACAGAAAAGGCATATGACTCAGTTGACAGGGAAAGACTCTGGGAAGAAATGAAGAAGATATAGAAGATGAATACATTAATGTTATTAAGACAATGTACAGAGGGCACAATTGTAAAATTAGAACACCATTGGGAAACTCTGAATACTTCGAAAAAAGACAAGGACTTAGGCAAGGAAGTATTCTATCTCCTGCACTTTTTAATGTTGTGATGAAGGGAATGAATAGGGCAGTTAAAGATATAGTAAAAGAAAAAGACAAAAAGATGATTTTTGCAGATGATATGTTCATATGGGGTGATAAAGAGGTGGATGTACAGTTCCAGCTTGATGCGTGGAAGGAAATAATGAAAAGGTATGGATTAAAAATAAATAAAGATAAGAGTGAAGTAATGGTATTTGGAAGAGAGAATGGAATCAACGGAAATATTACGTTGAATTTGGAATAATGAAGTTTGAGAAAGAGAAAAACTCCTAATATATAACAATTATTACATCCCTATTTTCACTTATGGTGGAGAAACATGGACAATGACAGAAAGGGACTGAAACAGACTGCAAGCAGGGGAAATGAAATTCCTCAGAGCAGCTAAGGGAAAAACAAGAAAGGACTGAGTAAAGATTGTAGAGATTAGAAATGTCTTCAAACAAGAAAGTATGAGAGAAGAAATTGAAAGAAAGAGAATAAGATGGTATGGGCATCTTAAGAGGATGCATGGGCAGAGACTCAACAAAATTATGGAAGAACTAAAGATGGATGGGAAAAGATACAGAGGGCGTCAAAGAACACGGTGGAAAATGGGAATGAGAATATCTGTAGAAACGAGAGGTCTGACCTAGGAGCAAGTGGAGGAAGAAAAGTGGTGGGAGGACCGAGCCAAGTCTAGAGGACGCATCAGCACCCAGACCCAGCAGTAACTGGAGCGGGATTCGGATACAGATAGATAGATAGATAGAGAAATACTTCAAATGGCTGAGGGAGAATGATCTACAAAAGTGTTCAGGGAAGTTCAGGAATACAAGTACTTTACTCAAAGTCGAAAGTCGTTCAACTCTGAAATGCTAAGGTATAATGCAATCTGTGAGAAATTCTTGAAACAGATATTTGAAATACACTGATTATATAGTTTCTGCGAAAAGAAATACCACAGTGGGAGGTTCTCATGAAGAGAAGTGGACGTCTTTATAAGGGATAAGTCAGAGGAAACTATTAGCAGATAGACAAAAATACGAAATAGGAAAAAGACAGTGAAGAACAGTTGGGTTAATGAAAAAGCCTGAGGCTCATCCGCGAGTGACTGAAATAGAACAATGTTCATAGGTAATCGTAAATACTGTAATAAAAGTATTTTAATTAATGTTAGAAGACAAAAAATATTGATGTAGTGAGAGACTGTGAATAGTGTATGTAATTTGCTGGTTGTATAAATACTGAGAGAACAAATTCCACAGCAGGCAGTTCAGTTGATGAGGACTCGATGTCTCCTAAATCGACAATGACAAAAGTTAGACAAACATTTCTAGAAGAAAGGTAATTGCCAAGACTTTTCGCGCTACACGAGAAATAGTTGATGCGACTCGTAAGAGTGAAGTACGAAATATTCAGAGCAGTTCGTCAACAACCAAATAAAGATATTTTCAACGATGTGCAAAGTATTGGCATACTAAAGTATTGGGAAGAACGACATGTGTTTAAAATTCATTGATTATCTCTATAGTACAAGTAGTAATACCACAGCAAACAGTTCAGTTGGAGAGGAGTGGATGATTTTAAATGAGAGAATCACATTAATCAGAAAACCTTACATACAAGGAAGAAAACTGCAGAATGTTTAAGAAACATATGAAATACTCCAGTGAATGAAGAAGAAATAAAGTACAAATATGCTCAGTATCATGATATAGTATGGAAAGACATACAACAATATGAAGAGCAGGAAGGAAGAAATGGCTGAAGGGATAAATATCTGCAACAGTGTTCAGGAAAGTTCATGACTACGGAAATTAAGGTATTCTTTTGAATATGCAAATATGTAGGATACTGAAATCACAAGCATTGATGATACCAATATGCAACTCTATGAGGAAATAAGCCCGCAATGAAAAATACTAGAGTAGGTAGTTCAGTTTAATTGAAGCGCATGCATGAAAAGGGGAAATCATAGAAATCAAAGAAAAATGCATTCCAGGAATATACCACCATCAAATTTTTGCGTACTAGAATAATTACTTCATCTGACTGACGACGGAAAGAATTAAAAATATATTCAAGCGATCTCATTAATACACTAGTTAAAGACATAGGTTACCGAAACAGTTAAGAATCATGACATGAGTTTGAAATTTGTAAGACTACTTACATAGAAAACCACAGGATAGAGGTCTGTTAAACAGCGATAATGTAATCAAATGGGAAAATGAGAGACGTTACACAAACATCTGTAGAATGAAGGTAACCTAAAAGGAATACATTTTAACTGACTGACAGAAAAATGAAGTAGAAAATGTTTAGCTTAGGTACTGATTTTGCCATAAGGATATGTTATTTAATGTGTAACTACGTAAAGTACTGAAACAAAGAGAAAGTATCACGTCTTTGAAATTCATACCTAATACACAATTTCCGATAAGAAATGCCATTGAAGCCAGTTCAGTTGTTCAGTGGTAGATGTATTAAAAATGCAGAATCAGATACGTTCGACAAACATACATAAAGAAAAAATCATTGCGACGAATTTACTGGAAACAGATGAACTACTTCATCTGATTCACTTAGGAATGACCTACAAAAATGTTCAGAGAACATCAACATTAGAGAAATACAAGTAATTAACCATTGTGGCCAGTCGCGTGATTCTGGAATACTAAGGAATAATCACAAATATTTAAACTAGTGTCGTCTGTACATACTGTATCGCCATGCTAATTGAACAGAAATGGATACATTGAAAGGCGCTAGTAACAGATGTTAGACAAAGGTACGTACAGGGAAGGCTGGTTCTAAAGATTTCTGGGCAAGAGAAAAAGGTCTTGAACTCACTGGCGAAACACTGAAGTACAAATGTGTTCAGGGCACTTCCTGAACAGGGATGAAAAGCATTTTAATCGATGTGAAAAGAGCTGACACACCATCATAATGGGGTATGTGTTTATAATCCGCTGACTACATAGATACTGCGATAAGAAATACTACAACAAGCACTTTAATTGAAGAGCAGTCGATGTCTTTAAGTTGAGAATCGGAGAAGTTAGAAGGACATCAGTACAAGGAATTCAAATAAGAACAGTTTGTGGGATGCAGAAGAAATGCTTCAACCATTTAACGAAAAAATGCGCTACAACAACATTCAGATTGCTTTATTAATACACAATCAAAGCTATTTTACTCAATATGCAAAACCTGTAATGCCAAATAGTAACTCAAGTGTTTAAAATATCTCGGGCTATTGATATTGAAATAAGAAATAGCACAGCAAGTAGTTCAGTTGAGGAGCACTGACTCTCTTTAAACTTTAGTGTCGAAGAAAGTACAAACACAGAGGTACAAGGAAGAGAACTGTGAAGCCATTTTAGATTGCGGAGGAAGTACTTGAAACAACTGACGAAACAACGGCGTAAACAAAAGTTGAGCGCAAACTATGGATACAGAATTATAGGGACTTTATTCAGTGTGAAAACACCTGCCATAATGAAATACCTGGGGAAAATTGCATGTGTTTGGAATTCACTGATTACCTGCATACTTCCATAACCACTACAACAGGCGGCAGTTGCAATGAACAGAAGAGGGTATTGCAAAGACGGGAATCATGGAAATTAGACAATCATACGTACTAAGAACATCATTGCGAAGAATTACGGGAAACAAAGATCTACTTCATCTGATTGACGAAAGAATGAGTTATAAAAATGGTCATGGGAATTCATGAATACAGGACTACAAGTATTTTAGTCAAGGTCGAAAGTCGTTCAACTCTGAATTGCTAAGGTATAATAAAATCTGTGCGAAAGTTTTGACACATGTATTTGAAATACCCTGAATATATACATTCTGCGAAAATATATACAACAGTGGGAGTTTCTCATGAAGAGGAGTGGACGTCGTTATAAGACATAAGTCAGAGGAAAATATTAGCAGCTAGAGACAAATAAGAATTACGAAAAGACAGTGAAGAACATTTGGTTCAATCAACAAACCCTGAGGCTCATCGGGAATGACAGAAGTAGAACAACTTTACGGGTATTTGTGAATACAGTAACAAATGTATTTTCATTGATCTTAGAGCGCAACATATATTGATGTGAAGAGGGATTATGAATAGTGTATGTCATTTGCTGATTGTATGTATATATATATAGAGAGAAAGGTCAAATTCAACAGCAGGCAGTTCAGTTGATGAGGACTCGATGTTTCCTAAAGCGACAGTGATAAAAGTTAAACAAACATTTCTATAAGGAATATAACTGCCGAGACTCTTTGCGAAACACGAGAAGTACTTGATGTGATACGTAAGAGTGAAGTACGAAATATTCAGAGCAGTTCAATAACAATCAAATAAAGATTTTTTCATCGATATGCAAAGAATTGCCATACTGAAATACAAAGAAATGAATTACAAAAATGAGGAAACGATGACAGCTTCGCGATTCTCTGAGTCTATGGATACTGCGGTAAGACACACAACAGTATGAAGAGGAGTGGTCCATTAAAGGAGGCAAGCAAAATAAGTTTGGTCTGATGAGAAATGCTTCAAATGGCTGTCGGAAGAATGATCTACAAAAGAGTTCAGGAAAGTTCATGACTACAGAAATGAAGGTATTCTTTTGAATGAGCAAAGATGTGGGACACTGAAATCCTAAGCAAAGATGACATCAATTTGTAACTCTATGTTGAAATAGGTACGCAATTAGAAATACTAGAGTAGGTAGTTCAGTTTAAATAATATGCATTATTGTAAGGGCAAATTCATAGCAATTAAAGAGAAATGCATTCGAGGAAGATACCAACGTCAAATTTTTGGGTAGTAGAGAAATTACTTCATCAGACTGACGAAGGAAAGAATTACAAATATTGTCATGCGATATCAACAATACAATAGTTAAAAATGTTCGTTCATGTGCGAAGACATAGGTTCCCGAAGTAGGTACGAATCATGACATGTGTTTTAAATTGTGTAAGGCTGCTTCCATAACAAACCACAGGAGACCAGTTGAACAGCGATAATGTGTTCAAATGGGAAAAATGAGAGAAATTACACAAACATCTCTATAATGAAGGTAACCTAAAAGGAATTTTTGGCTAAAAGAACATATATTTCATCTGACTGACGAAAGAATGAAGTGGAATATCCTTAGCGTAGGTAGTGATTACTGCCATAAAGAGATGTTATTCAATGTGTATGTTCGTAAATTACAGAAACATAGGGGAAATATCACGTGTTTGAACTTCGTAGCCGATACACATTATCCGATAAGAAATACCATTGAAGGCAGTTAAATTGAACAGTGGTGGATGTCTTCAAGACGGGGAATCAGAGACGTTAGACAAAGATAAGTGGAGGGCAAATCACTGCGACAAATTTACTACAAATAGATGTACTATTTCACGTGATTGATGAAGGATTGACCTAAAATATCGTTCAGAGTACATCATGATTAGAGAAATACAAATAATTAACCAATGTGACAAGACGGTTCATTCTGAAATACTAAGGAATAATAACAAACGTCTCAAATTGTCTGGGCGGTAGATAATGTGCAACCACGCAAGTTGAACAGGAGTGGATGCATTCAAAAGCGCTAGTGACAGATCTTAGACAAAGATACGTACAGGGAAGACCATTGCACCAGATTTCTGGCTAACAGAAGAAGGTTTTCACTTGACTGACGAAGAAGTACAAAAATTTAAGGGCATTTCCAGAACACGCATATAAAGATTTTTGATCGTTGTGCAAAGAGTTGAAACACTATTAACAAGGAGGAAAAAACACATGTCTTTATAATTCGCAGATTACATACGTACTGCGATAAGAAAGAGCAGTCGATTTATTTAAGCGTGGAATCAGAGAAGTTAGAAAGACATATGTTCAAGGAAGACAAATGCGACCACTTTGTGGGAAACAGAGGAAATGCTCAACCATTTAACAAATAAATCTGCTACAAAAACATTCAGGTTGCTTCATGAATACTGAATCAAAGGGATTTTAATCAATGTGCTATACGTGTAATGCTAAGGAGTAAGGCATCTGTTTGAAATCTCTCAGGCTATAGATATTGCAATAAGAAATAGCACAGCAGTCAGTTCAGTTGAAGAGCACTAACTCTCTTTAAACTTCGTTGTCGGAAAGAGTACAAACATAGAGGTACAAGGAAGACAACTGTGAAGAAATTTTGGATAGCTGAGGAAGTACTTGAAATAGCTATTTTAATCAGTGTGAAAACATCTGCCATACTACAATACCGGGGGAAAATTGCATGTGTTTGTATTTCCCTGATTACATGCGTACAGCGATAAGTAGTATAACAGGAGGCAATTGCTATGAACTGGAGTGGATATTTCAAAAATGGGAGTAAGAGGAACTTGACAATTATACGTACAAGGAACATCATTGCGAAGAATTACGGGAAACCAAGAACTACTACAACTGATTAACGAAAGAACTTAGGGGCCAAACAATCGCAAAAAAGCGTAAACAAGCGGTACGTGTGTACCATGTCAATAGCTGTGCTTATCTCAAACGTCAGAGGCGTGATTCATCACCACAGCCAACGTTTGGTGGGCCGCGGGCTCTCAGTTAAACTGAGGTGGCGCCGTGAACTACGATGTGAGAATGTCAGAAAGTAACACGCTGGCGCAAATTGAGACATAGTCTTCATCTATGTGATTGGCATAAAATGAGTTACGAAAGTTATTCGTTGATCGAGTCAAAGGCGCAGGAAGTTAATACGAGTGCATGTATAATATCCTAGCTCGAGGACAATTGTATAGAACTATAGAACGTGGATAGACTGGTACTATTTATGTGGGATAGCAAATTCCACGGATGGCCAAAACGCATGGGCGCAGGACAGACAAAATACCATCCGCTAGAAGCAGGCTAAAATTAAAGGGGCTGAATAACCCATTCTTCAATTAATTGGGGTCAGTGATAGTATTTGATGACTACACATGGATAACCGTGTAAAGTTACTATACTAAATTCTAAGCCTATTGACTAGAAATGGGCGAAATTAGTATAACATGCTTAATGTAATTGTGTGCAAGGTCGTGCAATGTCGCCTTCATCGTTCTTAATATCTAATGACCGACCGAGGTCATTTTGAATAGTGCTATCGGATATGTAGCAAAACGGTGTAAAAACAACCTAAAGCTCTGCTAGTTTCTTAAAATCAGGAATTTTAGTTACTGAACCATGAAGTTTAATCAAGTCAGGTCTTTGAAGGCATATGGCGTAAAACAGACAAACTACCTTTATTTCTAATAGCAGTTGACGTGAAAGGTCAAATAATGTAACGGGCTTAATATACATGAGTGAAAGGAACACCGCTGTCATTATCTACTGACCGACAGAGCTCAAAGTGATTAGTGCTACCAAGTGTTACCAAAATGAAATGCAATCTTATGAACATAAGGTGACAGACGTACCATGTCACTTTTTTTAAAAAAAGGTTAAGGATTTATTTCCTAATCTGAAGCCAGAGCTCCTTGCATCACCATAGTCGACATGGATAATTATAATTAAGTGGGAATGGCTATTTGGACCATATTAGAAATATTAAAGCTTATAAGAAGTGAGAATACTGTGAACATGTACAAGAATCATCCATTGTAAGGCTTTAAATGAAAGAAAAAAGCTTAAGTATTGTACTAGTGTGTCAACGTTTGTAACGGCAGCCGTCATAACTAAGATAAAGGAAAATAGAGCGTGACTGTACGAATAGACCGTCCGTGATATTAAGTGACCGCATGAATGCATCGGCTATCTTCTATGTCGTTTGGTAAAATGTGAAGCAATGAGCATGGGGATAAAACCTTCGAAAACAATTATTTTTATTTTTAACTAGAATTGATCGATAAGGGTGCAGTATTTGTCATAACATAGACGTTTAAAAAGTCTACTTTTTCTAATATCTCTAATTTCATACCCCTAAGTGCAGACTGAAGCAACTCGTTTCCGGCCGAGGGGATTATGCGCGTGAGACATTTGTACGAGATGTTTAGCGTAGGTGGAACTTCGCGTAGCCCTACCACTTCTGGTGATAGTATGATCCTTATATCTAGTAGCTATCGCTCGAACTGTTTGACCGATATAACTGCCATTGGTTCGTCATCTACTGCATCAGCTAATGTGGAAGCCGTATTATTATTTTTTTTATTTTCTTACTGTACATTCGTCTTACAAAGTGTGAATTTTAACCGTTAATTTTACCGATAGTTTCCAGAGTAACTAATTCAGTTTCTAGCGCCTCCGGATAAGGAGGATAGCCATGCCACGACGTAGACTTGAATGAACCACGGCCGTTCTTTGGGGCTTGCGAATGTGTAGAGTGACCAGGAATAACGTTATCAGAATATTTTTTTTCATGTGTATTAAAAGGAATGTGGCTGTCCACTATAGTGACGGTGAGATTTATATAATTCAAGGACATCGCAGAGCATTCTATGTCATACATGAAATTGATGTTTTCTTGATACTTGTTATATATTGAAAATATGTGGTCTATTTCTTTTTGAGTGCCAATAATGACAAAAATTATATCGTCAAACCATATTGCATAGAATTTTATTTTACTCAAATTCAAAATTTATGCATTATTGGAGAAAAAATCAGATTCTATAGAGTTCAGAAAAATTTGAGAAAGAATACCAGCTAGAATCATAAAAGAAGGCTGTCTACATGGAAGAATCCTGGAGATACTAAAAGGTATCAGATAGATTATATAATGGCAAGACAGAGATTTAGGAACCAGGTTTTAAATTGTAAGACATTTCCAGGGGCAGATGTGGACTCTGACCACAATCTACTGGTTATGACCTGTAGATTAAAACTGAAGAAACTGCAAAAAGGTGGGAATTTAACGACATGGGACATAGATAAGCTAAAAGAACCAGAGGTTGTACAGAGTTTGAGGGACAGCATAAGGGAGCAATTGACAGGAATGGGGGAAAGAAATACAGTAGAAGAAGAATGGGCAGCTTTGAGGGATGAAGTAGTGAAGGCAGCAGAGGATCAAGTAGGTAAAAAGATGAGGGCTAGTAGAAATCCTTGGGTAACAGAAGAAATATGGGATTTAATTGATGAAAGGAGAAAATATAAAAATGCAGTAAATGAAGCAGGCAAAAAGGAATACAGACATCTCAAAAATGAGATCGACAGGAAGTGCAAAATGGCTAAGCAGGGATGGCTAGAGGACAAATGTAAGGATGTAGAGGCTTGTCTCACTATGGGTAAGATAGATACTGCCTACAGGAAAATTAGAGAGACCTTTGGATATAAGAGAACCACTTGTATGAACATCAAGAGCTCAGATAGAAACCCAGTTCTAAGCAATGAAGAGAAAGCAGAAACTTGGAAGGAGTATATAGAGGGTCTATACAAGGGCGATGTACTTGAGGACAATATTATGGAAATGGAAGAGGATGTAGATGAAGACGAAATGGGAGATACGATACTGCGTGAAGAGTTTGACAGGGCACTGGAAGACCTGAGTCGAAACAAGGCCCCTGGAGTAATTAACATTCCATTAGAACTACTGACGAAGAGGGAGACCAAGAGATGACTACACTAAGCAGATTCAGAAGTTTGTGGGTTGCAGTGGGTTCTGGGAGATGTAGAAGCTTCCACAGAATAGAGTAGCGTGGAGAGCTGCATCAAACCAGTCTCAGGACCGAAGACCACAACAACAACAACAACAACATGTAGTACAACAAGTAATACCACAGCAAACAGTTTAGTTGGAGAGCAATGGATGACTTTAAATCGGAGAATCACAGTAATCAGAGAAACTCAAGGAAGACAATTGCGGAATGTTTAAGAAACATACGAAATACTCCAGTGAATGACGAAGAAGTAACACAATTAAGAGCAGTGGTCCATCAAAGGAGGCAAGGAAAACAAATGTTGGTCTCACGAGAAATACTTCAAATGGCTGAAGGAAGAATGATCTACAAAAGTATTCAGAAAATTTCATGACGATAGAAATGAAGGTATTGTTTTGAATGTGCAATGATGTGGGATACTGAAAACCTAAGCAAAGATGACATCAATTTGTAACTCTATGAGGAAATAGACACGCAATAAAAAATACTAGAGTAGGTAGTTCAGTTTAACTTAAGAACATTCTTGGAAAGGAAATGTCATATAAATTAAAGAAAAATGCAATCCAGGTACATAACAGCGTCATATTTTTGGGTACCAGAGTAATTACGACATCCGACGGACGATGGAAACAATTACAAATATATTTTGCGATATTATCAATACACCAGTTAAAGATGTACATGTGCAAAGACATAGTTTACCGAAACAGTTAAGAATCATGACATGAGTTTGAAATTGTGAAAGGCTGCTTACATAAGTACTGCGATGAGAAATACCACAACAAGCACTTCAATTGGAGAGCAATAGATGTCTTTAAGTCGGGAATCGGAGAAGTTAGAAAGACTTACGTAAAAGTAAGTCAAATGCGAACAGTTTGTGGATGTATTCAAAATGCAGAATCAGATACGTTTGACAAAGATACGTAGAGCGAAAATCACTGCGACGAATTTACTGGAAACAGATGAACTACTTCACCTGAATAACAAAGGAATGGCCCAAAATAATGTTCAGAGAACGTCATCATTAGAGAAATATAAATAGATAAAAAGATATTAGACAAAGATACGTTAATGGGAGAACGATGCGAAAGATTTCTGGGTAAGAACAGAAAGTCTTCAACTCACTGGCGAAAGACTGAAGTACAGAAATGTTGAGGGCATTTCCTGAACACGGATATAAAAGTTTTTTAATCGATATGCAAAGAGCTGACACACTATCATAATGTGGTAAAATCGCATGTGTTTATAATTCGCTGTTTACATACGTACTGCGATAAGAAAAACGACAGAAAGCAGTTCAATGGGCAGCAGTCGATGTCTTTAGGTTAGGAATCAGAGAAGTTAGAAAGACATATGTACAAGGAAGCCAAATGCGAACAGTTTGTGGGAAACAGAAGAAATGCTTAACCTTTAAACGAAAAAACGCGTAACAAAAACATTCAGGTTGCTTCATGAATACACAATCAACGTACAAAAACTGTAAAGCTAAGCAGTATCGCATCGGTTTGAAATTTCTCATGCTATAGATATTGCATTAAGAAATAGCAGAGCAAATAGTTCAGATCAGGAGCACTGATTCTCTTTAAACTTCGGAGTTGGAGAAAGTACAAACACAGAGGTACAAGGAAGGCAACTATGAAGCCATTTTAGACAGCGGTGGAAGAACTTGATACAACTGACGAAAGAATGGCGTAAAAAATGTTGAGGGCAAATCATGGATACAGAATTATAGGTATTTTAATCAGTGTGAAAACACCTGCCATAATGAAATATGAAATTCATTGATAACTTGCGTATTAGGATAAGCACTATAAATGGAGGCAGTTGCATTGAACAGAAGAGGGTATTTCAAAAACGGGAATCATGGAAATTACACAAGCATACGTATTAGGTACATCATTGCGAAGAATTACGGGAAACCAAGAACCACTACGACTGATTGACGAAAGAACTCAGGGGCCAAACACTCGCAAAAAAGCATAAACAAGCGGTACGTGTGTACAATGCCAATAGCTGTGCTTAGCTCAAACGTCAGAGGCGTGATTCATCACCACAGCCAACGTTTGGTGGGCCGCGGGCTCTCAGGTAAACTGAGGTGGTGCCGGGAACTACGATGTGAGAATGTCAGAAAGGAACACGCTGGCGCAAATTGAGACATAGTCTTCATTATGTGATTGGCATAAAATGAGTTACGAAAGTTATTCGTTGATCGAGTCAAAGGCGCAGGAAGTTAATACGAGTGCATGTATAATATCCTAGCTCGAGGACAATTATATAGAACTATAGAACGTGGATAGACTGGTACTATTTATGTGGGATAGCAAATTCCACGGATGGCCAAAACGCATGGGCGCAGGACAGACAAAATACCATCCGCTAGAAGCAGGCTAAAATTAAAGGGGCTGAATAACCCATTCTTCAATTAATTGGGGTCAGTGATAGTATTTGATGACTACACATGGATAACCGTGTAAAGTTACTATACTAAATTCTAAGCCTATTGACTAGAAATGGGCCAGATTAGTATAACAGGCTTAATGTAATTGTGTGCAAGGTCGTGCAACGTCGCCTTCATCGTTCTTAATATCTAATGACCGACCGAGGTCATTTTGAATAGTGCTATCGGATATGTAGCAAAACGGTGTAAAAACAACCTAAAGCTAAGCTAGTTTCTTAAAATCAGAAATTTTAGTTAGAATTTAGTGATTAGTGCTACCAAGTGTTACCAAAATGAAATGCAAACTTATGAATATATGGTGAACAGACGTACCATGTCATTTTTTTTCAAAAAAAAGGTTAAGGATTTATTTCCTAATTTGAGGCCAGAGCTTCTTGCATAACCATAGTTGACATGGATAATTATAATTAAGTGGGAATGGCTATTTGGACCATATTAGAAATATTAAAGCTTGTAAGAAGTGAGAATACTGTGAACATGTACAAGAATCATCCATTGTAAGGCTTTAAAGGAAAGAAAAAAGCTTATGTATTGTACTAGTGTGTCAACGTTTGTAACGGCAGCCGTCATAACTAAGATAAAGGAAAATAGAGCGTGACTGTACGATTTGACCGTCCGTGATATTAAGTGACCGCATGAATGCATCGGCTATCTTCTATGTCGTTTGGTAAAATGTGAAGCAATGAGCATCGGGATAAAACCTTCGAAAACAATTAGTTTTATTTTTAACTAGAATTGATCGATAAGGGTGCAGTATTTGTCATAACATAGACGTTTAAAAAGTCTACTTTTTCTAATATGTCTAATTTCATACCCCTAAGTGCAGACTGAAGCAACTCGTTTCCGGCCGAGGGGATTAGGCGAGTGAGACATTTGTACGAGATGTTTAGCGAAGGTGGAACTTCGCGTAGCCCTACCACTTCTGGTGATAATGTGATCCTTATATCTAGTAGCTAGCGCTCGAACTGTTTGACCGATATAATATTTCGGCCAGTCACGGCAAGTAATTTTGTAAACCCCAGACTGCGAAAGTTTATCACCTGCAACTTGTAAAGAGTGGATTAGGTTCTTTTTCAAATTATTCTTAGTGGAGAAGGCTACTCCAAATACATAGGTTTTAAGTAAAAGTCCTAATTTGCAACTTATTTTACCTATGTAAGGAACAGATATAACTGCCATTGGTTCGTCATCTACTGCATCACCTAATGTGGAAGCCGTATTATTATTTTTTTATTTTCTTACTGTGCATTCGTCTTACAAAGTGTGAATTTTAACCGTTAATTTTACCGATAGTTTCCAGAGTAACTAATTCAGTTTCTAGCGCCTCCGGATAAGGAGGATAGCCATGCCACGACGTAGACTTGAATGAACCACGGCCGTTCTTTGGGGCTTGCGGATGTGTAGAGTGACCAGGAATAACGTTATCAGAATATTTTTTTTCATGTGTATTAAAAGGAATGTGGCTGTCCACTATAGTGACGGTGAGATTTATATAATTCAAGGACATCGCAGAGCATTCTATGTCATACATGAAATTGATGTTTTCTTGTTACTTGCTATATATTGAAAATATGTGATCTATTTCTTTTTGAGTGCCAATAATGACAAAAATTATATCGTCAAACCATATTGCATAGAATTTTATTTTACTCAAATTCAAAATCTATGCATTATTGGAGAAAAAATCAGATTCTATAGAGTTCAGAAAAATTTGAGAAAGAATACCAGCTAGTGGATTTCAATGATAAAATGTATTCTCAACCCTTCAGATTAGCTATGGGAATCCCACTAGCTGGTATTCTTTCTGAAATTTTTCAGAACTCTATAGAATCAGATTTTTTTGTCCAGTAATGCAGAGATTTTGATTTTGAGTAAATTAAAAATTTATGTTAGATATGTTTACGAAATAATTTTTGTCATTAATAGCACTCAAAATGATATAGACCACATATTTTCAATATTTAACGAGTTTCATGAAAACATCAATTTCAGGTATGAAATTGACTCCACTACCAGGTCCTTAACTTATTTAGATCTCACCTTGACTGTAGTGGACAGCTACATTGCTTTTTAATATATATCGAAAAAATTCATATTCTGATAACATTAATCCTGGTGTGTCCGCACATCCGCAAAGCCCAAAAAATGGTCTTCTTTCATTCAAGTCTCCATCTTGCCACAGCTACTCCCCTTTCCCCGGAGGCGCTAGAAACGGAATTAGTTACGGTGTAAACTATCGCTAAAAATAACGGTTACAATTCACACTTAGTAAGAAGAATATATATTAAGAAAATAAATAAAAATAATAATACGGCTTCCACAATAGGTGATGCAGTCGATGACGAACCAGTGTCAGTTATATCTTTTCCTTTCATCGGTAAAACAAGTTACAAATTAGGATGTTTACTCAAAACCTATGGATTTAGAGCAGCCTTCGCCACTAAGAATAATTTGAAAAAGAACCTAATCCACTCTTTACAAGTCGCTGGTGATAAACTTTCTTATTCTCGGGATAACAAACTTACTTGCTGTCACTGTCCGAAATATTATATCGTTCAAACAGGTCGAGCGCTAGCTAATAGATATATGGAACGTATTATCACCAGATGTGGTAGCGGTAGGCGAGGTTCCACCTTCGCTGAACATCTCGTACAAATGGCTCACGCCCCTATTCCTCCGGCCAATACCGACTTGCTTCAATCTGAAGTTAGGTGTATGAAATTAGACATATTAGTAGAAATGGAGATTTTTAAACATCTCTGGTATGACAAACACTGCATTCTTAGCGACCAACTCTAGTTACAACACAAAACAAAAAACCATTCGAAGTTTTTTTCGTCTTACTCAGTGCTTCACATTCTACCACACGACGTAGACGAAAGCTGATGCATTCATGCTGTTGCTTGGTGTCCCGGATGGTCAATTCGTTCAGTCATGTTCTAGGTTCGATTAATCTTAGTTATGACGGGTGCCCTTACAAAAGTGGGAACACTAATACAATACACATATTTTTTTCTTTCATTTAATGCCTTATACTGAGTGATACGTGTACATGTTTACAGTACTTTCACTTCTTACAATCACGAATATTTCTAATATGGTCCAAATAGTCATTCCGACTTAGTTATAACTATCCAAGTCGAATATGGTGAAGAAGGATGTATTTAGTCACATTCATTCCAAGTTCGAGCTCTGAGCTAAAATAAGGAAATAAATCCATAAGCATTTTTTAAAAAACCTTGAAGTAACATTGTACGTATCTTCACGATATATAAATAAAATTGCATACCATTTTGGTGACAACTGAGACCACTAATCATTTGGAAGTATTGCCGTCATTAGGCATTAAGGCAGATGAAAACGACGTTGTAGTCCTTCCACGCATGTATGTTAATCCCGTTACACTATGACCTTTCGCTTCCAACAGATATTAGAACTTGAAGGTAGTTTGTCTGTTGAACGCTATATGCGTTCACAAACCTCACTTGATTAAGCTTCATGGTTCAGTAATTCAACTACTTGATTTTAAGAAACTAGTTTAGCTTTGGGTACTTTCTACAGTATTTTGCTACATATCCGATAGCACTATTCAAAATGACCTCTGTCGATCATTAGATATTAAAGGCGACGAAGTCAACGTAGCACGTCCTTTCACGGAATTTGACCCTTTTGTGGTCGATAGAGCATAGTATTTCATATAGTAACTTTAGACGATTATCGAAGCGCAATTATCAAACACAAACACAGAACCCAAGTAACTGAAAAATGTGTTATTCATCCCACATATTTATAACCTGCTTCTAGCTGATGGAATTTTGTCAGTCCTGCGTAAATGCGTTTTGTCAATCCGTAGAAATTTCTATCCCACATATATAGTTAAGCATATCCACGTTCTATAGTTCTTCGCCCTAGGACATTATACATACACACACATTTTAACTTGCTGCGTCTTTGACCCACTTGTCGAATCACTTCCGCAACACATTTTATGACACTCACTTGGAAGAAGTCGATTTCTCAATTTGCGCAAGCGCGTTCCTTTCTGACACACTCACAGCCTACCTGCCGGCGCCACTTCAGTTTAACTGATAGTCCGCGGCCACCAGAATATTTGCTGGGGTGAAGAAGCACGCATCTGACGTTTGAGCTAAGGACAGCTATTGACATGGTACACATGTACCGTTTAGTTGACATTTTATGCGATTAGTTTGCCCTTTGAGAATTCTGTATCAATGTTCGACCATAGTTTGTAGTTTTCGTGTGTTCCTAAGATGGCGTGCTTATCCGCGCCGAAACCTTGGTCAACATCCGGTTTCAATTTGGAGTCGAGGTGGATACTTTATAAAAATTGTAAAAATGTTCATGGGCTTTCATAAATACAGAAATATAGGTATTTTACACGATGTTGAAAGTCGTTCAATTCTGAAATGCTACGGAATAATGCAATCTGTGCGAAATTCTTGAAATAGATGTTTTAAATACACTGATTATATGCGTTCTGCGAAGAGAAATACCACAGTGGGAGGTTCTCAAAAAGAGGAGTGGACGTGTTTATAAGAGATAAGTCAGAGGAAAATATTATCAGCAAGAGAAAAATACGAAATAGGGAAAAGACTGTAAAGAAGAGCAGGTTTAATGAAGAAACACTGAGGCTCATCTGCAAATGTCTGAAATAGAACAATGTTCTTGGGTATTCGTGAATACAGTAATAAACGTATTTTACTTAATGTTGGGAAGCAACAAATATTGATGTAAAGAGGGATTATGAATAGTGTCTGTAATTTGCTGGTTGTATAAATACTGAGAGGTCAAATTCCAAAGCAGGCAGTTCAGTTGATGAGGACTCGATGTTTCTTAAAGCGACAGTGAGAAAAGATAAAGAAACATTTCTATAAGGAAATAAACTGCAAAGACTCTTTGCGGAACACGAGAAGTACTTGATGTGGCACGTAAGAGAGAAGTACGAAATGTTCAGAGCAGTTCATGAACAATCAAATAGAGATATTCTCATCGATGTGCAAAGAACTGGCATACTAATAAACTGGGAAGAACGACTCATGTTTAAAATTCATTGATTATATTTGCAGTACAAGTAGTAATAAAACAGCAAACAGTTCAGTTGGAGAGCACTGGAAGATTTTAAATTGGAGAACAGAGTAACAAGGGAAACTTTCGTACAAGGAAGAAAACTGCGGAATGAGTAATAAACATTAGAAATACTACAGTGAATGACGAAGAAATATAGTACAAATATGCTCAGTATCCTGATATAGTATGAAATGATTACAGCTTCCTTTTTCGCTGAGTCTATGGATACTGCTAACAGACATACAACAGTATGAAGAGTAGTGGCTTACTAAAAGAAGCAAGGGAAAAAAATTGTTCTCATGAGAAATACTTCAAATGGCTGAAGAAAGGAACATCTACAAAAGTGTTCATTAAAGTTCATGACTACGGAAATTAAGGTATTTTTTTGAATGTGCAAATATGTAGGATACTGAAATCCCAAGCATTGATGATATCAATATGTAGCTCTATGAAGAAATAGGCACGCAATGAAAAATACTAGAGTAGGTAGTTCAGTTTAACTGAAGCGCATGCATGAAAAGGGGAAGTCATTGAAATTAAAGAAACATGCATTCCAGGAATATACCACCATCAAATTTTGGCGTACTTGAATAATTATTTCATCTGACTGACGAAGGAAAGAATTAAAAATATAGTCAAGCTTTATCATCAATACACTAGTTAAACATGTACGTACATGTGCTAAGACATAGGTTACCGAAATATTTAAGAATCATGACATGAGTTTGAGTTTTGAAAGACTGCTTCCTATTAAAACCACAGGATAGAGGTCTGTTGAACAGCGATAATGTGATCAAATGGGAAAATGAGAGACGTTAGTTGCGTTAAAGCACGTGCAACGTCGCCTTAATCGCCCTTAATATCTAATGACCGGCAGAGGTCTTTTTGAATAGTGCTATCGGATATGTAGCAAAATAGTGTAAAAAGAACCAGAAGCTCAACTACTTTCTTACGATCAGGTACTTGAGGTACTGAACCATGACGCTTATTTAAGTGAGGTCTGTGAACGCATATAGTGTTCAAAAGACAAACTACCTTTAAGTTCAAATAGCTGTTGACGTGTTAGGTAAAATAATGTAACGAGCTTAATATGCATTCGTGATAGGACGTACAACGTCGATTTCATCGCCCTTATTATCTATTGACCGACAGAGAGTTCAAAGAGATTAGTGCTATCAGTTGTTCCCAAAATGGTATGCAAAGTTATGTGTATATCGAGAAGAGACGTACGACGACACTTCAACGTTTCTTTTTTTTTTTTAATGGTTAAGGATTTATTTCCTAATTTTAGCCCACACCTCGGAATTGGAATGAATATGACTAAAAACATCCTTGCATCACCCCATTCGACTTGGATACTTACAACTAAATGGGAATGGCTATTTGGAGCATATTAGAAATACTAGAGCTTGTAAGAAGTGAGAATACTGTGAACATGTGTCACTCATTATAAGGTGTTAAATGAAAGATAAAAACATGTGTATTGTATTAGTGTGCCCACGTTTGTAAGAGCACCCGTCATAACTAAGATAAAGGGAAAATAGAGCTTGGCTGAACGAATGGACCATCCGTGATAAGAAGCCACCGAAAGAATGCATCAGCTATCTTCTATGTCGTATTAACTGAAGTTGGTCGTTAAAGATGCAGCCTTTGTCATACCACATATATGTTTAAATATGTCCATATCTTCTAATATGTCTAATTTCGTATCATTAACTTCAGAATGATGCAGCTCGGTACTGGCCGTGGGAGTAGGTGCGTGAGCCACTTGTAGGGGATGTTCAGCGAAGCTGGAACCACGAGTATTGTCACCACTTCTGGTGGGATTGTGTCCTTATATCCAGTAGCTAGCGCCCGACCTGTTTGACCGATATAATATTTCGGACAGTCACGGTAAGTAATTTTGTAAACCCCAGACTAAGAAAGTTTATCACCTGCGACTTGTAAAGATTGGATTTGTTTCTTTGTCAAATTATATTTAGTGGAGAAGGCTACTCCAAATCCATAGGTTTTAAGCAAACGTCCTAGTTTGCAACTTATTGTACCTATGTAAGGAACAGATATAACTGCCATTGGTTCGCCATCTACTGCATCACCTAACGTGGAAGGCGTATTATTATTATTTTTATTTTCTTACTCTACATTCGTCTTACTAAGTGTGAATTGTAACCGTTATTTTTACCTATAGTTTCCAGGGTAACTAATTGCGTTTCTAGCGCCTCCGGGGAAAGGGGATAGACATGCCACGACGTAGACTTGAATGAAACGGGGCCGTTATTTGGGCTTGTGGACGTGCAGAGTCACCAGGAATAATGTTATCAGAATATTTTTTTTTTCGATGGGTATTAAAAGGAATGTGGCTGTCCACTATAGTGAAGGTAAGATCTAAATAATTTAAGGACATCGTAGAGGACTCTATTTCATACATGATATTGATGTTTTCATTAAACGCGTTAAATAGTGAAAATATGTTGTCCATTTCATTTTGAGTGCCATTAATGACCAAGATTATATCGTCGAAACATCTTGCATAAAATTTTATTTTACTCAAGATCAAAATTCATCCATTGCTGAAAAAAAATCTGATTCTATAGACTTCAGAAATCTTTCAGAAAGAATACCAGCCAGTGGATTTCTCTGATAAAATGATTTCTCAACCCTTTACATTAGCTATGGGAATCTCACTAGCTGGTATTCTTTCTGAAATTTTGCAGAACTCTATAGAATCTGATTTTTTTGTTCAGTAATGCAGAGATTTTGAATTTGAGTAAAATAAAATTTTATGTTAGTTAAGTTTACGATATGATCTTTGTCATTAATGACACTCAAAATGATATAGACCACATATTTTCAGTATTTAACGCGTTTAATGAAAACATCAATATCATGTATGAAATAGAGTCATCTACGATGTCCTTAAATTATTTAGATCTTACCTTCACTATAGTGGACAGCCACATTCCTTTTAATACACATCGAAAAAAAACATATTCTGATAAGATTATTCCTGGGGACTCTGTACATCCACAAGCCCAAAAAATGGCTTTCTTTCAGTCAAGTCTACATCATGAAATGGCTATCCCCCTTCTCCGGAGGCGATAGAAACGGAATTAGTTACGCTGGAAACTATCGCTAAAAATAACTGTTACAATTCACACTTAGTAAGACGAATATATAGTAAGAATATGAATAAAAATAATAATACGACTTCCACATAATATGATACAGTAGATGACGAATCAATGGCAATTAAATCTGTTCCTTTCATAGCTAAAGTAAGTTACAAATTAGGACGTTTACTTAAAACCTTTGGATTTAGATGGCCTTCTCCACTAACAATAATTTGAAAAAGAACCTAATCCACTCTTTACAAGTCGCTGGTGATAAACTTTCTCATCCTTGGGTTAACAAAATTACTTGCTATCACTGTCCGAAATATTATATCGGTCAAACAGGTCGAGCGCTAGCTGCTAGATATAAGGAACGTATTATCACCGCAAGTGGTAGCGGTACGCGAGGTTCCACGTTCTCTGAACATCTCCTACAAGTGGCTCACGCGCCTAATCCCCCAGCCTGCAAGCCTGTACCGAGCTGCTACATTGTGAAGTTCAGGGTATGAAAAAAAAAAAATAAATAAATAAAATAAAATAAAAAAATCGAATGTTTTATCCCTCAGTGCTTCAGATTCTACCATACGACATAGAGGATAACCGAAACATTCATGCGGTCGCTTTGTGTCACGGATGGTCAATTCGTTCAGTCACGCTCTAGGTTCCCTTAATCTTAGTTATGATGGCTGCCCTTACAACACCTGATAGCACTAATCTCTGTGACCTCTGTCGGTCAATACATAATAAGATCGATGAAAGCGACTTAGTATGTCCTTTCACGCATGTATATTAAGCTTGTTGTATTATTTGACCTTTCACGTCAACCGCTATTAGAACATAAAGGTCGTTTGTCTGTTGAACGCTATATGCGTTCACAGACCTAACTTAATTAAGTTGCAGAGTTCCGTACCTCAAGTAACTGATTTTAATAAAGTAGTTTAGCTTCAGATTCTTTTCATATTATTATGCTACATATCCGATAGCACTATTCAAAATGACCTCTGTCGTTCCGGAGATATTAAGGGCGATTAAGGCGACGTTTCACGTCCTTTCACGCAATTACATTAGGCCTGCCATACTAATTTGACCCCTTTCTGCTCAATAACGTCTAGAATTAAATATAGTAGCTTTACACGCTTACCCAAGCGTAATCATCAAATACAGTCAACGACACCCAGTAATTGAAAAATGTGTTGTTCATTCATTATATTTTTAGCCTGCTTCTAGTTAATGCTATTTCGTCTGTCCTACGAGCATGCGTTTTGAACATCTGTGGAATATGCTATCCCACAAATTTAGCTTCAGCCTATCCAAGTTCTATAAAATTGCCCTCGAGCTAGGGCATTATACATACACACGCATTAACTCCCTGCGCCACTGACTCGATTATCGGAACACTTTCGTAACACATTTTATGCCAATCACATAGATGAAGACGATTTCTCAATTTGCGCCTGCGCGCTTTTTTCTGACATTCTCACTGCCTAGCTGAAGGCGCCACATCAGTTTACCTCAGAGTCCGCGGCCAACCGAACGTTGGCTCGGGTGAGGAAGCACGCTTCTGACGTTTGAAATAAGTACGGCTATTGACATAGCACATATGTACCGTTTATTTTACGTTTTATGTGAGCATTTTGACCCTTTGGGCGTTCTGTATTAATGCTGACACATGCCTATTTAGTCAGTTTGTAGCTTAAGTGTGTTCCGAAAAGTCATACGTATCCCTGTCGACACCTAGAGGTCTACAGTAGGCTTCTATTTGAAATAAAAAAGGATTCGTTACAACCATTATAAAAATGTTAATGGCAATTCATGATTACAGAAATACAAGTATTTTACTCAAGGCTGAAAGTTGTTCAAGTCTGAAATGGTAAAGAATAATCCAAACTGTGCGAAATTTTTGAAACATTTGTTTCAAATACACTAATTATATACATTTCGCGAAAACAGATACCTCAGTGGGCAGATCTCGTGAAGAAGAGTGGATTAAGTTAAAAGCGAAAAGTCAGAGGAAAATATAAGCAGCCAGAGAAAAATACTAGATACGAAAAAGATAGTGAAGAACAGGTGGTTTAATGAAGTAATACTGAGGCTAATCCGCGAATGACTGAAACAAACAACGATCATGGGTATTCGATAATACAGTAATAAAGGTATTTTAATTAATGTGAGAAGACAACACGTTAAGACAAATTACGGGATTATGAATAGTGTATGTAATTTGATGATTGTGTAATAATGAGGTTTCAAACTCCAAAGCAGTCAGTTCAGTTGACAAGGAGTGGATGTTTCTCAAAGCGACAGTGATAAAATTAGACAAAAATCTCTAGAAGGAAGATGATTGCCAACACTTTTTGCAGAACAAGAGAAGTATCTGATGTGACACGCAAGAGTGAAGTACGAATTGTTCACAGTAGTTAATGCATAATCAAATAATGATATTTTCATTGATGCGTAATGAATTGGCATACTAAAAAACAGGGAAGATCGACATGTGTTTAAAATTCATTGAGTTTATCTCTAGTACAAGAAGTAATATCACAGAAATAGTTCAGTTGAAGAGTAATGGATGACTTCAAACGGGAGAATCACACCAATCACAGAAACGTGCATACAAGGAAGACAACTGCAGAATGTTCAAGAAACATAAGAAATAATCAAGTGATTGACGAAGAAATGAAGTTCACAAATTATCAGTGCCCTGATACAGTAGGAAATGATGACAACTGTGTAATTCTCTGTGTCATAAGACATACAGCAGTACGAAAAGGAGTTGTCCATTAAAGGAGGCGAGCAAGAAAGAATTTTGTCATATGAGAAATACTTCAAATGGATGAGGGAAGAATGATCTAGAATCTTATTCAGGAATGTTCATGTCTACGGAAGTTCTTTTGAATGTGCAAAGATGTGGGATTCTGAAATCCTAAGCAATGATGACATCAATTTGTAACTGTATGAGGAAATAGGCACACAATAAGAAATACTAGAGTAAGTAGTTAAGGTTTACTGAAGCGCATTCTTGAAAAGAGAAAAATCATATAAATTAAAGAAAAATGAATTCGACGAATATACCAGCGTCAAACTTTTCCGTAATACAGTAAATACTTAAACTGTCTGACGAAGGAGACATGTCAAACGATAGGAGAAAATTCAAACGATATCATCAACACACTAAATGAAGATGTCCGTACATGCGCAAATACATAGGTTACCGAAATAGTTAAGAAACATGACATGAGTTTGAAATTGTGAAAGGCTGCTTCCATAAGAAACCACAGGAAAGACTTCAGATGAAGAGCGATAATGTGTTGAAATGGGAAAAAATAAGAGAAGTTACACAAACAATTTTACAATAAATATAACTTAAAGGGAATTTTTGGGGAACAGTACAGTGACAAAAGAATGCAGTACAAAATGTTTAGGGTAGTTACAGAATACTGGCTAAAGATATGTTGTTCAATGTGTAAGCACGTAAAGTACTGAAAGACAGGGCAATATCAAGAGTAGGAAATTCATAGCTAATACACATTTTGCGATAAGAAATACCACTGAAGGCAGTTCAGTTGAACAGTGGTGGATGTCTTCAAAGTGGAGAATCAGAGACGTTAGACAAAGATTCGTAGAGGGAAATTCACTGTGACGAATTTACTGGAAACAGATGAACTACTTCACCTGATTGACGAAGGACTGACCTAAAAAAGGTTCAGCGGACATCATGATTAGAGAAATACAAGTAATTATCCAATGCGGCCAATCACATATATTTCAAATTGTCTGGGCTGTACATACTGTGTACCCATGCCAGATGAACCGGAGTAGATCCATTTAAAAGTGCTAGTGACAGATGTTAGACAAAGATTCGTACAGGTGACACTGCTCCGAAAGATTTCTCGGTAAGAGAAGAAGGTCTTCAATTCACTGACGAAAGACTGAAGTACAAAAATGTTCAGAGCATTTCCTGAACACGGATATAAATGTCTTGTAATCGATGTGCCCAGAGCTGACATACTATCATAATGGGGGAAAATCACATGTCTTTATATTTCGCTGATAACATACGTACTGCGATGAGAAATACCACAACAAGCATTTTAATTGAAGTGCAGTCGATGTCTTTAAGTTGGGTAAAAGAGAAGTTACAAAGACATACGTACAAGGAAGTCAAATGCGAAACTTTGCGGAAAACAGAAGAAATACTTCCTACCATTTAACGAAAAAATGCGCTGCAAAAACATTCAAGATGCTTCAGTAATACACAATCACAGCTATTTTAATCAATGTGAAAAACGGTAATGCTAAGCAGTATCACATCTGTTTGAATTCGCTCAGGCCATAGGTATTGCTAAAAGTTGAATGTCGGAGAAAGTACAAATATAGAGGTACAAGGAAGGCAACTGTGAAGCCCTTTTAGATAGCAGACGAAGTACTTCAAATAACTGACGACAGAACGGTGTACAAATATGTTGAGCGCAAATTATGGATATAGAATTATAGGTATTTTATTCAACGTGAAAACATATGCCATAATGAAATACCTGGGGAAAATTGCATGTGTTTGGAATTCAATGATTACATGCGTACTGCAATAAGCACTACAACAGGAGGCAGTTGCAATGAACAGAAGTGGGAATTTAAAAAACCGGAATCATGGAAATTAGACATGCATACGTACAAGGAACTTCATTGCGAATAATTACGGGAAACGAAGAACTACTTCATCTGATTGACGAAAGAATGAGCTATAAAACTGATCATGGGAATTCATGAATACAGGATTACAAGTATTTTACTTAATGTAGTAAGTCGTTCAACTCTGAAATGCCAAGGTATAATGCAGTCAGTGCGAAATTCTTGAAACATATGTTTCCAATACACTGATTATATACGTTCAGCGAAAAGAAATACCACAGTGGGAGGTTCTCGTGAAGAGGAGTGGACGTATTTATAAGGGATAAGTCCGAAAAATATTAGCAGCTACAGAAAAATACGAACTTGGCAAAAGACAGTGAAGAACATTTGGTTTAATGAAGGAAGACTGAGGCTCATCCGCGAATGACTGAAATAGGACAGCGTTCTTGGTTATTCGTGAATACAGTAACAAACGTATTTTAATTAATGTTAGCAGCCAACACATATTGATGTAATGAGGGATTATGAATAGTGTATGTAATTTGCTGCTGGTACAAATACTGAGAGAACACATTCCACAGCAGGCAGTTCAGTTGATGAGGAGTGGATGTCTCCTAAAAGGTCAGTGACAAAAGTTAGACAAACATTTCTAGAAAGAAGATAACTGCCAAGGGGTATTGCGGAATACGAGAAGTTCTTGAAGTGACAAGTAAGAATGAAATACAAAATGTTCAGAGCAGTTCATGGACAATCAAATAAAAATATTTTGATCGATGTGCAAAGAATTGGCATACTAATAACCTGGGAAGAACGACCTGTGAAGTAATACCACAGCAAACAGTTCAGTTGAAGAGCAATAGATGACTTTAAACGGACGAATCACAGTAATCAGAGAAACTTACGTACGAGCAAGACAACTACGGAATGTTTAAGAAACATTAGAAATATTCCAGTGACTGACAAAGAAATAAAGTACAAAAATGTTCAGTATCCTGATATAGTAGGAAATGATGACAGCTCCGTAATTCTCTGACTCTATGGATACTGCTATAAGACATACAACAGTATGAAGAGCAGTGGTCCATTAAAGGAAGGAGGAAAAAAATTTGATCTCATGAGACGTACTTCACCTTTGATTGTGGCACCATACATAATCATTAACCCGGCTCCAGGGTAATAGGGTGTCCTTCCCTATTTCCCCACTCGGGTAATTCCTGTCTGGCGCATCCAAGTCGCGGGGGTGGGCATCCTACACTTCAGTAGGCCCGAGTGCTAGGATGGCTGAGTTCAGGCAGGGACCCAATCCCGTGGGGTATAACACGGAACCTATGCCCAGGGTTATGGGTGAATACCTTAATGGCAGCGACGGAGGAGAAGGAAGACTTCGGAACGGCGTAGCTGGCAGATAAGGCAACCCTCCTCTCTGGGGATTAAATGAGAAGAGAACCACTGCCTTGTGGTGGAGGAGAAATTCCAAAGGCTAACGGAGATACAACCAAAAGAAAATCCTTTCTTGTGTTAGGCCTAGCAAGCCAGTAGGAGAGTCTTCATATATTGCTTTCAAAACACAGACGAGCCTAGGAACGACCCAACTCAGGATTTAACCCCACTGCTTCTTCAAGTACTGGTGCAAATGATGGGAGACCTGATGATATTCATCAGTACAAGAAGATGGAACAAACTGGACTAAAAAATAACCTAAATATTGGCACCCTTAATATATTAACCCTCAATGCAAAAATGGAAGAAATGACAGATGTACTAACAGAGAGGAAGTTAGATATTATGGGGTTAGCGAAACAAAGTGTAAGGGAAAAGGTGAGAAGAATTTGAGAGGAGGAGGACA
Organism: Schistocerca gregaria; assembly: GCF_023897955.1. Taxonomy (NCBI): domain Eukaryota; kingdom Metazoa; phylum Arthropoda; class Insecta; order Orthoptera; family Acrididae; genus Schistocerca; species Schistocerca gregaria. The sequence continues at coordinate 187,382,077 of NC_064929.1, forward strand.
ATTGTACTGGAGTGGGAATAACAGGTATGGAAGAAATGGTATGGCAGTAAAGGTGAATAAGAATGTACAAAGCTGTATTGAAAATATGAGATATATATCAGACAGGATCATAATCTTAAACCTGAGATTCCAAAAAGAAACACTAAAATTAATCCAGATTTATGCACCTCAAGTGGGATGTAGCGAAGAAGAGAAGATGGACTTTGAAAATGTGTTAGAAAACCATATAGAGAGTGCTAACATAGTGATGGGAGATTTTAGTGCACAGGTAGGCAAAAACAGAAAGGGGTTTGAGCAAGTATCGGGATGTTTTGGATATGGAGGCAGAAATGAAGAAGGGAAAGACTCCTGGATTTGTGCCAGAGGTATGGAATGAAAATAGCAAACAGCTGGTTTATGAAGAGAGAAAGTCATGTTATCACCAGATACAGTTGGGATGGTAGAACCAAGAGTGTAATTTATTATATTCTAGTAGATAGGGAATGGGGAGAGAAAGTAACAAATGTGAAGGTAATTCAGAGTGTGGTTGCAGATGGAGACCATAGTTTACTGGTGGGACAATGGAAAATGAATATGTGTGTGAAAAATAGAAAATAGAAGAAAGTGATGAGGATACGGGATCGGAAACTGAAGAAGAGTGAATGTGCTGAGAGGTAGAGAGAATTAATCACACAAAAATTTCCAAAACAAGTTTTCTGCGATGTAGAAAAAGAATGGAGTTTATTCAAAGACACTTTAGTCGAAGCAGCGCAAAAAGTATGTGGCAGAACATCTGGAAAGGAAAAAAATAAGACAGACAAGATGGTGGGATGATACCACAATCCAAGCAGATAGAAGAATAAAGGGAGCATTGAGAAAGTGGTGGGAAACTAAAAATGACGATCACCATGAAAGATATATAGAGGAAAAGAAGTGCAAAGAAATAGTGGAAACAGCAAACACAAAGGCATGGGAAGAGTTTACAAAAAAATTTGAAGATGTGAAGAGCAATAAGAAAATGTTCTATAAAATGATGAAAAATAAAAGAAAGCGTTCTGAAGTACCAGTAGAGATGGAAACAGAGGACGTTACCATTATTGAAGATCCAGGGAATATAAAAGATCTCTGGAAAGAACACTTTAAGAAGCTGTTAAACGCTCAGGAGCAGGTACATGAGGAAAAAACAAATAATGGAGAAATTGAGAGAAGTTGGAAAGCAGATTTGGGACAAATTACACGAGAAGAAATGGAAAAAGCTGTGAACAAGATGAATGAGAGGAAAGCCCCAGGACCTGATGAAGTATCAGTGGACATGACAAGAGCAGCAGGTCCAGTGGGAATGCAGTGGCTGTACAGAGTACTATCAAGCGTGTGTAGAAATGGTACAATACCTGACGACTGGAGAACAGGAGACATTGTCCCCATCTTCAAGAAAGGCAATAAAAGACTTTGTAAAAACTACAGAGAAAAAACCCTTATGAGTCATACAGCCAAGATTTTTGAAAGAATTTTACTAAATCGAATAAGTGAAAAGGCAGAAAAGGAGCTGAGTGAAGAACAGCATGGGTTTAGGAAAGGAAGAAGCACGATCGCCCTGTTGTTTTCTATCCGTCAACTGATGGAAACAAGATAGGAGTAAAACAAAAGGGTGATAATGGTTTTTATAGACACAGAAAAGGCATATGACTCAGTTGACAGGGAAAGACTCTGGGAAGAAATGAAGAAGATATAGAAGATGGATACATTAATGTTATTAAGACAATGTACAGAGGGCACAATTGTAAAATTAGAACACCATTGGGAAACTCTGAAGACTTCGAAAAAAGACAAGGACTTAGGCAAGGAAGTATTCTATCTCCTGCACTTTTTAATGTTGTGATGGAGGGAATGAATAGGGCAGTTAAAGATATAGTAAAAGAAAAAGACAAAAAGATGATTTTTGCAGATGATATGGTCATATGGGGTGATAAAGAGGTGGATGTACAGTTACAGCTTGATGCATGGAAGGAAATAATGAAAAGGTATGGATTAAAAATAAATAAGGATAAGAGTGAAGTAATGGTATTAGGAACAGAGAAAGGAATTAACGGAAATATTACCTTCAATTTGGAATAATGAAGTTTGAGAAAGAGAAAAACTCCTTAGGTATAACAATTATTACATCCCTATTGTCACTTATGGTGGAGAAACATGGACAATGACAGAAAGGGACTGGAGCAGACAGCAAGCAGGGGAAATGAAATTCCTCAGAGCAGTTAAGGGAAAAACAAGAATGGACCGAGTAAAGATTGTAGAGATTAGAAAGGACTTCAAACAAAAAAGTGTGAGAGAAGAAATTGAAAGAAAGAGAAAAACATGGTACGGGCATCTTAAGAGGATGCATCGACAGAGACTCAACAAAATTATGGAAGAACTAAAGATGGATGGGAAAAGACCTAGAGGGCGTCAAAGAACACGGGGGAAAATGTGAGTGAGAATATCTGTAGAAACGAGAGGTCTGACCTAGCAGTAAGTGGAGGAAGAAAAGTGGTGGGAGTACTGAGCCAAATGTAGAGGACCCATCAGCACCCAGACCCAGCAGTAACTGGATCGGTATTCGGATACAGATAGATAGATAGAGAAATACTTCAAATGGCTGAGGGAGAATGATCTACAAAAGTGTTCAGGAAAGTTCAGGATTACAAGTACTTTACTCAAAGTCGAAAGTCGGTCAACTCTGAAATGCTAAGGTATAATGCAATCAGTGCGAAATTCTTGAAACAGAAGTTTTGAAATACACTGATTATATACGTTCTGCGAAAAGAAATACCACAGTGGGAGGTTCTCATGAAGAGAAGTGGACGTCTTTATAAGGGATACGTCAGAGGAAACTATTAGCAGCTAGAGAAAAATACGAAATAGGAAAAAGACATTGAAGAACATTTGGGTTAGTGAAAAAAGCCTGAGGCTCATCCGCGAGTGACTGAAATAGAACAATGTTCATAGGTAATCGTAAATACAGTAATAAAAGTATTTTAATTAATGTTAAAAGACAAAAAATATTGATGTAATGAGGGATTATGAATAGTGTATATAATTTGCTGGCTGTATAAATACTGAGAGAACAAATTCCACACCAGGCAGTTCAGTTGATGAGGACTCGATGTCTCCTAAATCGACAGTGACAAAAGTTAGACAAACATTCCTAGAAGGAAGATAATTGCCAAGGCGTATTGTGGAATACGAGAAGTTCTTGAAGTGACATGTAAGAATGAAATACAAAATGTTCAGAGCAGTTCACTTGATGTGACACGTAAGAGTGAAGTACGATATATCCAGAGCAGTTCGTCAACAACCAAATAAATATATTTTCATCAATGTGCAAAGTATTGGCATACTAAAGTATTGGGAAGAACGACATGAGTTTAAACTTCACTGATTATCTCTATAGTACAAGTAGTAATACCACAGCAAACAGTTCAGTTGGAGAGCAGTGGATGACTTTAAATGGGAGAATCACAGTAATCAGAGAAACTTACGTACAAGGAAGAAAACTGCGAAATGCTTAAGAAACATATGAAATACTCCATTGAATGTCGAAGAAATAAAGTAGAAATATGCTCAGTATCCTGATATAGTATGAAATGATGATAGCTTCCTTTTTCGCTGAGTCTATGGATACTGCTAAAAGACATACAAGTGTATGAAGAGCACTGGTCCATTAAAGGAAGAAAAATTTTGATCTCATGAGATATACTTCAAATGGCTGAAGGCAGAAATATCTACAACAGTGTTAATTAAAGTTCATGACTATGGAAATTAAGGTATTCTTTTGAATGTGCAAATATGTAGGATACTGAAATCACAAGCATTGATGATACCAATATGTAAATCTATGAGGAAATAGGCCCGCAATGAAGTTCAGTTTAATTGAAGCGCATGCATGAAAAGGGAAAATCATAGAAATCAAAGAAAAATGCATTCCAGGAATATACCACCACCTAATTTTTGCGTACTAAAATAATTACTTCATATGACTGACGACGAAAACAATTAAAAATATATTCAAGTGATCGCATTAACACACTAGTTAAAGATGTTCGTACATGTGCAATGACATAGGTTACCGAAACAGGTAAGAATCATGACATGAGTTTGAAATTTGTAAGGCTACTTACCTAAGAAAACCACAGAAGAGAGGGCTGTTGAACAGCGATAATGTGATCAAATGGGGAAAATGAAAGACTTTACACAAACATCTGTAGAATGAAGGTAACCTAAAAGGAATTTTTGGGTAACAGACCAAATACATTTTACCTGACTGACAAAGAATGAAGTAGAAATTGTTTAGTATAGGTACTGATTACTGCCATAAGGATATGTTATTCAGTGTGTAGGTACGTAAAGTACTGAAACACAGGGAAAATATCGCGTCTTTGAAATTCATACCTAATACACCTTTTCCGATAAGAAATACATTTGAACACGCATATAAAGGTTTTTTAATCGATATGCAAAGAGCTGAAACACTATTAACAAGGAGGAAAAAACACATGTCTTTATAATTCGCAGATTACTGATATAAGAAATACCACAACAAGCACTTCAATTGAAGAGCAGTCGATGTCTTTAGGTGTGGATTAGGAGAAGTTAGAAAGACATATGTTCAAGGAAGGCAAATGCGACCACTTTATGGGAAACAGGGAAATGTTCAACCATTTAACGAAAAAATCCGCTACAAAATCATTCAGGTTGCTTCATGAATACTGAATCAAAGGTACTTTAATCAATGTGCAATAAGTGTAATGCTAAGGAGTAAGGCCTCTGTTTGAAATCTCTCAGGCTTTAAATATTGCAATAAGAAATAGGACAGCAGTCAGTTCCGTTGAATAGCACTAACTCTGTTTAAACTTCGTTGTTGGAAAGAGTACAAACATAGAGGTAGAAGGAAGACAACTGTGAAGAAATTTTGGATAGCGAAGGAAGTACTTCAAATAGCTCATTTAATCAGTGTGAAAACATCTGCCATACTAAAAAACCGGGGGAAAAATGGTAATAATAGGAACTTGACAATCATACGTACAAGGAACATCATTGCGAAGAATTACGGGAAACCAAGAACTACTACGACTGACTGACGAAAGAATGGGCTATAAAATGTTGAGAATTTAGGGGCCAAACACTCGCAAAGAAACTTAAACACGCGGTACGTATGTACCATGTCAATAGCTGTCCTTAGCTCAAACGTCAGAGGCGTGATTCATCACCCCAGCCAACGTTTGGTGGGCCGCGGGCTCTCAGGTAAACTGAGGTGGTGCCGGGAACTAGGAAGTGAGAATGTCAGAAAGGAACGCGGTGGCCCATATTGAGAAATCGTCTTCATCCATGTGATTGGCATAAAATTAATTACGAGAATTATCCGTTGATCGAGTCAAAGGCGCAGGAAGTTAATACGTGTGCATGTATAATATCCTAGCACGAGGACAATTATATAGAACTATAGGACGTGGATAGACTGGTACTATTTATGTGGGATAGTAAATTCCACGGATGGTCAAAACGCATCGGCGCAGGACAGACAAAATTCCATCCGCTAGAAGCAGGCTAAAATTATAGGGGCTGAATAACCCATTTTTCAATTAGTTGGGTCAGTGATAGTATTTGATGACTACGCATGGATAAGCGTATAAAGTTACTATACTAAATTCTAAGCCTATTGACTAGAAATGGGTCAAATTAGTATAAAAGGCATAATGTAAGTGCGTGCAAGGACGTCCAACGTCGCCTTCATCGTCCTTATCATCTAATGACCGGCCGAGGTCATTTTGAATAGTGCTATCGGATATGTAGCAAGGCGGTGTATAAAGAACCTAAAGCTAAGCTAGTTTCGTAAAATGAGGTACTTGAGTTACTGAACCATGAAGTCTAATCAGGTCAGGTGTTTGAACGCATATGGTGTAAAACAGACAAACTACCTTTATGTTCTAATAGATGTTGACGTGAAAGGTCAAATAATGTAACGGGCTTAATATACAAGAGTGAAAGGAACGTCGCTGTCATCGCGCTCATTATCTACAGACCGACAGAGGTCAAAGTAATTAGTGCTATCAAGTGTTACCAAAATCAAATGCAAAGTTATGAGTATATGGTGAAGAGACGTACCATGTCACTTTTTTTTTAAAAAAAAAAAGGTTAAGGATTTATTTCCTAATTTGAGGCCAGAGCTCGGACTTGGAATGAATATGACTAATATCATCCTTGCATCACCATATCCGACTTGGATAATTATAATTAAGTGGGAATGGCTATTTGGACCATATTAGAAATATTAAAGCTTGTAAGAAGTGAGAATACTGTGAACATGTACAAGAATCATCCCTTGTAAGGCTTTAAATGAAAGAAAAAAGCTTATGTATTGTACTAGTGTGTCAACGTTTGTAACGGCAGCCGTCATAACTAAGATAAAGGAAAATAGAGCGTGACTGTACGAATAGACCGTCCGTGATATTAAGTGACCGCATGAATGCATCGGCTATCTTCTATGTCGTTTGGTAAAATGTGAAGCAATGAGCATCGGGATAAAACCTTCGAAAACAATTATTTTTATTTTTAACTAGAATTGATCGATTAGCGTGCAGTATTTGTCATAACATAGACGTTTAAAAATCTCTATTATTTCTCATATGTCTAATTTCATACCCCTAAGTTCAGACTGAAGCAACTCGTTTCCGGCCGAGGGGATTATGCGCGTGAGACATTTGTACGAGATGTTTAGCGAAGGTGGAACTTCGCGTAGCCCTACCACTTCTGGTGATAGTATGATCCTTATATCTAGTAGCTATCGCTCGAACTGTTTGACCGATATAACTGCCATTGGTTCGTCATCTACTGCATCAGCTAATGTGGAAGCCGTATTATTATTTTTTTATTTTGTAACTGTACATTCGTCATACTATGTGTGAATTGAAACCGTTATTCTTACCGATAGTTTATAGAGTAAGTAATTCCGTTTTTAGCGCATCCGGGGAAGGGGGATAGACATACAGCGACGAAGAGTTGAATGAAACAAGGCCGTTTTTTGGGCTTGCGGATGTGCAGAGTCACCAGGAATAAGGTTATCAGAATATGTTTTTTTTCGATGTGGCTGTCCACTATAGTGACGGTCAGATTTATATAATTTAAGGACATCGTTGAGGACTCTATATCATACATGAAAAAGATGTTTCCTTGAAAGTTTTTGTATATTGAAAATATGTGGTCTATTTCTTTTTGAGTGCCAATAATGACAAAGATTATATAGTCAAAACATCTTGCATAAAATTTTATTTATCTCAAAATCAAAATCCATGCATTACTGGAGAAAAAAATCAGATTTTATATAGTTCAGAAACATTTCAGAAAGAATATCAGCTAGTGGATTTCAATGATAAAATGTATTCACAACCCTTCCGAAATATTATATCGGTCAAACAGGTCGAGCGCTAGCTAATAGATATAAGGAACGTATTATCACCAGAAGTGGTAGCGGTAGGCGAGGTTCCACCTTCGCTGAACATCTCGTACAAATGGCTCACGCCCCTATTCCTCCGGCCAATACCGAGTTGCTTCAATCTGAACTTAGGCGTATAAAAATTAGACATATTAGTAGAAATGGAGATTTTTAAACATTTCTGGTATGACAAAGACTGCATTCTTAGCGACCAACTCTAGTTAAAACACACAACAAAAAACCATTCGAGGTTTTTTTCGTCTTACTCAGTGCTTCACATTCTACCACACGACGTAGACGAAAGCTGATGCATTCATGCTGTTGCTTGGTGTCCCGGATGGTCAATTCGTTCAGTCATGTTCTAGGTTCCCTTAATCTTAGTTATGACGGGTGCCCTTACAAACGTCGGCACACTAATACAATACAGATATTTTTTTCATTTAACGCCTTATAATGGGTGATACTTGTACATATTCACAGTACTCTCACTTCTTACAAGCACGAATATTTCTAATATGGTCCAAATAGTCATTCCCACTTAGTTATAACTATCCAAGACGAATATGGTGATGCAAGGATGTATTTAGTCACATTCATTCCAAGTTCGAGCTCTGGGCAAAATAATAAAATAAATCCATAATTATTTTTTATAAAAGTTTAAGTGCCATTGTACGTATCTTCACGATATATACATAAAATTGCATACCATTTTGGTGACAACTGAGACCACTAATCATTTAGAAATATGTCCGTCAGTAGACAATAAGGCAGATGAAAACGACGTTGTACGTCCTTTCACGCATGTATGTTAATCTCGTTACACTATTTGACCTTTCACTTCCGACAGCTATTAGAACTTAAAGGTAGTTTGTCTGTTGAACGCTATATGCGTTCACAGACCTCACTTGATTAAGCTTCATGGTACAGTACTTCAAGTACTTGATTTTAAGAAACTGGTTTAGCTTTGGGTACATTCTACAGTATTTTGATACATATCCAATAGCATTATTCAAAATGACCTCTGTTCATTAGATATTAAAGGCGACGAAGTCAACGTTGCATGTCCTTTCAAGGAATTACATAAGTATGTCAATTTGACCATTTTGTGGTCGATAGATCTTAGTATTTCATATAGTAACTTTCCACGCTGATCCAAGCGTAATCATCAAACACAATCACAGACCTCAAATAATTGAAAAATATGTTATTCGTCCCACATATTTATTACCTGCTTCTAGCTGATGGTATTTTGTCTGTCCTGCGTAAATGCGTTTTTCCAATCCGTAGAATTTGCTATCCCACATATATAGTTTCAGCATATCCACGTTCTATAGTTGTATAAAATTGTCTTCGCCCTAGGACATTATACATACACTCGCATTAACTTGCTGCACCTTTGACCCACTCGTCGGATCACTTTCGTAACACATTTTATGACACTCACATGGAAGAAGACGATTTCTCAATTTGCGCAAGCGCGTTCCTTTCTGAAACTCTCACAGCCTACCTGCCGGCGCCAGCTCAGTTTAACTGATAGCCCGCGGCCAACAGAACGTTAGCTAGGGTGAGGAAGCACGCATCTGACGTTTGAGCTAAGGACAGCTATTGACATGGTACACATGTACCGTTTATTTTACATTTTATGCGAGTAGTTTGCCCTTTGGGCATTCCGTATCAATGTTCGACCATAGTTTGTAGTTTTCGCGCGTTTCGGAGATGGCGTACTTATCTGCGCCGAAACCTTGGTCAATATCCGGTTTCCATTTGCAATCGAGGTGGATTCTTCAAAACAATTGTAAAAATGTTCATGGGAATTCATGAATACAGAAATACAAGTATTTTACACGATGTTGAAGGTCGTTCTATTTTGAAATGCTACGGAATAATCCAATCTGTGCAAAATTTTTGAAACAGATGTTTGAAATACACTGATTATATACGTTCTGCGAAAAGAAATAACACAGTGGGAGGTTCTCAATAAGAGAAGTCTTTATAGGGGATAGGTAAGAGGAAAATATTATCAGCAAGAGAAAAATACGAAATAGGCAAAAGACTGCAAAGAACAGTAGGTTTAATGAAGAAACACTGAGGCACATCCGCGAATAACTGAAATACAGCAACGTTCTTAGGCATTCGTGAATACATTAATAAACGTACTTTAATTAATGTTAGGAAGCAACACATATTGATGTAAAGAGGGACTATGAATAGTATAAGTAATTTGCTGGTTGTATAAATACTGAGAGGTCAAATTACAAAACAGGCAGTTCAGTTGATGAGGACTGGATGTCTCCTAAAGCGACAGTGATAAAAGTTAAACAAACATTTCTATATGGAATATAACTGCCAAGACTCTTTCCAGAACACGAGAAGTACTTGATGTGACAAGTGAGAGTGAAGTACGAAATGTTCAGAGCAGTTAATGAACAATCAGATAGAGATATTTTCATCGATGTGCAAAGAACTGGCATACTAATAAACTGGGAAGAATGACCCATGTTTAAAATTCATTGTTTATATCTGTAGTACAAGTGGTAATAACACAGGAAACAGTTCAGTTGGAGAGCAATGGTTGACTTTAATTTGGAGAACACAGTAATCAGAGAAACGTAGCACAAGGAAGACAACTGCGGCATGTTTAAGAAACATAAGAAATACTATAGTGAATAACGAATAAATAAATTGGAAATATGTTCAGGAACCTGTATAGTATGAAATGATGACAGCTTCGTAATTCGCTGAGTCTGTGGATAATGCGATAAGACGTACAACAATATGAAAAGCAGTGGTCAATTGAAGGAGGCAAGCAAAAAAAATTCGTCTCAAGAGAAATTCTTCAAATGGCTGAAGGGACAATGATCTACAAAAGTGTTCAAGAAAGTTCATGACTACGGAATTAAGGTATTCTTTTGAATGTGCATAGATGTGGAATACTGAAACCCCAAGCAATGATATCAATTTGTAACTCTATGAAGAAATAGGCACGCAATAAAAAATACTAGGGTAGGAAGTTCAGTTCAACTGAAGCACATTCTTGAAAAGGGAAAATCATACAAATTAAAGAATAATGCATTCCACGAATATACCACAGTCAAATTACTGGGTACTAGAGTAGTTACTACATCTGACTGAGGAAGGAAAGATTTAAAAATATAATCGCACTATATCATTAATACAGTAGTTAAAGATGTTCGTACACAAGCAAAGACATAGGTAACCAAAATAGTTAAGAATCATGACATAAGTTTGAAACTGTGAAAGCCTACTGCCATCAGAAAACCACAGGGGGAGGTCAGTTGAAAAGTGATAATGTGATCAAGTTACACAAACATCTGTAGAATGACGGTAACCTAAAAGGAATTTTTGGGTAACAGAACAAATACTACATCTGACTGACGAAAGAATGAAAAATGTTTAGCGTAGTTCCTGATATAAAGATATGTTATTCAGTGTGTAAGTAGGTAAAGTACTGAAACTCAGGAAAAATATCACGTGTTTGAAATTCATATCTTATACACATTATCCGATAAGAAATACCATTCAAGGCAGTTCACTTGAACAGTGGTGGATGTCTTCAAAATGGAGAATCAGAGACGATTGACAAAGATACGTAGAGGGAAAATCACTGCGACGAAATTACTGGAAACAGATGATCTACTTCACCTGATTGACGAAGGAATGAACCACAAAAATGTTCAGACGACATCATCATTAGAGAAATAGGAGTAATTAACCAATGTTGCCAGTAGTGTGATTCTAAATACTAAGGAATAATCACAAATATTTCAAATTGGGACGGTTGTACATACTGTGTCGCCATGTTAGTTGAACTGGAGTGGATACATTTAAAGGCGATAGTGATAAATGTTAGACAAAGATATGTACAGGGAAGACTGGTCCGAAAGATTTCTGGGTAAAAGAAGAAGGCCTTCAATTCTCTCACGAAAGACTGAAGTACAAAAATGTTCAGACAATTCCTGAGCACAGATATAAGGGTTTTTTAAACGATGTGCAAAGAGCTGACACACTATCATAATGGGGAAAAATCGCATGTGTTTATAAACCGCTGATTACATACGTCCTCAGATAAGAAATACCATAACAAGCACTTCAATTGAAGAGCAGTCGATGTATTTAAGTTGGGAATCGGAGAAGTTAGAAAAAACATACATACAAGAAAGTCAAATACGAATAGTTTGTGCCAAACAGAAAAAATATGAACACACAATTAGTGCTATTTTAATCATTGTGCAAAAACTGTAATGCTAAGCAGTATCGCATATGTTTGATATCTCTGAGGCTATAGATATTGCAATAAGAAATAGCACAGCAACCGGTTCAGTTGAGGAGCACACAGAGGTACAAGGAAGAAACTGAGAAGCCATTTTAGATAGCGCAGGAAGTACTTGAAATAACTGACGAAAGAATGGCGTACAAAAATATTGAGCGCAGATCATGGATACAGAATTATAGGTATTTTAATCAGTGTGAAAACACCTGAATGAAATACCTGGCGAAAATTGCATGTGTTTGGGCTTCACTTATTACTTGTGTACTACGATATGCACTGCAACAGGTGGCAGTTGCAATAAACAGAAGTGGGTATTTCAAACACGGGAATTATGGAAATTAGACAAGCATACGTAGAACAAACATCAATGCGAAGAATTACGGCAAACAAAGATTTACTTCATCTGTTTGAAGAAAAATATGAGGTATAAAAATGGTCATGGGAATTCAAGAATACAGGATTTCAAGTATTTTACGCAATGTCGAAAGTCGTTCAACTCTGAAATGCTAAGCTATAATGCAATCTGTGAGAAAATCTTGGAACATATGTTTCAAATACACTGATTATATGAGTTCTCCTAAATGAAATCCCACAGTGGGAGGTTCTCATGAAGAGGAGTGGACGTGTTTATAAGGCATAAGTAAGAGGATAATATTAGCAGCTAGATAAAAATACGAAATAGGGAAAAGACAGTGAAGAAAAGTTGGTTTAATGAAGAAAGATTGAGGCTAATCCGCGAATGAATGAAATAGAACAACGTTCATGGGTATTCGTGAATACAGTGATAAATGTTTTTAAGTAATATTATAAGCTAACACATTATGAATAGTGTATGTCGTTTACTGCTTCTATAAATACTGGGAGAACAAATACCACAGCAGGCAGTTCAGTTGACGAGGACTGGATGTCTCCTAAAGCGACAGTCGAAAGTTAGAAAAACATTTCTAGAAGGAAGCTACCTGTCAATCCATTTTGCGGAACACGAGTGAAGAACGAAATGTTTCGGAGCACTTCATCGAGAGTCAAAAAAAGATATTTTCATCGATGTGCAAAGAACTGGAATACTAATATACTGGGAAGAACGACATGTTATATATCTGTAGTACAAGAAGTAATACCACAGCAAACAGTTCACCTGGAGAGCAATGCTTGACTTTAAATGGGAAAATCACAGTAATCAGAGAAACTTACGTACAAGGAAAATATCTGAGGAGTGTTTACGAAACATAAGAAATACTCCAGTGACTGACAAACAAATAAAGTACAAAGTATCCTAATACAGTATCCTGACATAATATGAAATGATGACAGCTTTGTAATTCGCTGAATCTATGTATACTGCGATAAGACATACAACAGTATGACGAGCATTAGTTCATGACAGAAGACACACAAAAAAAAAAAATTAATTTCGTGACAAATACTTCAAATGGCAGAAGGAAGAATGATCAACAAATATGTTCAGGAACTTCATGACTACGGAAATGAAGGTATTCTTTGAATGTAAAAGGACGTGGGATACTGAAGTCCCAAGCAATGATGACATCAATTTGTAACTCTATGAGGAAATAGGCACGCAATGAAAAATACTAGAGTAGGTAGTTCAGTTTAACCGAAGCGCACTCTTGAAAAGGGAAAATCATAGAAATTAGAGAAAAATGCATTCCAGGAATATATAAGAGCCTAATCTTTGGGTACTGGAGTAATTATTTCATCTGACAGCGAAGGAAAGCACGTGCAACGTCGACTTAATCGCCCTTAATACCTAATGACCGACAGAGGTCATTTTGAATAGTGCCATCGGATGTGTAGCAAAACAGAGTGAAAAGAACCAAAAGCTAAACGAGTTTTTTAAAATCGAGTACTTGAGGTACTGAACCATGACGCTTATTTAAGTGAGGTCTGTGAACGCATATAATGTTCAAAAGACAAACTACCTTTAAGTTCAAATAGCTATTGACGTGTTAGGTAAAATAATGTAACGGGCTTAATATACATTCGTCAAAGGACGTACAACATCGCTTTCATCGCCCTTATTATCTATTGACCGACAGAGTTCAAAGTGATTAGTGCTACCGGTTGTTCCCAAAATGGTATGCAAAGTTATGTGTATATCGAGAAGAGATGTACACCGTCACTTAACCTTTTTTTTTTTTAAATGGTTAACGTTGTTGCGGTTGCTTGGTGTCACGGATGGTCAGTTCGTTCAGTCACGCTCTAGGTTCCCTTAATCTTAGTTATGACGGCTGCCCTTACAACAGTGGGCACACTAATAAGATACACATGCATTTTCTTGATTTAATGCCTTACAACGAGTGATTCTTGTACTTGTTCACAATAATCTCACTTCCTACAAGCTCCAATATTTCTAATATGGTCCAAATAGCCATCCCCACTTAGTTATAATTATCCAAGTAGAATATGGTGATGCAAGGATGTTTTTAGTCATATTCATTCCAAGTCCGAGCCTGGCCTAAAATTAATAAATAATTGCTAAGCCTTTAAAAAAACGTTGAAGTGATACCGTAAGTCTATTCACAATATACACATAACTTTCATATCATTTTGGTAACACCTGATAGCAGTAATCACTTTGACCTCTGTCGGTAAACATATAATAAGATCGATGAAAGCGATTGAGTATGTCCTTTCACGCATGTTTATTAACCCTGTTGCGTTATTTGGCCTTTCACGTCAACAGCTATTAGAACATAAAATTCGTTTGTCTGTTGAATGCTATATGCGTTGATTAAGTTGCAGAGATCAGTACATGAAGTAACTGATTTTCATACTATTATGCTACATATCCGATAGCACTATTCAAAATGAGCTCTGTCGGTCCGGAGATATTAAGAGCGATTAAGGCGACGTTTACGTCCTTTCACGCAATTACATTACGCCTGTCATACTAATTTGACCCTTTTCTGCTCAATAACGACTAGCATTAAATGTAGTAGCTTTACACGCTTATCCAAGCGTAATCATCAAATACAGTCAACGACACCAAGTAACTGAAAAATGGGTTATTCGTCACGTATATTTTTAGCCTGCTTCTTGCTAATGCTATTTTGTCTGTCCTACGAGCATGCGTTTTGACCATTTGTGGAATATGCTATCCCACATATATAGCTTCAGCCTATCCAAGTTCTATAAAATTGCCCTCGAGCTAGGACATTATACATACACACGCATTAACTCCCTGCGCCACTGACTCCTTATCGTACCGTTTATTTTACATTTTATGCGAGCATTTTGCCCCTTTGGGCGTTCTGTATTAATGTAGGAACATGTCCCTTTAGACAGTTTGTAGTTTTAGTGTGTCCCGAAGAAGGCATACTTATCCGTACCGACACCTATGTCCACAGCTGGTTTCTATTTGCAATCGAAACGGATTCATTACGATCATTATAAAAATGTTAATGGGAATTCATGAATACAGAAATACAAGCATTTTACTCAATGTTCCAAGTCGTTCAATTCTAAAATGCTAAATAATATATTAAACTGAGCGAAATTACTGAAACATTTGTCTCAAATACACTAATTATACACATTTCGCGAAAAGAAATACCTCAGTGGGTAGTTCTCATGAATAAGAGTGCATTAATTTAAAAGGGAGAAGTCAGAAGAAAATATTAGCAGCCTGAAAATATACTAGATACGAAAAAGACAGTGAAGAACAGTTGGTTTAATGAAGAAATATTGAGGCTAATCCGAGAATGACTGCAACAAACCAACGATCATGGGTGTTCGTGAATACAGTAATAAAGATATTTTAATTCATGTCAGATGCCAACACCTTAGGACATAATGTGTGATTATGAATAGTATACGTAATTTGATGATTGTACAAATACTGAGATTACAAACTCCAAAACTGTCAGTTCAGTTGTAAAGGAGTGGATGTCTCTTAAAGGGACAGTGACAAAATTAGACAAACATTTCTAGAAGGAAGATAACTTCAAAGACTTTTTGCGGAGCAGGAGAAGTACTTGATGTGACACGCAAGAGTGAAGTACGAATTGTTCACAGCAGTTCATGAATAATCAAAAAATGATATTTTCATCAATGCGCAAAGAACTGGCATACTAAAAAACTGGGAAGAGCGACATGTGTTTAAAATTCATTGATTTTATCTCCAGTTCAAGAAGCAATGCCACAGAAAATAGTTTAATTGAAGAGCAATGGATTACTTTAAAAGGAGGAATCACTGTAATCACAGAATCGTAAGTACAAGGAAGACAACTACAGAATGTTCAAGAAATATAAGAAATACTCCAGTGATTGACGAAGAAATGAAGCACACAAACGTTCAGTGTCCTGATATAGCAGGAAATGATGACAAATTCGTAATTCTCTGAGTCTATGGATACAGCGATAATATATACAGCAGCATGAAAAGGAGTTGTCCATTAAAGTAGGCAAGCAAGAAAAAAATTGGTCTCATGAGAAGTACTTCAAATGGCTGAGGAAAGAATGATCTACAAAAATGTTCAGGAATGTTCATGACTACGGAAATTCATATGAATGTGCAAAGATGTGTGATACTGAAGACATAAGCAATGATGCCATCAATTTGTAACTCATTGAGGAAATAGGCAAGCAATACGAAATACTAGAGTATGTAGTTCAGGTTAACTGATGCGCATTCTTGAAAAGGAAAAATCATAGAAATTAAAGAAAAAAGAGCGAGGAACATACCAGACTCAAATTTTTGGGTACAAGAGTAAATACTTAATCTGAATAACAAAGGAAATAATTACAAAGAATTTCAAACGATATCATTAATACACCAGATGAAGATGTTCGTACATGTGCAAAGACATAGGATACCGAAATAGTTAAGAAACATGTCATGAGTCTGAAATTGTGAAAGGCTACTTCCATAAGAAAACCACAGGAGAGAGGTCAGCTGAACAGCGATAATGTGATCAAATGGGAATAATGAGAAAAGTTACACAAAAATCGGTACCACGAAGGTAACTTAAAAGGAATTTTTGGGTAGCAGAACAAATACTTCACCTGATTGACGAAATTATGAAGTAGAAAATGTTTACCGTAGTTACAGATTACTGCCATAAAGATATGTTATTCGGTGTGTAAGTACGTAAAGTACTTAAACACACAGAAAATATCACGACTTTGAAATTCATAACTTATACACATTTTCCGATAATAAATACCGTTGAAGGCAGTTAAGTTGAACAGTGGTGGATGTCTTCAAAATGGAGAATCAGAGACGTAAGACAAAGATACGTAGAGAGAAAATAACTTCGACGAATTTACTGGAAACAGATGAACTACTTCACCTGATTGACGAAGGAATTACCTACAAAAATGTTCAGAGGGCATCATAATTAGAGAAATACAAGTAATTAACCAATGTGGAAAGTTGTGTGATTCTGAAATACTGTGGAATAATTAAAAATATTTCAAATTTTGTCGGATGTACATACTGTGTAGCCACGTTAGTTGAACAGGATTGGATACATATAAAGGCTTTAGTGACAGATGTTACACAAAGATACGTACTGGGAAGACTGCTCCAAAAGATTTCTGAGTAAGAGAAGGAGGTCACTTCACTGACGAATGACTGAATTACAAAAGTGTTCAGGGCATTTCCTAAACACGTATGTTAAGGTTTTTTAATGGAAGTGCAAAGAGCTCGCACATTATCATAATGGGGAAAAATCGCATGTGTTTATCATTCGCTGATTACATACGCACTGCGATAAGAAAAACCTCAAGAAGAACTTAAATTAAAGAGCAGTCGATGTCTTTAAGTTGGGAATCAGAGAAGTTAGAAAGACATACGTACAGAAGAAATTCTTCCAATCATTTAACGACAAAATGCGCTTCAAAAACATTCAGGTTGCTTTATTAATACACAATCAGACCTAAGTTATTCAATGTGCAAAAACTGTAATGGTAAGCAGTATCGCATCTGTTTGAAATCTCTCAGGTTATAGATATTGCAATAAGAAATAGCGCAGCAAGTAGTTCAGTTGAGGAGCACTGACTCTTTTTAAACTTCAGTGTCGGAGAAAGTACAAACACAGAGGTACAAGGAAGACAACTGTAAAGCCATTTTAGATAGAAGAGGAAGTACATGAAATAACGACGAAAGAACCGTGTACAAAAATGTTGATTTCAAATCATGGTTACCGAATGTATAGGTATTTTATTCAGTGTGAAAAAACCTGCCATAATGAAATACCTGGGGAAAATATTATGTGCTTGGAATTCACTGGTTACTCGGGTTCTGCCAAAAGCACTACAACAGATGGCAGCTGCAATGAACAGATGTGGGTATTTCAAAAACTGGAATCAGGGAAATTAGACTAGCATACGTACAAGGAACATAATTAAGAAGAATTACGGGATACAAAGAACTACTTCATCTTATTGACGAAAGAATGAGCTATCAAAATGGTCATGGGAATTCATTATTACAGGATTACAAGTATTTTACTCAATGTCGAAAGTCCTTAAACTCTGAATTGCTAAGGTATAATACAATCTGTGGGAAATTTCTGAAACATGTTTCAAATACACTGATTATATACGTTCTGTGAAAAGAAATACCACAGTGGGAGGTTCTCATGGAGAGCAGTGGACGTCTTTACACGGTATATGTCAAGTGAAAATATTAGCAGCCACAGAAAAATACGAAATAGGAAAAAACAATGGAGAACATTTGGTTTAATGAAAAAAGACTGAAGCTCATCCGCGAATGACTGAAATAGAACAACGTCCATGGTATTATGAAACTTACGTACAAGGAAGACAACTGCGGAATGTTTATGAAACATAATAATCCAGTGAATGACACATAAATAAGGTACAAATATGTTCATTGTCCTGTTATAGTATGAAATGATGGCAGCTTCGTATTTCTCTGAGTATATGGATACTGCGATGATAAGACACACAACAGTATGAATAGCAGTGGCCCATTAAAGGAGGCAAGGAAAAAAAAATTGGTCTCATGATATATACTTCAAATGGCTGAAGGAACAATGATCTACAAAAGTCTGCAGCAAAGTTCATGACTACGGAAGTGAAGGTATTGTTTTGTATGTGCTAAGATGTGGAATATTGATATACTGAGCAATGATGACATCAATTTGTAACTCTATGAGGAAATAGGCAGCGAATAAAAGATATTACAGTAGGTAGTTTAATTTAACTGAAGCGTATTCTTGAAAGAAATTAAAGAAAAATGGATTCGAGGAATATACCAGCGTCAAATTTTTGGGTACCAGAGTAAATACTTGATCTGACTGACGCAGGAAAGCATTACAAAGCCATTCAAACAATATCATCAATACACTAAATAAAGATGTTCGTACATGTGCAAAGACATAGGTTACAGAAATAGTTAAGAATCGTGACATGAGTTTGAAATTGTTTCCATAAGAAAACCACAGGAAAGACTTAAGTTGAACATCGATAATGCGTTCAAATGGGAAAAATAAGAGAAGTTACACTGACATCTTTACAAGTTCCACAAACAATTCTAGAAGGAAGATAATTGCAAAGACTTATTGCGAAACAGGAGAAGTAATTCATCTGACATATAAGAGTGAAGCACGACATGTTTAGAGCTGTTCATGAATATAATGAAGGCAACTTAAACGCCATTTTTGGGTAACAGGAAAAAACTGATTACTGCCATAGAGATACGTTATTTTTGTGTGTAACTACGTAAAGTCCTGAAATATAGGGGAAATATCACGTGTTTGAAATTCTGAGCTTATACAAATTTTTCGGTAAGAAATACCATTGAAGGCAGTCCTGTTGACCATTAGTGGATGCCTTGAAAATGGAGAATCCTAGGCATTAGACATATATACGTAGAGGGAACATCACAGCGACGAGTTTACGGGAAACAGATGAACTACTTCACCTGAGTGACAAAGGACTGAACTACAAAAGGTGTCAAAGCAATCATAATTAGAGAATACAAGTAATTAACCAATGTGGCCAGTCGTGTGATTCTGAAATGCTAAGGAATAATCACAAACATTTCAAATTGTCTAGGCTGTACATACTGTGTAGCCATGCGAGTGAAGTGGAGTTTATGCAGTTACAAGCAGTAGTGACAGATGTTAGACAAATATACCTACAGTGAATACCGCTGCGAGGGATTTTTGGGATACAGAAGATCTTTAACCAACTGACGAAAGACTGAAGTACAAAAATGTTCACGGCAAATCCGGAATGCAGACATAAAGTTATTTTTATCGGTGTAGAAAGAGCTGACACACTATTATAATGGGAAAATCGCATGTGTTTGTAATTCGCTGATTACTGAAGAAGAACTGCAGAGTAGTCTATGTCTTTAAGTTGGGAATCAGAGAATTGGCAAACACATACGTACTAGGAGGTCAAATGCGAACAGTTTGTGGGAAACCGAAGAAATGCTTCAAATATTTAACGAAAAAATGACTTACAAATACATTCAGGTTGCTTCATGAATACAGAATCGGAGGTATTTTAATGAATGTGCAAAAACTGTAATGCGAAGCAGTATCGCATCTCTTTGATAGCTCTCCGGCTTTAAGTATGGTAATAAGAGATAACACAGCATTTTTTTAAATCTCATTTTGTTCGTTACAGTTCGGTGAAATTGTTCGGGGCAGACGTCCTATGACGTCCATTGAATTTCATTATTGATCCATTCACTCAGCTTTTTTTTTATTACAGAGGGTAGCTAACCCTCTGACCGAACACGCTGAGCTACCGTGCCGGCACATTTAGGTTCAGTTGTAGAGCTGTGACTCTGTTTCAACTTGGAGGTGGGGTAAGTGCAAACACAGAAGTACAAGGATGACAACTGTGAAGCCATTTTGCATAGCGGAAGAAGTACTTCAGATAAATTACGAAACAATTGCATGGAAAAATGCTAATCGCAAATCATGGATACAGAATTATAGATATTTTAATCAGTGTAAAGACACCTGCCACACTGAAATACCGGAGAAAAATTGCATGTGTTTGGAAATGAATGATTACATCCGTACTGTGATAAGCAGAACAACAGGACACAGTTGCAAAGAACAGAAGTGGATATTACAAAAACGGGAATCAGGGAAACTAGACAAACATACGCACAAGGAACATCATTGCGAAGAATTACGGGAAACAATGAACTACTTCAACTGATTGACGAAGGAATTAGCTATAAAAATGTTGAGAACTTATAACATTGCAGTGCGTCAGCAATCGTGAATAATTTAATGGTTATGGAGAATCCGCCTCGTTTGTGAATGGAAAACGGATGTTGACCTAGGTTTCGGCGCGGATCACCACGCCTTCTTCCGAACACAAGTAAACTACAAACTGCCTAAAGAGGCATGGATCAACATTAACACAGAACGCCCAAAGGGGCCAAAGACTCGCATAAAAAAGTAAAATTAACGGTACGTGTGTACCATGTCAGTAGCTGTACCTAGCCTAAACGTCTGAAGCGTACTTTCTCAGCGCAGCCAACGTTCGGTGATCCCCAGGGTCTCAGGAAAACTGTGGTGGTGCCGGCAGTTAGATTGTGAGAATTTCAGAAAGGAATGCACATGCGGAAATTGAGAAATCGTCTTCTTCCGTGTGATTGACATAAAATGTGTTACGAACGTGATCCGATGACCGGGTCAAAGGTGCAGCAAGTGAATGCGTGTGTATGTATAATTTACTAGCTCGAGGGCAAGTTTATAGAACTATAGAACGAGTATAGGCTGAAACTACATATGTGAAATAGCAAATTTCAAGGATGGGCAAAACCCATGGCCACAGGACAGACTAAATCCCATCAGCTAGGAGCAGGCTACAAATATGTGGGATGAATAACCCATTTTTTTGTTAATTGGGGTCTGTGATAGTATTTATTGTCTACGAATGGATAAGGGTGTAAAGTTACTATACTAAATTCTAAGCGCTATTGACTAGAAAAGGGTCAAACTAGTATAACAGGCTCAATGTAATTGCGTGAAAAGACAAGCAACGTTGCCTTTATCGGTTTTGATATCTAATGACCGGCCGAGGTCATTGAATAGTGCTGTCGGATATGTAGAAAAACGGTGTAAAAAAACCTGAAGCTAAACTACTTACTTAAAATCAGGTACTTGATATACTGAACTATGAAGTTTAATCAAGTGAAGTCTTTGAACGCATATGGCGTTCAACAGTCAAACTACCCTTACGTTCTAGTAGCTATTGACGTAGCAAAAAATGTAACGGCCTAAATATACATGCGTGAAAGAAACGTCGCTGTCTTCGCCCTTATTATCTATCGACCGACAAAGTGATGAGTGCTATCAAGTGTTACCAAAACGATATGCAAAGTTATGTGTATGTCGTGTAGGGACCTACCATGTCACTTAAATCGTCAACATTATTTAAAAAACGTTTATTTCCTAATTTTAGGCCACAGCTCGGACTTGGAATGATATGACTAAAATCATCCTTGCATCACAATATTCTACTTGGATAATTATGACTAAGTGGAAACGGATATTTGCACCATATTAGAAATACTGAAGCTTGTAAGAAGTGAGAATACTGTGACCCTGTACAAGAATCACTCATTGTAAGGTTTCAAATGAAAGAAAGAAGCCTGTTATTGTATTAGTGTTCCCACGTTCGTAACGGCAGCCGTCATAACTAAGAATAAGAGAAAATAAGAGCGTGACTGTACGAATTGACCGTACGTGACACCAAGCGACCGCATGAATGCTTCGGCTACCTTCTATGTCGTTTGGTAGAATGTGAAGCACTGAGCATAGGGATAAAACCTTCGATTTTTTTTTGTTTTTTAACTGGATTTGATCGAAATGGGTGCAGTAATTGTCAACCATAGACGTTTAATAATATCCGTTTATTCAAATACGTCTAATTTCATGCCCGTAACTTCAGATGAAGCAGCTCGGTACAGGCCGGCGGATGAGGCGGGTGAGCCATTTGTACGAGATGTTCAGCGAAGGTGGA
Organism: Schistocerca gregaria; assembly: GCF_023897955.1. NCBI lineage: Eukaryota > Metazoa > Arthropoda > Insecta > Orthoptera > Acrididae > Schistocerca > Schistocerca gregaria. Next base: position 187,404,798 of record NC_064929.1, read on the forward strand.
ACCTCGCGTACCGCTACCACTTCTGGTGATAATATGATCCTTGTATCTAGTAGCTTGCGATCGACCTGTTCGACCGATATAATTTTTAAGACTGTGACGGCAAGTAATTTCGTAAACCCCAGACTGAGAATGTTTATCACCATCGACTGGTAAAGAGTGGATTAGGTTCATTTTCAAATTATTATTAGTGGAGTAGGCTGCTCTAAATCCATAGGTTTTAAGTAAACGTCCTAATTTGTAACTTATTTTACCTTTGAAAGGAACAGATATAATTGCCATTGCTGAGTCATCTTCCACATCACCTAATTTGGATGCCGAATTGTAATTTATATTTATTTTCTTACTGTACATTCGTCTTACTAAGTGTGAATTGTAACCGTTATTTTAAGCGATGGTTTCCAGCGTAAATAATTCCCATTCTAGCGCCTCCAAGTAAAAGGGGATAGCCATGCTACCATAAAGAATTGAAAGAAAGAAGGCCATTTTTTGAACTTGCGGATGTGTAGAGTCACCAGGAATAATGTTATCGGGATAGGTGTTTTTTCCATATATATTAAAGCAATGTGACTCTCCACTACAGTCAAGGCGAGATCTTATTAATGTAAGGACCTCGTAGAGGACTCAATTTCATACGTGAAACTGATGTTTGCATGAAACTCGTTAAATATTGAAAGTATTTAGTCTATTTCAGGGAGAGCATAAGGGAAAAATTGAAAGGAATGGGGGACAGAAATACAGTAGAAGAAGAACGGGTAGCTTTGAGGGATGAAGTAGTGAAGGCAGCAGAGGATCAAGTAGGTAAAAAGACGAGGGCTAGAAGAAATCCTTGGGTAACAGAAGAAATATTGAATTTAATTGATGAAAGGAGAAAATATAAAAATGCAGTAAATGAAGTAGGCAAAAAGGAATACAAACGTCTCAAAAATAAGATCGACAGGAAATGCAAAATGGCTAAGCAGGGATGGCTAGAGGACAAATGTAAGGATGTAGAGGCTTGTCTCACTAGGGGTAAGGTAGATAATGCCTACATGAAAATTAAAGAGACCTTTGGAGAAAAGAGAACCACTTGTATGAACATCAAGAGCTCAGATGGAAACCCAGTTCTAAGCAAAAGAGGGAAAGCAGAAAGGTGGAAGGAGTATATAGAGGGTCTGTACAAGGGCGATGTACTTGAGGATAATATTATGGAAATGGAAGAGGATGCAGATGAAGATGAAATGGGAGATACGATACTGCGTGAAGAATTTGACAGAGCACTGAAAGACCTGAGTCAAAACAAGGCCCCCGGAGTAGACAACATTGAATTGGAACTATTGACGGCCTTGGGAGAGCCAGTCCTGACCATCTGGTGAGCAAGATGTAATAAGACAAGCGAAATACCCTCAGACTGCAAGAAGAATATAATTCTAATCCCAAAGAAAGCAGGTGTTGACAGATGTGAAAATTACCGAACAGTCGGTTTAATAAGCCACAGGTGCAAAATACCAACATGAATTCTTTACAGACGAATGGAAAAACTAGTAGAAGCCGACCTCAGGGAAGATCAGATTGGATTCCGTAGAAATACTGGAACACGTGAGGCAATACTGACCTTACGACTTATCTTAGAAGAAATATTAAAGAAGGGCAAACCTACGTTTCTAACATTTGTAGACTTAGAGAAAGCTTTTGACAATGTTGACTGGACTACTCTCTTTCAAATTCTAAACGTGGCAGGGGTAAAATACAAGGAGCGAAAGGCTATTTACAATTTGTACAGAAACCAGATGGCAGTTATAAGAGTCGAGGGGCATGAAAGGGAGGCAGTGGTTGGGAAGGGAGTGAGACAGGGTTGTAGCCTATCCCCGATGTTATTCAATCTATATATTGAACAAGCAGTAAAGGAAACAATAGAAAATTTCAGAGTAGGTATCAAAGTCCATGGAGAAGAAATAAAAACTTTGAGGTTCGCCGATGACATTGTAATTCTGTCAGAGACAGCAAAGGACTTGGAAGAGCAGTTGAAAGGAATGGAAAGTGTCCTGAAAGGAGGATATAAGATGAACATCAACAAAAGCAAAACGAGGATAATGGAATGTAGTCGAATTAAGTCGGGTGATGCTGAGGGAAATAGATTAGGAAATGAGACACTTGAAGTAGTAAAGGAGTTTTGCTATTTGGGGAGCAAAATAACTGATGATGGTCGAAGTAGAGAGGATATAAAATGTAGACTGGCAATGGCAAGGAAAGCGTTTCTGAAGAAGAGAAATTTGTTAACATCGAGTATAGATTTAAGTGTGAGGAAGTCATTTCTGAGAGTATTTGTATGGAGTGTAGCCATGTATGGAAGTGAAACATGGACGATAAATAGTTTGTACAAGAAGAGAATAGAAGCTTTCGAAATGTGGTGCTACAGAAGAATGCTGAAGATCAGATGGTTAAATCACATAACTAATGAGGAGGTATTGAATAGGATCGGGGAGAAGAGACGTTTGTGGCGCAACTTGACCAGAAGCAGGGATCGGTTGGTAGGACATGTTTTCAGGCATCAAGGGATCACCAATTTAGCATTGGAGGGCAGCGTGGAGGGTAAAAATCGTAGAGGGAGACCAAGAGATGAATACACTAAGCAGATTCAGAAGGATGTAGGTTGCAGTAGGTACTGGGAGATGAAGAAGCTTGCATAGGATACAGTAGCATGGAGAGCTTCATCAAACCAGTCTCAGGACTGAAGACCACAACAACAATGACATTGGTCTATATCATTTTGAATGCCATTAATGACAAAGATATCGACAACATACCTGCATAAAATTTTATTTTACTCAAAATCAATATGTCCGCATTACTGATCAAAAAATCAGATTCTATAGAGTTCCAATAAATTTCAGAAAGAATACCAGGTATTGGGATTCCCGTAGCTAATCAGAAGGGTTGAGAATACATTTTATCATTGAAATCCAATATCTGGTATTCTTTCTGAAATTTTTCTTCACTCTATAAAATCTGATTTCTTCTCCAGTATAGGAGAGATTTTGATTCTGAGTAAAATAAAATTTTATATAAGATATCTTTACGATACAATGTTTGTCATTAATGGTAATAAAAAAAAACAAAGACCACATATTTACAATATTTAACGAATTTCATGAAAACATCAATTTCGCGTATGTAATCATGTCCTTTACGAGGTCCTTAAATTATATAGGTCTCACCTTCACTATAGTGGACGGCCATATGTCTTTTAATATACATCGAAAAATACATAGTCTGATAACATTATTCCTGCTGGCTCTGCACATCCGCAAGATAAAAAAATTGGCCTCCTTTCATTCAAGTTTACCTAGTGGCTTGGCTAATCCCCCTTCCCCGAAGGCGATAGAAACTGAATTAGATACGCTGGAAACTATCGCTAAAAATAGCGGTTACAATTGACACTAAGTAAGACGATAAATAGTAAGAAAATGAGTAAAAATAATATTACGACTTCTACATTAGGTGATGCAGTCGATGACGAAACAGTGTCAATTATATCTGTTACTTTCAGCGGTAAAATAAATTACAAATTAGAACGTTTACTCAAAACCTATGAATTAAAAGTAGCTTTCTACACATACAATAATTTGAATAACAGCCAAATCTACCCTTACAATTCGCTGGTAATAAACTTTCTCTGTCTGGGGTTTACAAAACTACTTGCGGTGATTGTCCGAAATATCTTAGTTATGACGGCTGTCCTTTTAAATGTGGGGACACTAATACAATACACTCGCTTTTTCTTCATTCAACGCCTTACAATGAGGGATTCTTGTACATGTTCACAGTATTCTCACTTCTTACAAGCTCCAATATTTCTAATATGGTCCAAACAGAAATTCCCATCTACTTATAATTATCCAAGTCGATTGTGGTGATGCAAGGTTGTTTTTAGTCATATTCATACCAAGTCCGAGCTCTGGCCTAAAATCAATAAAAAATTCTTTAGCCTTTTTTAATAAAAAAACGTTGAAGTGACGTCGTACGTCTCTTCACAATTTACACATAACTTTGAATACCATTTTGGTAACACCTGATAGCACTAATCACTTTGACCTCTGTCGGTCAATAGATAATAAGGTCGATGAAAGCGACGTCGTACGTATATTCGCGCATGTATATTACGCCCGTTACATTATTTGACCTTTCACGTCAACAGCTGTTAGAACTAAAAGATAGTTTGCCTGTTGAACGCTATATGCGTTCACAGACCTCACTTGATTAAGCCTCATGGTTCACTACTTCAAGTACTTGGTTTTAAGAAACTATTTTAGCTTTGGGTACTTTTTAAAGTATTTTGCTACATATCCGATAGCACAATTCAAAATGACCTCTGTCGTTCATTAGATATTAAAGACGACGAAGTCAACGTTGCACGTCCTTTCACGGAATTACGTAAGTATGTCAATTTGACCCTTTTGTGGTCGATAGAGCTTAGTATTTCATATAGTAACGTAGTATAAGGGCGACGAGATCAACGTTGCACGTCCTTTCATGGAATTATATTAAGTCTGTCATACTAACTTGACTCATTTGTGGTCAATAGCGCATAGTATTTATTATAGTAATTTGACACGCTTAGCCAGGCGTAATCATCAAATACAATCATCGACACAAAGTAATTGAAAATGGGTTATACATCCCCCACATTTATAACCTGCTTCTAGCTGATGGTATTTTGCCTGTCCTGCGTGGATGCGTTTTGACCATCCGTGGATTTTGCTATCCCACATATATAGTTTGATCATATCAACGTTCTATAGTTACATGAAATGTCTTCGCCCTACGACTTCATACATACACACGCATTAACTTGCTGCGCCTCTGACCCGCTCATCGGATCACTTTCGTAACCCACTGTATGACACTCACATGAAATAAGACGATTTCTCACTTTTCGCATGCGCGTTCATTTTTGACACTCTCACAGCCCACCTGCCGGCGCCACTGAGAGCCCGCGGCCTACAGAACGTTGGCTGGGTTGAGGAAGCACGCTTCTGACGTTTGAGCTAAGTACAGGTACTGCCATGGTACACACGTAAGGTTTATTTTACATATTATGCGATTATTTCGCCCCTTTGTTCATTCTGTATCAATGTTGGACCATTCCTCTTTTAGATAGTTTGTAGTTTTAGAGTGTTCCGAAGATGGCATGCTTATCCGCGCCGAAACCTTCATCAACATCCGCTTTCTATTAGTAGTCGAAGCGGAATCTTTACATTAATTGTAAAAATGTTCATTAGAATACATGAATACAGAAATACAAGTATTTTGCAAGATGTTGAAAGTCGTTCAATTTGCAGATGCTACGGAATAATTCAATCTGTGCAAAATTCTTGTAACATATGTGTGAAATACACTGATTATAGGCGTTCTGTGAAAGCAAATACCACAGCGGGGGGTTCTCATGACGAGGAGTGGACGTCGTTATAAGGAAGAAGTCGGAGAAAAATATTAGCAGCTACAGAACAATACGAAATAGGAAAAAGACACTGGATAACAGTTGGTTTAATGAAGAAAGACTGAAGCTCGTCCGTGAATGACTGAAACAGAACGACGTTTATGGGTATTCGTGAATACAGTATTAAACGTATCTTAATTAACGTTAGAAGCCAACACATATTGATGTAATGACGGATTATGAATAGTGTATGTAATTTGCTGCTGGTACAAATACTGAGTGAAGATATTCCACAGCAGGCAGTTCAGTTGATGAGGACTGGATGTCTCCCAAAAGGACTGTGACAAAAGTTAGACAAACATTTCTAAAAAGAAGATAACTGTCAAGACATCTTGCGGAACACTTTAGAGTGAAGTACGAAATGTTCAGAGCAGTTAATGAACAATCAAATATATTTTCATCGATGTGAAAAGCTCTGGCATACTAAAATACTGGGAAGAACGACATGTCTTTAAAATTCATTGATTATATCTGTAGTACAAGAAGTAATGCAACAGCAATCAGTTCAGCTGGAGAGAAATTGATCACGTTAAATGGGACAATCGCAGTAATCAGAGAAACTTACGTACAAGGAAGACAACTGAGGAATGTTTAAGAAACATAAGAAATACTCCAGTGAATGACGAAGAAATAAAGTACAAATATGTTCTGTATCCTGATATAGTATGAAATGATGACAGCTTCGCAATTCTGTGGATTCTGCGATAAGACGTACAACAGAATGAAGAGCAGTGGTCCATCAAAGGAGGCAAGAAAAATATATTTCGTCTCACGAGAAATAATTCAAATGGCTGATGGAAGAATGATCTATAAAAGTGTTCAGAAAAATTTATGACAACGGAATGAATGTATTGTTTTGAATGTCAATTATGTGGGATAACGATATCATAAGCAATGATTACATCAATTTGTAACTCTATGAGGAAATACGCACGCAATAAAAAATACTAGGGTAGGTAGTTCAGTTTTACTGAAGAACATTCTAGACAAGATGAAATCACAGAAATAAAAAAAAATGCAATCCAGGAATATACCAGCGTAAAATTTTTGGGTACCAAAAGAATTACTGACTCACTAAGGAAACAATTACAAATATATTCAAGCGATATCATCAATACACTAGCTAAAGATGTTCGTACATGTGCAAACACACAGTTTTTCCGATACAGTTAAGAATTATGACATGAGTTTGAAATTGTGAAAGGCTGCTTACATAGGTACAGCGATGAGAAATATCACAACAAGCATTTCCATTGAAGTGCAGTCGATGTCTTTAAGTTGGGTACCAGAGAAGTTAGAAAGACATACGTACAGGGAAGCCAAATGCGAAAGTTTGTGGGAAACAGAAGAAATACTTCCTACCATTTAACGAAGAAATGGGCTACAAAACCATTCACGTTGCTTCATGAATCAACAATCAGAGCTGATTTAATCAACGTACAAAAACTGTAAAACTAAGCAGTATCGCATGTGTTTCGAATCTCTCATGCTATAGATATTGCATTAAGAAATAGCACAGCAAGTAGTTCAGTTCAGGAACACTGACTCTCTTTAAACTTGGGAGTTGGAGAAAGTACAAAAACAGGGGTACAAGGAAGGCAACTCTGAAGCCATTTTAGAAAGCGGAGGAAGTACTTGATATAACTGACGAAAGAATGGAGTACAAAAATTTTGAGCGCAAATCATAGATACAGAATTATAGGTATTTTAATCAGTGTGAAAACACCTGCACTAATGAAATACCTGGCGAAATTAGCATGTGTTAGTAACTCACTAATTTCTTGCGTACTTCGATAAGTACTATAACAAGAGGCAGTTGTAATGAACATAAGTGGGTATTCAAAAACGGGAATCATGGAAATTAAACAAGCATACGTACCAGGAACATCAGTGAGAAGAACTACTTCAACTGACTGACGAAAGACTGAGTTACAAAAATGGTCATGGGAATTCATGATTACAGGATAACAAGTATTTTACGCAATGTCGAAAGTCGTTCAACTCTGAAATGCAAAGCTACAATACTATCTGTGCGGAATTCTTGAAACACATGTTACAAAAACACCGATTATATACGTTCTCCGAAAACAAATACCACAGTGGAAGGTTTTCATGAAGAGGAGTGGACGTCTTTGTAGGGGATAAGTCAGAGGAAAATATTAGCAGCTAGAGAAAACTACGAAATAGGGAAAAGACAGTGAAGAACAGATAGTTTAAGAAGAAACCCTGAGGCTCATTCGCGAATGACTGAAATAGAACAACGTTCGTAAATACAGTAATAAACGTATTTTAATTAATGTTAGAAGCCAACACATATTGATGTAATGAGGTATTATGAATAGTGTATGTAATTTGCTGGTTGTATAGATACTGAAATAACAAATTCAACAGCAGGCTGTTCAGTTGACGAGGACTGGATGCCTGCAAAAGCGACAGTAACAAAAGTTAGACAAACATTTCTATGAAGATGAGACCTGACGAGACTTTTTGCGGAACACGAGAAGTACTTTATGTGACACGTAAGAGTGAAGTACGAACTGTTAAGAGAAGTTCGTGAACAATCAAATAAAGATATTTTCATCGATGTGCAAAGAACTGGCATGCTAAAATACAGGGAAAACCGACCTGTGCTTAAAATTCATTGATTATATCTGTAGTATATGTAGTAATACCACAGAAAACAGTTCAGTTGAAAAGCAACGGATGTCTTTAAATGGAAGAATCTCAGTAGTCATAGAAACTTACGTACAAGGAAAACAACTGTGGAGTGTTTACGAAACATGATAAATACTCCAATGAATGACGAAGAAATAAAGTACAAAGTATCCTGATATAGTAACGTGATATCCTGATATATTATCCCGATATAGCATGAAATGATGACAGCTTCGTAATTCGCTGAGTCTATGGATACTGCGATAAGACATACAACAGCATGAAGAGCATTAGTCCATGAAAGAAGGCAAGAAAAAAAATTAATCCAGTGAAAAATACTTCAAATTGCTGAAGGAAGGATGACCTGCAAAAGTGTTCAGGAAAGTTCATGACTACGAAATGAAGGCATTTTTTTGAATGTGAAAGGATGTGGGATACTGAAAACCCAAGCAATGATGACACCAATTTGTAACTCTATGACGAAATAGGCACGCAAAGAAAACTACAAGGGTAGGTAGTTTAGTTTAACTGAAGCGCATTCTGGCAACGAGAAAAATCATAGAAATTAAAGAAATATGCATTCCAGGAATATATAAGCGTCTAATTTCTGCGTACTAGAGTAATTACTTCATCTGACTGACGATGGAATGAATTAAAAATATATTCAAGCGATATCATCAATACACTAGTCAAAGATGTTCGTACATGTGCAAAGACATAGGTTACAGAAATAGTTAAGAATCATGACAAGAAATTGAAATTCTGTAAGGGTTGTTTCCATAAGAAAACCACATGAGAGAAGTCACTTGAACAGCGCTAATGTGATCAAATGGAAAAATGAGAGAAATTACACAATCATCGGTATAATGAAGGGAACCTAAAAGGAATTTTTGGGTAACAGAACAAATACTTCATCTGACTGACTAAAGAACGAAGTAGAAAATGTTTGGCGTAGTTACTGATCACTGCCATAAAGATATGTTATTCAATGTGTAGGTACGTAAAATACTATAACACAGGGAAAATACAAAGTCTTTGAAATTCATAGCTTTTAGACATTTTCCGATAAGAAATACCATTGAAGACAGTTCAATTGAACAGCGGTGAATGACTTCAAATTTTAGACTCAATGATTTTAGACAAGAATACGTAATGGGAAAATCACTGCAACGAATTTACTGCTTCACCTGATTGTCGAGGGAATGACCTACAAAAATGTTTAGAGGACATCATAATTAGATAAATATAAGTAACTAACCAATGTGACCAGACGTCTGATTCTGAAATACTAAGGAATAACAACAAATGTCTCAAATTGCTTGGGCCGTAGATACTGTGCCACGACAGTTGATCAGGAGTTGAAGCATTTAAAAGCGCCAATAACAGATGTTAGACTAACATACGTACAGGGAAGACCACTACGCCAGATTTCTGGGTAGCAGAAGAAGGTCTTCACTTGAATGACGAAGAAGTACAAAACTTTACAGGACATTTCCTGAGCACTGGTATAAAGGTTTTTTAATCGATATGCAAAGAGCTGACAAACTATCACAAAGAGGAAAAATCACATTTGTATACAATTTGATGATTACATATATATTGCGAAAAGAAATACCACAGCAAGCAGTTCAATTGAATAGCAGTCGAAGACATACGTACAAGGAAGTCAAATGCGAACACTTTCTGGGAAACAGAGCAAATGCTTCATCTATTTAACGAAAGAATGCCCTACAAAAACATTCAGGTTCCTTCATGTATACTGAATCAAAGGCATTTTAAACAATGTGCAAAAAGTGTAATGCTATGCAGAATTGCATCTGTTTGAAATCTCTCAGGCTATAGATATTGCAATAAGACATAGCGCAGCAGTCAGTTCAGTGGAAGAGCACTAACTCTGTTTAAACTTCGTTGTCGGAGTAAAAAAATAGAGGTACAAGGAAGACAACTGTGACGATATTTTGGATAGCGGACGAAGTACTTCAAATAGCTGACGAAAGATGGTATACAAAAATGTTGAGATCATATCATGGACACCGAATTGGAGCTAATTTAAGCAGTGTGAAAACACCTGCCATACTACAATACCGGAGAAAAATTGCATGAGTTTGTGTGTAACTGGTAACATCATTACGAATTATTACGCGAGACAAAGAACTACTTCGGCTGATTGACAAACGAATGGGCTATAAAAATGTTGAGAACTTAGGGGACAAACACACGCAAAAACATAAACAAACGGTACATGTCAATAGCTGTGCTTAGCTCAACCTTCAGAAACGTGATTCGTCACACACCCAACGTTCGGTGGGCCGAGGGCTCTCAGGTAAATTGAGGTGGTGACGGCAACATGGGTGTGACAATGTCAGAAAGGAACAGCTTGCTGATATTGAGAAATTGTCTTCATCCATTGATTGGCATAAAATGCTTTACGAAAGTGATCCGATGACCCAGTTAAAGGCGAAGGAGGATAATACGTGTGCATGTGTAATGTCCTGGCTGGAGGACATATACATATAGAACTATAGAACATGCATAGACTGAAACTATATATGTGGGATAGCAAATTCCACGAATGGTCAAAACGCATGCACGCAGTACAGAAAAAATACCGTCAGCAAAAGCAGGCTTAAAATATGGGGGAGAAATAATCCATTTTTCAATTACTTGGGGTCGGTGATAGTATTTGATGACTACGCTTTGATAAGGGTGTAAAGATAATAAATTCTAAGCGCTATTGACCAAAAAAGGGTAATGTAGTTGCGTTAAAGCACGTGCAACGTCGCCTTAATCGCCCTTAATATCTAATGACCTGCCGAGGTCATTTTGAATAGTGCTATCGGATATGTAGCAAAATAGTGTAAAAAGAACCAAAAGCTCAACTTGTTTCTTAAAATCAAGTACTTGAGGTACTGAACCATGACGCTTATTTAAGTGTGGTCTGTGAACGCATATAGTGTTCAAAAGACAAACTACCTTTAAGTTCAAATAGATGTTGACGTGTGAGGTAAAATAATGTAACGAGCTTAATATGCATTCGTGGTAGGACGTACAACGTCGCTTTCATCGCCCTTATTATCTATTGACCGACAGATTTCAAACTGATTAGTGCTATCAGTTGTTCCCAAAATGGTTTGCAAAGTTATGTGTATATCGAGAAGAGATGTACGACGTAACTTCAATGCTTTTTTTTTTAAGTTTAAGTATTTATTTCCAAATTTTAGCCCTGAGCTCGTAATTGGAATGAATATAACTAAAAACATCCTTGCATCACTCCATTCGACGTGGATACTTACAACTAAATGGGAATGGCTTTTTGGAGCGTATTAGAAATACTAGAGCTTGTAAGAAGTGAGAATACTGTGAACATGTACCACTCATTATAAGGTGTTAAATGAAAGATAAAAACATGTGTATTGCATTAGTGTACCCACGTTTCTAAGAGCACCCGTCATAACTAAGATAAAGGAAAATAGAGCGTGACTGAACGAATGGACCATCAGTGATAAGAAACCACCGAAATAATGCATCAGCTATCTTCTATGTCGTATTAACTGAAGTTGGCCCCTAAAGATGCAGTCTTTGTCATACCACATATATGTTTAAAAATCTCCATTTCCTCTAATATGTCCAATTTCATACCATTAACTTCAGAATGATGCAGCTCGGTACTGGCCGGGGGAATAGGTGCGTGAGCCACTTGTAGGGGATGTTCAGCGAAGCTGGAACCACGAGTAGAGTCACCACTTCCGGTGGGAATGTGTCCTTATATCCAGTATCTAGCGCTCGACCTGTTTGACCGATATAATATTTCGGACAGTCACGGTAAGTAATTTTGTAAACCCCAGACTAAGAAAGTTTATCACCTGCGACTTGTAAAGAGTGGATTTGGTTGTTTGTCAATTTATAGTTAGTGGAGAAGGCTACTACAAATCCATAGGTTTTAAGCAAACGTCCTAATTTGCAACTTATTTTACCTATCTAAGGAACAGATATAACTGCCATTGGTTCGTCATCTACTGCATCACCTAATGTGGAAGCCGTATTATCATTACTTTTATTTTCTTACTGTACATTCGTCTTACTAAGTGTGAATTGTAACCGTTATTTTTACCGATTGTTTCCAGGGTAACTAACTGCGTTTCTAGCGCCTCCGGGGAAGGGGGATAGACTTGCCACGACGTAGACTTGAATGAAACAAGGCCGTTATTTGGGCTTGTGGATGTGCAGAGTCAACAGGAATAATGTTATCAGAATATGTTGTTTTTTTCCGATGTGTATTAAAATGATTGTGGCTGTCCACTATAGTGAAGGTATGATCTAAATAACTTAAGGATATCGTAGAGGACTATTTCATACATGAAATTGATGTTTTCATTAAACGCGTGAAATAGTGAAAATATGTGGTCCATTTCATTTTGAGTGCCGTTAATGACCAAGATTATATCGTCAAAATATTTTGCATAAAATTTTATTTTACTCAAGATCAAAATTCATGCATTGCTGGAAAAAAATCTGATTCTATAGACTTCAGAAATCTTTCAGAAAGAATAGCAGTTAGTGGATTTCTATGATAAAATGTATTCTCAACCCTTCACATTACCTATGTGAATCTCACTAGCTGTATTCTTTCTGAAATTTTGCAGAACTCTATAGAATCTGATTTTTTGTCCAGTAATGCAGAGATTTTGAATTTGAGTAAAATAAAATTTTATGTTAGTTAAGTTTACGATATAATCTTTGTCATTAATCACACTCAAAATGATATAGACCACATATTTACAGTATTTAACGAGTTTCATGAAAAGATCAATTTTACGTATGTAATTGACTCCTCTACCAGATCCTTAACGTATTTAGATCTCACCTTCACTATAGTGGACAGCCACATTGCTTTTAATATACATCGAAGAAATACATATTCTGCTAACATTATTCCTGGGGACTCTGTACATCCGCAAGCCCAAAAAATGGCCTTCTTTTATTCAAGTCTACATCGTGAAATGGCTATCCCCCTTCTCCGGAGGCGATAGAAACGGAATTAGTTACGCTGGAAACTATCGCTAAAAATAACTGTTACAATTCACCCTTAGTAAGACGAATATATAGAAAGAAAATGAATAAAAATGATCAAACCACTGATTACAATGGCTTCAGATTCTTCAAAAGTGGAACCAATAGGAAAATTGGTAGAGGGGCGAACATGCTTGGTATGGCCTTTATTGTTGAAAAATCCGCCGTTAAATCTATAAAGTCTGTAAGAACCATTAACAACAGACTAATGCTTCATCTACATCTACATCTACATGACTACTCTGCAATTCACATTTAAGTGCTTGGCAGAGGGTTCATCGAACCACAATCATACTATCTCTCTACTATTCCACTCCCGAACAGCGAGCGGGAAAAACGAACACCTAAACCTTTCTGTTCGAGCTCTGATTTCTCTTATTTTATTTTGATGATCATTCCTACCTATGTAGGTTGGGCTCAACAAAATATTTTCGCATTCGGAAGAGAAAGTTGGTGACTGAAATTTCGTAAAAAGGTCTCGCCGCGACGAAAAACGTCTATGCTGTAATGACTTCCATCCCAACTCGTGTATCATATCTGCCACACTCTCTCCCCTATAACGCGATAATACAAAACGAGCTGCCCTTCTTTGCACCCTCTCGATGTCCTCCGTCAATCCCACCTGGTAAGGATCCCACACCGCGCAGCAATATTCTAACAGAGGACGAACGAGTGTAGTGTAAGCTGTCTCTTTAGTGGACTTGTTGCATCTTCTAAGTGTCCTGCCAATGAAACGCAACCTTTGGCTCGCCTTCCCGACAATATTATCTATGTGGTCCTTCCAACTGAAGTTGTTTGTAATTTTAACACCCAGGTACTTAGTTGAATTGACAGCCTTGAGAATTGTACTATTTATCGAGTAATCGAATTCCAACGGATTTCTTTTGGAACTCATGTGGATCATCTCACACTTTTCGTTATTTAGCGTCAACTGCCACCTGACACACCATACAGCAATCTTTTCTAAATCGCTTTGCAGCTGATACTGGTCTTCGGATGACCTTACTAGACGGTAAATTACAGCATCATCTGCGAACAACCTAAGAGAACTGCTCAGATTGTCACCCAGGTCATTTATATAGATCAGGAACAGTAGAGGTCCCAGGACGCTTCCCTGGGGAACACCTGATATCACTTCAGTTTTACTCGATGATTTGCCGTCTATTACTACGAACTGCGACCTTCCTGACAGGAAATCACGAATCCAGTCGCACAACTGAGACGATACCCCATAGCTCCGCAGCTTGATTAGAAGTCGCTTGTGAGGAACGGTGTCAAAAGCTTTCCGGAAATCTAGAAATACGGAATCAACTTGAGATCCCCTGTCGATAGCGGCCATTACTTCGTGCGAATAAAGAGCTAGCTGCGTTGCACAAGAGCGATGTTTTCTGAAGCCATGCTGATTACGTGTCAATAGATCGTTCCCTTCGAGGTGATTCATAATGTTTGAATACAGTATATGCTCCAAAACCCTACTGCAAACCGACGTCAATGATATAGGTCTGTAGTTAAATGGATTACTCCTACTACCCTTCTTGAACACTGGTGCGACCTGCGCAATTTTCCAATCTGTAGGTACAGATCTATCGGTGAGCGAGCGGTTGTATATGAGTGCTAAGTAGGGAGCTATAGTATCAGCGTAATCTGAAAGGAACCTAATCGGTATACAATCTTGACCTGAAGACTTGCCCATATCAAGCGATTTGAGTTGCTTCGCAACCCCTAAGGTATCTACTTCTAAGAAACTCATGCTAGCAGATGTTCGTGTTTCAAATTCTGGAATATTCCATTCGTCTTCCCTGGTGAAGGAATTTCGGAAAACTGCGTTCAATAACTCCGCTTTAGCGGCGCAGTCGTCGATAACAGTACCATCGGCACTGCGCAGCGAAGGTATTGACTGCGTCTTGCCGCTTGTGTACTTTACATACGACCAGAATTTCTTCGGATTTTCTACCAAATTTCGAGACAATGTTTCGTTGTGGAACCTATTAAAGGCATCTCGCATCGAAGTACGTGCCAAATTTCGCGCGTCTGTAAATTTTAGCCCATCTTCAGGATTTCGCGTTCTTCTGAACTTCGCATGCTTTTTCCGTTGCCTCTGCAACAGCGTTCGGACCTTTTTTGTGTACCACGGGGGATCCGTTCCATCTCTTACCAATTTATGAGGTATGAATATCTCAATTGCTGTTGCTACTATATCTTTGAATTTGAGCCACATCTCGTCTACATTCGCATAGTCAGTTCGGAAGGAATGGAAATTGTCTTTTAGGAAGGCTTCTAGTGGTACTTTATCCGCTTTTTTAAATAAAATTATTTTGCGTTTGTTTCTGATGGATTTGGAAGAAATGGTATTGAGCCTAGCTACAATGACCTTGTGATCACTAATCCCTGTATCAGTCATGATGCTCTCTATCAGCTCTGGATTGTTTGTGGCCAAGAGGTCAAGTGTGTTTTCGCAACCATTTACAATTCGCGTGGGTTCGTGGACTAACTGCTCTAAATAATTTTCGGAGAATGCATTTAGGACAATCTCGGAAGACGTTTTGTGCCTACCACCGGTTTTGAACAAGTATTTTTGCCAACATACCGAGGGTAGGTTGAAGTCCCCACCAACTATAACCGTATGAGTGGGGTATTTATTTGTTACGAGACTCAAACTTTCTCTGAACTGTTCCGCAACTGTATCATCGGAGTCTGGGGGTCGGTAGAAGGAGCCAATTATTAACTTAATTCGGCTGTTAAGTATAACCTCCACCCACACCAATTCGCACAGAGTATCTACTTCGACTTCACTACAAGATAAACCACTACTGACAGACACCAACACTCCACCACCAATTCTGCCTAATCTATCTTTCCTGAACACCGTCTGAGACTTCGTAAAAATTTCTGCAGAACTTATTTCAGGCTTTAGCCAGCTTTCTGTACCTATAACGATATCAGCTTCTGTGCTTTCTATTAGCGCTTGAAGCTCAGGGACTTTTCCAGCGCAACTACAACAATTTACAACTATAATTCCGACTGTTCCTTGATCCAAGCACGTCCTGTAATTGCCAAGCACCCTTTGACATTGCAGCCCATCCCGCACTTTCCCGAGGCCTTCTAACCTAAAAAACCGCCCAGTCCACGCCACACAGCCTCCGCTACCCGTGTAGCCGCCAGCTGAGTGTAGTGAACTCCTGACCTATTCAGCGGAACCCGAAACCCCACCACCCTATGGCGCAAGTCAAGGAATCTGCAGCCAATACGGTCGCAAAACCGTCTGAGCCTCTGATTCAGACCCTCCACCCGGCTCTGCACCAAAGGTCCGCAGTCGGTTCTGTCAACGATGCTGCAGATGGTGAGCTCTGCCTTCATCTCGTAAGCAAGACCGGCAGCCTTCACCAAATCAGATAGCCGCTGGAATCCAGAGAGAATTTCCTCAGATCCAAAGCGACACACGTCATTAGTGCCGACATGTGCCACCACCTGCAGCTGGCTGCACCCTGTGCTCTTCATGGCATCCGGAAGGACCCTTTCGACATCAGGAATGACTCCTCCCGGAATGCACACGGAGTGCACACTGGATTTCTTCCCCTCCTTAGCCGCCATATCCCTAAGGGGCCCCATTACGCGCCTAACATTGGAGCTCCCAACTACCAGTAAGCCCAACCTCTGCGATTGCCCGGACCTTGAAGGCTGAGAATGATCCTCTGAAACAGGGCAGGCAGCTGCATCTGGCTCAGCCAGAGACAGTGCCTGAAACCGGTTTGTCAGACGCACCGGGGAGGCTTTCTGGTCAGCTTCCGGGGACGCCTTTCGCTGCCTGCCACGCCTTGGAACGACCTCCCAATCAACCACAGGCGAGGGCTCAGCCCCACTGCGGGCAGCAACCGGGGCAACCACAGCGGCAGACCGATCTGGGGACAGACGGGACGAGGTTGACATCCCCTTGATACCCGAGTCCGGCTCCCCACAGTGGTGCCCATTGGCAACAGCCTCAAGCTGCGCGACCGAAGTCAGCGCCGATTGCAGCTGTGAGCGAAGGGATGCCAAGTCAGCCCTCATCCGAACACAGCAATCGCAGTCCCTGTCCATTCTAATCGATGTTTAACAACAGTTACTGAAACACGAGTCGGTGCCTAGATAACGCAAGCGGAACACGCAAAGAATGTATCAACTAACCTGTACAAATGCCTAACGACTGCGCTACAATCTGCTGAATTTACGATTACAGTAACTAAAACTCGAAATTGCACCCCCTATACGAAACTCACACGCAATTTGAATAAGAATCTACGAAGTAAACACTAAAGCGCGATGCTACAACTGTCAAATACTATAATACGCCCGAAATATATGAATTAAACAATGCAAGTACCCAAAAACACGCAAAGAAATTAATTAAACTATCTAACAAATAAGTAAGCTAGGGTTATACGACTTGCTGCTGCAGCTGCTTATCCAACGGCGGCAGGGAGCACACTGCTTCTTAGGTTTAAAAATAAGAATAAAAACTACACCCTAATTAATGTCCATGCACCGTGCAACATTGAAAATAAGAAGAACCGAGAAGCTGTAGACAAATTCTGGGAACGATTAGAACTTGAAATCTCTAAAATACCAAGAAACGACGTCATAGAACTTGAAATCTCTAAAATACCAAGAAGCGACGTCAAAGAACTTCTTGGAGATTTCAATGCACAGATTGGCAAAGAAAAAAAAATTAGGAAGACAGTTGGCTTATATCCAGCACACAGATTGACCAACAAAAACGGTATGAGACTAATCCAACTCTGCCAACAGTTCAACATGAAAATCAGCTCAACCTCCTTCAACAAGAAACCTAGCAAACAAAAAACCTGGAGATCCCCTATAAACCAACTTGGAGAATTTCAGATCGACCATGTAGCCATCTCTTATGACTTCCAAAAAGAGATCAGAGATATCCAAGTTAAGAAAGGCACAAATATCGACTCTGATCACTACCTCACCAGGGTTCGAGTACAATTCACTCCAAGACGAAAAACACCGCAAACACCACCGGTAGTACTAAAATTTAATCTACAGAAACTAACAGAATCAGAAACAATAGAAACATGGGAAAATTCTCCTGCAAACAACTGGGAAAAATTCAAGACAAAAATTACAGAAATAGCCAAAGAAAAAATACCGTTACAGAAGAAACCCAAACATCCGTGGTGGAATATAAAATGTGAAAATGCCGTTGAATTACGCAAAAAAGCCTTCGAGAAATATAGCTCAAATAAGAATGAGGGGAATCACCAGAACTTTCTAGAAACACGAAAGCTTTCGAATAAAATTATCAGACAAGAGAAGAGAAAATATGTAATCCAACAATTAGAATCAATAGACACAGATTTTAAAAACTATAATACACATGGATTCTACAAAACTTTCGCAAACCAAATTAAAGGTTATAACCCTCAAAATGTTTGCTTCCGAAAACCAGATGGGAATTTAGCACTAAGCGATGAAGAAAACTGCGAAGTATTAGCCGAATATTTTGAAAAACTGCTAAACTGTCCAGAACCAACAGAAACCCTCCCAATATCCAACACCAAAGCCCCGCAGAAAAAGATTCCTCACCGCCAACAGAAGAAGAAATTATCAAACACATAAAGAAACTAAAAAATAACAAAGCCCCGGGGAGTATGGAATTGTAGCTGAATTTCTCAAAAATCTAGGGCCTAATTCAAGAAAGGAGCTAGTAGGAATTATTCAAAATATATGGGTCACCGAAGAAATCCCAGAAGATTGGAAGTGTGCCTTAATACATCCATTACACAAAAAAGGGGATAAACATGATGTAAATAATTACAGAGTAATTTCTCTACTTCCTGTCACATATAAGATTTTATCGGCTTGTATTCTTGAAAGAGCACAAGAAATGCTAGAACCCAAAATCTCAGATTTCCAAGCTGGGTTCAGGCCAAACAGATCATGCCCAGAGCAAATTTTAAACCTAAAATTAATCACAAGGATAAGGAAGATGCGAGGCAAGCCTGCAGTGTATGTCTTTGTCGACTTCAAGAAGGCATATGACTCAATCCACAGACCCACATTATTTAGGATTCTTAAGGAAAAAGGATTGGATCGGAAAATACGGAAAATCATTCAACAGACGTTAACAAATACAAAATCCAAAGTGAAATTTATGGGAAAACTTTCAAGACCATTTGAAATAAAAACTGGGGTTAGACAGGGTGATGGGTTGTCGCCTTTGTTGTTCAATGTAGTTCTGGATAGAGTCATGGAAGAATGGGAGAAGAAACTTGAAGAAGAAAAGTGCTGGAAACCAATTTCATTAGGAACCAAGAAACAGAATCCCCTACTTAGCCTTTGCAGACGATCTCGCAATAATGGCAGATTCTAGTGAGATGGCTATAAAACGGGTAGAAATTCTAAAAGAATGTGCAGAAAAAGTCGGCCTACAGATATCATTTGAAAAGACAGTGTTTACAACAACAAATTTAGAAATTTCCAAATTACAAACAAAATACGGAGAAATCAACAGAGTACCATACTTCAAATATCTTGGAGAAATTATCTCGGAAAAATTGCACAACAAGAAAGAATACAAAAAGCTCGTAAAGGTTTAGGATTAGTGCAAAACCTCTATAATAAAAAATGTTTATCTTTAAATGCAAAAATTAGGCATTACAATACAGTCATTAAACCATCAATGTTATATGCCAGCGAAACCTTGGCACTAAACAGGAAAACTGATCTAGAAAATCTAAAGAAAGAAGAAAGAAAAATAATTAGAAAAAATTTGGGACCAAGATGGACCGAGAATGGATATAGATTACAGAAAACATCAAAAATTGAAGAATATTCTAACATAGAGATAGACATGAGGAAAAGACGCCTTAAATTCTATGGCCACATAATGAGACTTCCTGAACACAGATTAACAAAAAGAATTGTAAAATATGTAGATTCTCTTGTTAATGGAGGAGAATGGATCCAAAAAGTTAAAAAAGATTTGGAATCAGCAAAAATTACTAAAGAAGAAATAGCTGCAAGGAACAGTTTTAGAATAAAAGTTGAAAAGTGGGAGGTTAAACCAGAGACAAAAGCACCGAGAACCGGAATAAAATGGAGCGAAGAAAGAAGAACTAAATTTTCGCAAACAATGAAAAACTGGTGGGCAAATAAAAAGAACCAGAAGACCAAGAAGAACGGAAAGTGAACCAGCTTTACTTAGCGTCTTCCACATGGGAGCTTTACGACTAATAATAATAATAATAATAATAATAATAATAATAATACGACTTCCACATAATGTGATACAGTAGATGACGAACGAATGGCAATTAAATCTGTTCCTTTCGCTGCTAAAATAAGTTACAAATTAGTAAGTTTACTTAAAACCTTTAGATTTAGAAGACCTTCTCCACTAACAATAATTTGAAAAGAACCAAACCCATTCTTTACAAGTCGCTGCTGATAAACTTTCTCATCCTGGGGTTAACAAAATTACTTGCTGTCACTGTCCGAAATATTATATCGGTCAAACAGGTCGAGAGCTAGCTAATAGATATAAGGAACGTATTATCACCGGAAGTGGTAGCGGTACGCGAGGTTCCACTTTCGCTGAACATCTCCTACAAATGGCTCACGCGCCTAATCCCCCAGCCTTTAAGCCTGTACCGAGCACCTACATTATGAAGTTCAGGGTATGAATTTAGACATAGTAAATGAAACAGAGCTTTTGAAACATCTCTGGTATGACAAAGACTAAATCCTTAACGACCAAGTCCAGTTAAAAAACAAAAAATAAAATTTCGAAAGTTTTATCCCTCAGTGCTTCAGTTTCTACCATACGACATAGAGGATAGCCGAAACATTCATGCGGTCACTTTGTGTCACGGATGTCAATTTTTTCAGTCAAGCTCTAGGTTCCCTTAATCTTAGTTATGACGGCAGCCCTTACAACAGTGGGTACACTAATGACATACACACGCTTTTTCTACATTTAATGCTTTATAAAGAGAGATTCTTGTACATGTTCATAGTATTCTCACTTCTTACAAGCCCAAATATTTCTAATATGGTCCAAATAGCCATTCCCACTTAGTTACAATTATCCAAGTAGAATATGGTGATGCAAGGATGTTTTTAGTCATATTCATTCCAAGTCCAAGCTCTGCACTATAATTAATAAATAATTCCTTAGCCTTTTTAAAAAAACGTTGAAGTGACACCGTACGTCTCTTCACAATATACACGTAACTTTCATACCATTTTGGTAACACCTGATTAGCACTAATCTCTGTGACCTCTGTCGGCCAATAGATAATAAGATCGATGAAAGCGACTGAGTATGTCCTTTCACGCATGTGTATTAACCCTGTTGTATTATTTGGCCTTTCACGTCAACAGCTATTAGAACATAAATGTCGTTTGTCTGTTGAACGCTATATGCGTTCACAGACCTCACTTAATTAAGTTGCAGAGTTCAGTACCACAAGTAACTGATTTTAATAAACTAGTTTAGCTTTAGATTCTTTTCATACTATTATGCTACATATCCGATAGCACTATTCATTATAAAAATGATAATGGCAATTCATGATTACAGAAATACAAGTATTCTACTCAAGGCTGAAAGTTGTTCAATTCTGAAATGCTAAAGAATAATCCAAACTGTGCGAAATTCTTGAAACATTTGTTTCAAATACACTAATTATATACAATTTCGCGAAAACAGATACCTCAGTGGGCAGATCTCATGAAGAAGACTGGATTAAGTTAAAAGCGAAAAGTCAGAGGAAAATATATGCAGCCAGAGAAAAATACTCGATACGAAAAAGTGAAGAACAGTTGGTTTAATGAAGTAGTACTGAGGCTAATTCGCGAATGACTGAAACAAACAACGATCATGGCTATTCGTGAATACAGTAATAAAGGTAATTTAATTAATGTGAGAAGACAACACATTAGGACATATTACGAGATT
This sequence comes from Schistocerca gregaria, assembly GCF_023897955.1. Taxonomy (NCBI): domain Eukaryota; kingdom Metazoa; phylum Arthropoda; class Insecta; order Orthoptera; family Acrididae; genus Schistocerca; species Schistocerca gregaria. Next base: position 187,426,964 of record NC_064929.1, read on the forward strand.
ATGAATAGTGTATGTAATTTGAAGATTGTGTAATAATGAGATTACAAACTCCAAAGCAGTCAGTTCAATTGACAAGGAGTGGATGTTTCTCAAAGCAACAGTGACAAAATTAGACAAAAATCTCTGGAAGGAAGATGACTGCCAACACTTTTTGCAGAACAAGAGAAGTATTTGATGTGACACACAAGAGTGAACTACGAATTGTTCACAGCAGTTCATGCATAATCAAATAATGATATTTTCATCGATGCGTAAAGAATTGGCATACTAAAGAACAGGGAAGATCGACATGTGTTTAAAATTCATTGAGTTTACCTCTAGTACAAGAAGTAATAGTTCAGTTGAAGAGTAATGCATGACTTCAAACGGGAGAATCACACCAATCACAGATACGTATGTAAAATGAAGACAACTGTAGCATGATCAAGAAACGTAAGAAATACTCAAGTGATTGACGAAGAAATGAAGTTCACAAATTATCAGTGTCCTGATACAGTAAGAAATGATGACAACTTTGTAATTCTCTGTGTCATAAGACATACAGCAGTACGAAAAGGAGTTGTCCATTAAAGCAGGCAAACAAGAAAAAAATTGGTCATGTGAGAAATACTTCGAATGGCTGAGGGAAGAATGATCTACAGACGTGTTCAGGAATGTTCACGCCTACGGAAATTCTTTTGAATGTGCTAAGATGTGGGATTCTGAAATCCTAAGCAAAGATGACATCAATTTGTAGCTGTATGAGGAAATAGGCACACAATAAGAAATACTAGAGTAAGTAGTTCAGGTTTACTGAAGCGCATTCTTGAAAAGAGAAAAATCATATAAATTAAAGAATAATAAATTCGACGAATAAACCAGCGTCAAACTTTTGCGTACTACAGTAAATACTTAATCTGTCTGACGAAGGAGACAAGTCAAACGATAGGAGAAAATTCAAACGATATCATCAATCCACTAAATGAAGATGTTCGTACATGCGCAAAGACATAGCGTAGTTACTGATACAAAGATGTGTTATTCAGTGTGTAAGCACGTAAAGTACTGAAACACAGGGCAATATCAAATTCATAGCTAATACACATTTTGCGATAAAAAATACCACTGAAGGCAGTTCAGTTGAACAGTGGTGGCTGTCTTCAAAGTGGAGAATCAGAGACGTTAGACAAAGATTCGTAGAGGGAACATCACTGCGAAGAATTTGCTGGACACAGATAAACTACTTCACCTGATTGACGAAGGAATGTCCTACAAAAATGTTCAGACGACATCATCATTAGAGAAACACAAGTAATAAACCAACGACACGTCGTGTGATTATTAAATACTAAGGAATAATCACAAATATTTCAAATTGTTTCGGCTGTACATACTGTGTAGCAGTGCTAGTTGAGCAGGAGTGGATACATTTAAAAGCGCTATTGACAGATGTTAGACAAAGATTCGTACAGGTGACACTGATCCGAAAGATTTATGGGGAAGACAAGAAGGTCTTCAACTCACTGACGAAAGACTGAAGTACAAAAATGTTCAGGGCGTTACCTGAACACGGATATAAAGGTTTTTTAATCGATGTGCAAAGAGCTGACACACTACCATAATGGGGAAAAACCGCATGTGTTTATAATTCGCTAGTTACATACGTACTGCGAAATACCACAGCAAGCAGTTCAATTGAAGAGCGGTCGATGTCTTTATGTTGGGAATAAGAGAATTTAGAAAGACATACGTACAAGGAAGTCAAATGCAAACAGTTTGTGAGAAACAGAAGAAAAGCTTCAACCATTTAATGAAAAAAAGCGCTACATAAACATTCAGGTTGCTTCATGAATGCACAATTAGATCTATTTTAATCAATGTGCAAAAACCGAAATGCTAATCAGTTTCGCATCTGTTTGAAGTCTCTCAGGCTGTAGATATTGCAATAAGAAATAGCACTGCAAGCAGTTCAGTTGAGGAGCACTCACTTTCTCCAAACTTTTTAAGAGTCGAAGAAGTTACAAAAACAGAGGTACAACGAAGCCAACAACGAAGCCATTTTAGATAGCGGAGGAAGTACTTGAAACAACTGACGAAAGAACGGCGCACACAAAAGTTGAGCGCAAACTATGGATACAGAATTATAGGGACTTTATTCAGTGTGAAAACACCTGCCATAATGAAGTACCTGGGGAAAATTGCATGTGTTTGGAATTCACTGATTACTTACGTATTGCAATAAGCACTACAACAGGAGGCTGCTGCAATTTACAGAAGTTGGTATTTCAAAGACGAGAATCATGGAAATTAGAAGAGCATACGTACAAAGAACATCATTGCGAAGAATTACGGGAAACGAAAAACTACTTCATATGATTGATAAGAGAATGAGCTATAACAATGGTGATGGGAATTCATGAACACACGATTACAAGTATTTTAGTCAAGGTCGAAAGTCGTTCAACTCTGAAATATTAAGGCATAATGCAATCTGTGTAAAATTCTTGAAACATACATTTGAAATACACTGAATATATACATTCTGCGAAAAGGTATACCACAGCGGGGGGTTCACATGAACAGGTGTGGGCGTCTTTATATGAGATAACTCAGACGAAAATATTAGCAGTTGGAGAAAAATAAGAAATAGGAAAAACACTGAAGATGATTTGGTTTAATGAACAAATCCTGAGCCTCATCCGCGAATGACTGAAATAGAACAGTGTTCAAGGGTATTCGTAAATACAGTAATAAACATATTTTAATTAATGTTAGAAAGCAACACATATTGGTGTACTGAGTGAATATGAAGAGTGTATGTAATTTGCTTGTTCTACATTTGTAGAAGGAATATAACTGACAAGACCTTCTGTGGAACACGATAACTACTTGATGTGAGACGTAAGGGTGAAGTAAGAAATGTTCAGAGCAGTTCACGAACAATCAAATAGAGATATTTTCTTCGATGTGCAAAGAAATGGCATACTAAAATACTGGGAAGAACGACATGTGTTTAAAATTCACTGATTATATCTGAAGTAAAAGAAGTAATATCACAGCAAACAGTTCAGTTGCAGAGCAATCGAAGACTTCAAACGGAAGAATCACAGTAATCAGAGAAACTTATGTTCAAGGAAGACAACTACGGAATGTTTAAGAAACATAAGAAATAATCCAGTGATTGACGAAGAAAGAAAGTACAAATATGTTAATTATCCTGATATAGCAGGAAACTATGACAGTTTCGTAATTCTCAGAGTCTATGGATACTGCGATAAGACACACAACAGTATGAAGAGGAGTGGTCCAATAAAGGAGGCAAGCAAAAGAAGTTTGGTCTCATGAGCAATGCTTCAAATGGCTTTCGGCAGAATGATCTACAAAAGAGTTCAGGAAAGTTAATGACAGAGCACTAACTCTGTTTAATCTTCGTTGTAGGAAGGAGTACAAACATAGAGGTACAAGGAAGAAAACTGTGAAAAAATTTTGGATAGCGGAGGAAGTACTTCAAATAGCTATTTTAACCAGTGTGAAAGCAACTGCCATACTAAAATACCGGGGAGAAATTGCATCTATTTCACTGATTACATGCGTACAGCGATAATTAGTGTAACAGGGGCAACTGCAATGAACTGGAGTGAATATTTCTAAAATGGGAATAAGAGAAACTTGACCATCATACGTACAAGGAAAATCATTGTGAAGAATTACGTGAAATAAAGAACTACTTCGTCTGATTGACGAAAGAATGGGCTATACAATGTTGAGAACTTAGGGGCCAAACACTCGCAAAGAAACGTAAACAAACGGTACGTGTTTGCCATGTCAATAGCTGTGCATCGCTCAAACTTCAGAGGCGTGATTCGTCACCCCAGCCAATGTTTGGTGGGCCGCGCGCTCTCAGGTAAACTGAGGTGCTGCCGGGAACTAGAATGTGAGAATGTCAGAAAGGAACGCGGTGGCCCATATTGAGAAATCGTCTTCATGCAAGTAATTGGCATAAAATGAGTTACGAAAGTTATCCGATGACAGAGTCAAAGGCGCAGAAAGTTAATACGTGTCATGTACAATGTCGTAGCTCGAGGACAATTATATAGAACTATAGAACGTGGTTAGACTGAAACTATATATCTAGGATAGCAAATTCCACGGATGGTCGAAACGTATGGACGCAGGACAGACAAAATACCATCAGCTAGACGCAGGCTAGAAATATGAGGGATGAGTAACCCATTTTTCAATTATTTGGGGTCAGTGATAGTATTTGATGACTACACATGGATAAGAATATAAAGTTACTATACTAAATTCTAGGCGCTGTTGACTAGAAATGGGTCAAATTAGTATAACAGGCTTAATGTAATAGCGTGAAAGGACGTGAAACGTCGCCTTCATCGTCCTTAATATTTAATGACCGGCCGAGGTCATTTTGAATAGTGCTATCGGATATGTAGCAAGGCGGAGTATAAAGAACCTAAAGCTAAGCTAGTTTCTTAAAATCAGGTACTTGAGTTACTGAACCATGAAGTTTAATCAGGTCAGGTGTTTGAACGCATATGGTGTAAAACAGACAAACTACCTTAATGTTCTAATAGCTGTTGACGTGAAAGGTCAAATAATGTAACGGGCTTAATATACATGCGTGAAAGGAAGGTCGCTGTCATCGCGCTCATTATCTACAGACCGACAGAGGTCAAAGTGATTAGTGCTATCAAGTGTTACCAAAATCAAATGCAAAGTTATGAGTATATGGTGAAGAGACGTACCATATCACTTTAAAAAAAAAAAAAAAGGTTAAGGATTTATTTCCTAATTTGAGGCCAGAGCTCAGACTTGGAATGAATATGACTAATATCATCCTTGCATCACCATATCCGACTTGGATAATTATCACTAAGAGGGAATGGCTATTTGGACCATATTAGAAATATTAAAGCTTGTAAGAAGTGAGAATACTGTGAACATGTGCAAGAATGATTCATTGTAAAGCTTTAAATGAAAGAAAAAAGCTTATGTATTGTATTAGTGTGTCAACGTTTGTAACGGCACCCGTCATAACTAAGATAAAGGGAAATAGAGCGTGACTGAACGAATTGACCATCCGTGATATTAAGCGTCCGCATGAATGCATCGGCTACCTTCTATTTCGTTTGGTAGAATGTGAAGCGCTGAGCATGAGGATAAAACATGCGAAAACAATTTATTTTTATTTTTAACTGGAATTGATCGATAAGGGTGCAGTATTTGTCATACCTTAGACGTTTAAAAATTTCCAATGTTTCTATGTCTAATTTCATACCCCTAAGTGGAGAATGAAGCAGCTCGGTACTGGCCTGGGGATTAGTCGCGTGAGACACTTGTTGGAGATGTTCAGCGAAGGTGGAACCTCGCGTACCGCTACCACTTCTGCTGGTAATATGATTCTTATATCTAATAGCTAGAGCTCGAACTGTTTGACCGACATAATATTTCGGACAGTCACGGTAGGTTTTAAGTAAACGACATAATTTGCAAATTATTTTACCTATGTAATTGGTTCGTCATCTACTGCATCACCTAATGTGGAACTCGCTTATTTTTCTTTCTTACTGTACATTCGTAATGCTAAGTGTGAAATGTAACCGTTATTTTTACCGATAGTTTCCAGGGTAACTAATTCCGTTTTTAGCGACTCCAGGGAAGGAGGATAGCCATGCCACAGTGTAGACTTGAATGAAACAAGGCCGTTTTTTTAGGTTTGAGGATGTGCAGAGTCACCACGAATAATGTTATCAGAATATGTTATTTTTCGATGAGTATTAAAAAGAATGTGACTGCCCACTATAGTGAAGGTGAGATTCAAATAATTTAAGGACATCGTAGAGGACTGTATATCATACATGAAATTGATGTTTTCTTAAAACTTGTTATATATTTAAAATAAAGTGGTCTATTTCTTTTTGAGTGCCAATAATGACAAAGATTATATCGTCAAAACATCTTGCATATAATTTTATTTTACTCTAAATCCATGCATTCCTGGAGAAAAATTCAGATTCATTTAACGCTTTATAATGAGTGATACGTGTACATGTTCACAGTACTCTCACTTCTTACAAGCGCGAATATTTCTGATATGGTGCAAATAGTCATTCCCACTTAGTTATAACTATCCAAGTCGAATATGGTGATGCAGGGATGTTTTTAGTCATATTCATTCCAAGTCCGAACTCTGGGCTAAAATTAGGAAATAAATCCATAACCATTTTTTAAAAAAAACGTTTAAGTGACATTGTACGTATCTTCACGATATATATATAAAATTGCATATCATTTTGGTAACAATACCAATCATTTTGAAGTCTGTCCGTCTGGAGACAATAAGACACATGAAACCGACGTTGTACGTATTTTCACGCATGTATATTAAGCCCGTTACATTATTTGACCTTTCAGTTCAACAGTTATTAGAACTTAAAGGTAGTATGTCTGTTGAACCCTATATGCGTTCACAGACCTCACTTGATTAAGCTTCATGGTTCAGTATTTCAAGTACTTGATTTTAAGAAACTAGTTTAGCTTTGGGTACTTTTTACAGTATTTTGCTACATATCCTATAGCACTATTCGAAATGACCTCTGTCGTTCATTAGATATTAAAGACGACGAAGTCAACGTTCCACGTCCTTTCACGGAATTACATAAGTATGTCAATTTGACCCTTTTGTGGTCGAGAGAGCTTAGTATTTCGTACAGTAACTTTACACGCTTATCCAAGCGTAATCATAAACACAATCACAGATCTCAAGTACCTGAATAATGTGTTATTCATCCCACATATTTATAACCTGCTTCTAGCTGATGGCATTTTGTCTTTCCTGCGTAAATGCGTTTTGACCATCCTTAGAATTTGCTATTCCACATATATAGTTTCAGCATTCCACGTTCTATAGTTATATGAAATTGTCTTCGCCCTAGGACATTACATAAACACACGCATTAACTAGCTGCGCCTTTGACCCATTCGTCGGATCACTTTCGTAACACATTTTATGACACTCACATGGAAGAAGACAATTGCTCAATTTGCGCAGGGCGTTCCTTTCTGACACTCTCACACCATACCTGCCGGCTCCACCTCAGTTTAACTGATTGCCCGCGGCCAACAGAACGTTGGCTGGGGGTTAGGAAGCACGAATCTGACGTTTGAGCTAAGGACAACTATTGACATAGGACATACGTACCGTTTACTTTACATTTTATTCGAGTAGTGTGCCCCTTTGGGAATTTTGTATCGTTGTTGGACCATAGTTTGTAGTTTTAGTGTGTTCCGGAGATGGCGTGCTTATCCGCGACGAAACCTTGGTCAACAACCGGTTTCTATTCGCAGTCGAGGCGGATACTTTATAACAACTGTAAAAATGTTCATGGGAATCCATGAATACAGAAATACAAGTATTTTACACGATGTTGAAAGTCTTTCAGTGTTGAAATGCTACGGAACAATCCAACCTGCGTGAATTTCTTGAAACATATGTTTGAAATACACCGATTAATACGTTCTGCGACAAGAAATACCACAGTGGGAGGTTCTCATGAAGAGGAGTAGAAGTCTTTATAAGGGATGAGTAAGAGGAAAATATTAGCAGCAAGAGAAAAATACGAAATAGGGAAAAGACAGTGAATAACAGTAGATTTAATGAAGAAAAACTGAGGCTCATCTCCCAATGACTGAAACAGAAGAACGTTCTTGGGTGTTCGTGAATACATGTGTATAGGTTTGTAAAATACTTTAGAATCATGACATGACTTTGAAATTGTGAAAGGCTGCTTCCATCAGAAAACCACAGGAGAAAGGTCAGTTGAACAGCGATAATGCGATCAAGTTACACAAACATCTGTACAATGAAGGTTACCTAAATTGAATTTTTGGCTAACAGAACAAATACTTCATCTGGCTGAAGAAAGAATGAAGTAGAAAATGTTTCGCGTAGTTAGTGTTTACTGCCATAAAGATATGTTATTCAACGTGTAAAAACGTAAACTACCGAAACACAGGGGGAATATCACGTGTTTCGCAGTCATAGCTTATACACATTATCCGATAAAAAAAACCATTGAAGGCAGTTCAGTTGTTCAGTGGTGGATGTCTTCAGAATGGAGAATCAGAGACGATAGACAAAGATACGTAGAGGGAAAATCCCTGTGACGAATTTACTGGAAACAGATGAACTACTTCACCTGATTGAACATTTTTGTAGGTAATTCACTCGTCAGAGGGCATCATGATTAGAGAAATACAAGTAATTAACCAATGTGGAAAGTTGTGTGATTCTGAAATACTGAGGAATAATTAAAAGTATTTCAAATTTTGTCGGATGTACATACTGTGTAGCCATGCTAGTTGAACCGGAATGGATACATATAAAGGCTTTAGTGACAGATGTTACACAAAGATACGTACTGGGAAGACTGCTCCAAAAGATTTCTGGGTAAGAGAAAAAGGTCACTTCACTGACGAATGACTGAATTACAAAATTGTTCAGGGCATTTCCTAAACACGCATGTTAAAGTTTTTTAATGGAAGTGCAAAGAGCTGGCACATTATCATAATGGGGAAAAATCTCATCTGTTTATCGTTCGCTGATTACATACGCACTGCGATAAGAAAAAGCACAAGAAGCACGTCAATTAAAGAGCAGTCGATGTCTTTAAGTTGGGAATCAGAGAAGTTAGAAAGACATACGTACAGAAGAAATTGTTCCAATCATTTAACGACAAAATGAGCTACAAAAACGTTCAGGTTGCTTTATTAATACACAATCAGAGCTATGTTATTCAATGTGCAAAAACTGTAAAGCTAAGCAGTATCGCATCTGTTTGAAATCTCTCAGGCTATAGATATTGCAATAAGAAATAGCACAGCAAGTAGTTCAGTTGAGGAGCACTGACTCTCTTTAAACTTCAGTGTCGGAGAAAGTACAAACACAGAGGTACAAGGAAGACAACTGTAAAGCCAGTTTAGATAGAAGAGGAAGTACATGAAATAACGACGAAAGAACCGTGTACAAAAATGTTGATTTCAACTCATGGATACCGAATGTATGGGTATTTTACTCAGTGTGAAAAAACCTGCCATAATGAAATACCTGGGGAAAATTGTATGTGCTTGGAATTCACTGGTTACTTGTGTTCTGCCATAAGCACTACAACAGTTGGCAGTTGCAATGAACAGATGTGGGTGTTTCAAAAACGGGAATCAGGGAAATTAGACTAGCATACGTACAAGGAACATAATTAAGAAGAATTACGGGATACAAAGAACTACTTCATCTGATTGACGAAAGAATGAGCTATCAAAATGGTCATGGGAATTCATCATTACAGGAATACAAGTATTTTACTCAATGTCGAAAGTCGCTTAACTCTGAATTGCTAAGGTATAATACAATCTGTGGGAAATTTCTGAAACATGTTTCAAATACACTGATTATATACGTTCTGCGAAAAGAAATACCACAGTGGGAGGTTCTCATGGAGAGCAGTGGACGTCTTTACAAGGTATATGTCACAGGAAAATATTAGCAGCCAAAGGAAAATACGAAATAGGAAAAAAGCAATGGAGAACAGTTGGTTTAATGAAAAAAGACTGAGGCTTATCCGCGAATGACTGAAATAGAACAACGTCCATGGGATTAAGAATAGTGTATGTAATTTTCTGGTTGTACAAACACTGAGATTACAAATTCCACAGCAGGCCGTACAGTTGATGAGAGCTGGATGTCTCCTAAAAGGATAGTGCCAAAAGTTTGACAAACATTTCTAGAAAGAAGATAATTGCCAAGACATATTGCGGAACACGAGAAGTACTTTATGTGACTGGTAAAAGTTAAGTACGAAATGTTCAGAGCAGTTCATGAACAGTTAATTAATGATATTTTCATCGATGCGTAAAAATTGGCATACTGAAAAACTGTGAAGAACAACATGTGTTTAATATTCATTCATTTTATCTCTAGTACAAGAAGTAATACTAGAACAAAAAGTTCAGTTGGAAAGCAATGGATGACTTTAAATGGCACAATCACAGTAATCAGAGAAACTTACGTACAAGGAAGACAACTGCGGAATGTTTATGAAAAATAATAATCCAGTAAATGACACATAAATAAGGTACAAATATGTTCATTATCCTCTTATATTATGAAATGATGGCAGCTTCGTATTTCTCTGAGTCTATGGATACTGCGATGATAAGACACACAACAGTATGAATAGCAGTGGCCCATTAAAGGAGGCAACACAAAAAAAAAAAAAAAAATTGGTCTCATGAGATATACTTCAAATGGCTGAAGGAACAATGATCTACAAAAGTGTTCAGCTAAGTTCATGACTACGGAAGTGAAGGTATTGTTTTGTATGTGCTAAAATGTGGGATACTGATATACTGAGCAATGATGACATCAATTTGTAACTCTATGAGGAAATAGGCAGGGAATAAAAAATATTACAGTAGGTTTAATTTAACTGAAGCGTATTCTTGAAAGAAATTAAAGAAAAATGGATTCGAGGAATATACCAGCGTCAAATTTTTGGGTACCAGAGTAAATACTTCATCTGACTGACGCAGGAAAGATACGTTATTTTTGTGTGTAACTACGTAAAGTCCTGAAATATAGGGGAAATATCACGTGTTTGAAATTCTGAGCTTATATAAATTTTTCTGTAAGAAATACCATTGAAGGCAGTCCTATTAACCATCAGTGGGTGCCTTGAAAATGGAGAATCATAGGCATTAGACATATATACGTAGAGGGAACATCACAGCGACGAGTTTACGGGAAACAGATGAACTACTTCACCTGAGTGACGAAGGATTGACCTACAAAAGGTGTCAAAGCAATCATAATTAGAGAATACAAGTAATTAACCAATGTGGCCAGTCGTGTGATTCTGAAATGCTAAGGAATAATCACAAACATTTCAAATTGTCTAGGCTGTACATACTGTGTAGCCATGCGAGTGAAGTGGAGTTTATGCAGTTACAAGCAGTAGTGACAGATGTTAGACAAATATACCTACAGTGAATACCGCTGCGAGGGATTTTTGGGATACAGAAGATCTTTAACCAACTGACGAAAGACTGAAGTACAAAAATGTTCACGGCAAATCCAGAGTGCAGACATAAAGTTATTTTTATCAGTGTGGAAAGAGCTGACACTATTATAATCGGAAAAATCGCATGTGTTTGTAATTCGCTGATTACTGAAGAAGAACTGAAGAGTAGTCTATGTCTTTAAGTTGGAAATCAGAGAATTGGCAAACACATACGTACTAGGAGGTCAAATGCGAACAGTTTGTGGGAAACCGAAGAAATGCTTCAAATATTTAACGAAAAAATGACTTACAAATACATTCAGGTTGCTTCATGAATACAGAATCGGAGGTATTTTAATGAATGTGCAAAAACTGTAATGCGAAGCAGTATCGAATCTCTTTGATAGCTCTGCGGCTTTAAGTATGGCAATAAGAGATAACACAGTATTTTTTAAATCTCATTTTGTTCGTTACAGTTCGTTGAAATTGTTCGGGGCAGACGTCCTATGACGTCCGTTGAATTTCATTATTGATCCATTCACTCAGCTTTTTTTTATTACAGAGGGTAGCTAACCCTCTGACCGAACACGCTGAGCTACCGTGCCGGCACATTTAGGTTCAGTTGAAGAGCTGTGACTGTTTCAACTTGGAGGTGGGGTAAGTGCAAACACAGAAGTACAAGGATGACAACTGTGAAGCCATTTTGCATAGCGGAAGAAGTACTTCAGATAACTTACGAAACAATTGCATGGAAAAATGCTAATCGCAAATCACGGATACAGAATTATAGATATTTTAATCAGTGTAAAGACACCTGCCACACTGAAATACCGGAGAAAAATTGCATGTGTTTGGAAACGAATAATTACATCCGTACTGTGATAAGCAGAACAACAGGACACAGTTGCAAAGAACAGAAGTGGATATTACAAAAACGGGAATCAGGGAAACTAGACAAGCATACGTACAAGGAACATCATTGCGAAGAATTACGGGAAACAAAGAACTACTTCAACTGATTGATGAAGGAATTAGCTATAAAAATGTTGAGAACTTATAACATTGCAGTGCGTCAGCAATCGTGAATAATTTAATGATTATGAAGAATCCGCCTCGTTTGTGAATGGAAAACGGATGTTGACCTAAGTTTCGGTGCGGATCACCACGCCTTCTTCCGAACACAAGTAAACTACAAACTGCCTAAAGAGGCATGGATCAACATTAACACAGAACGCCCAAAGGGGCCAAAGACTCGCATAAAAAAGTAAAATTAACGGTACGTGTGTACCATGTCAGTAGCTGTACCTAGCCTAAACGTCTGAGGCGTACTTTCTCAGCGCAGCCAACGTTCGGTGATCCCCAGGGTCTCAGGAAAACTGTGGTGGTGCCGGCAGTTAGGTTGTGAGAATGCACATGCGGAAATTGAGAAATCGTCTTCTTCCGTGTGATTGACATAAAATGTGTTACGAACGTGATCCGATGACCGGGTCAAAGGTGCAGCAAGTGAATGCGTGTGTATGTATAATTTACTAGCTCGAGGGCAAGTTTATAGAACTATAGAACGAGTATAGGCTGAAACTACATATGTGAGATAGCAAATTTCAATGATGGGCAAAACCCATGCCCACAGGACATACAAAATACCATCAGCTAGAAGCAGGCTACAAATATGTCGGATGAATAACCCATTGTTTTGTTAATTGGGGTCTGTGATAGTATTTATTGTCTACGAATGGATAAGGGTGTGAAGTTACTATACTAAATTCTAAGCGCTATTGACTAGAAAAGGGTCAAACTAGTAGAACAGGCTTAATGTAATTGCGTGAAAAGACAAGCAACGTCGCCTTCATCGGTCTTGATATCTAATGACCGGCCGAGGTCATTTTGAATAGTGCTGTCGGATATGTAGAAAAACGGTGTAAAAAAACCTGAAGCTAAACTACTTTCTTAAAATCAGGTACTTGGTATACTGAACTATGAAGTTTAATCAAGTGAAGTCTTTGAACGCATATGGCGTTCAACAGTCAAACTACATTTACGTTCTAGTAGCTATTGACGTGAAAGGTCAAAAAATGTAACGGCCTAAATATACATGCGTGAAAGAAACGTCGCTGTCTTCGCCCTTATTATCTATCGACCGACAAAGTGATGAGTGCTATCAAGTGTTACCAAAACGATATGCAAAGTTATGTGTATATCGTGTAGGGACCTACCATGTCACTTAAACGTTTTTTTAAATAATGTTAACGATTTATTTCCTAATTTTAGGCCACAGCTCGGACTTGGAATGATATGACTAAAATCATCCTTGCATCACAATATTCTACTTGGATAATTATGACTAAGTGGAAACGGCTATTTGCACCATATTAGAAATACTGGAGCTTGTAAGAAGTGAGAATACTGTGACCCTGTACAAGAATCACTCATTGTAAGGCTTCAAATGAAAGAAAGAAGCCTGTGTATTGTATTAGTGTTCCCACGTTCGTAACGGCAGCCGTCATAACTAAGAATAAGGGAAAATAGAGCGTGACTGTACGAATTGACCGTACGTGACACCAAGCGACCGCATGAATGCTTCGGCTACCTTCTATGTAATTTGGTAGAATGTGAAGCACTGAGCATAGGGATAAAACCTTCGATTTTTTTTTTTTAACTGGATTTGATCGAAATGGGTGCAGTAATTGTCATACCATAGACGTTTAATAATATCCGTTTATTCAAATAGTCTAATTTCATACCCGTAACTTCAGATGAAGCAGCTCGGTACAGGCCGGCGGATGAGGCGGGTGAGCCATTTGTACGAGATGTTCAGCGAAGGTGGAACCTCGCGTACCGCTACCACTTCTGGTGATAATATGATCCTTGTATCTAGTAGCTAGCGATCGATCTGTTCGACCGATATAATTTTTATGACTGTGACGGCAAGTAAACCCCAGACTGAGAATGTTTATCACCATCGACTGGTAAAGAGTGGATTAGGTTCATTTTCAAATTATTATTAGTGGAGTAGGCTGCTCTAAATCCATAGGTTTTAAGTAAACGTCCTCATTTGTAACTTATTTTACCTTTGAAAGGAACAGATATAATTGCCATTTTGCGTCATCTTCCGCATCACCTAATTTGGAAGCCGAATTGTAATTTATGTTTATTTTCTTACTGTACATTCGTCGTACTAAGTGTGAATTGTAACCGTTGTTTTAAGCGATGGTTTCCAGCGTAAATAATTCCCATTCTAGCGCCTCCAAGTAAAGGGGGACAGCCATGCTACCATATAGAATTGAAAGAAAGAAGGCCATTTTTTGAACTTGCGGATGTGTAGAGTCACCAGGAATAATGTTATCGGGATAGGTGTTTTTTCCATATATATTAAAGCAATGTGACTCTCCACTACAGTCAAGGCGAGATCTTATTAATGTAAGGACCTCGTAGAGGACTCAATTTCATACGTGAAACTGATGTTTGCATGAAACTCGTTAAATATTGAAAGTATTTAGTCTATTTCAGGGATAGCATAAGGGAAAAATTGAAAGGAATGGGGGACAGAAATACAGTAGAAGAAGAACGGGTAGCTTTGAGGGATGAAGTAGTGAAGGCAGCAGAGGATCAAGTAGGTAAAAAGACGAGGGCTAGTAGAAATCCTTGGGTAACAGAAGAAATATGGAATTTAATTGATGAAAGGAGAAAATCTAAAAATGCAGTAAATGAAGTAGGCAAAAAGGAATACAAACGTCTCAAAAATAAGATCGATAGGAAATGCAAAATGGCTAAGCAGGGATGGCTAGAGGACAAATGTAAGGATGTTGAGGCGTGTCTCACTAGGGGTAAGGTAGATACTTCCTACAGGAAAATTAAAGAGACCTTTGGAGAAAAGAGAACCACTTGTATGAACATCAAGAGCTCAGATGGAAACCCAGTTCTAAGCAAAGAAGGGAAAGCAGAAAGGTGGAAGGAGTATATAGAGGGTCTATACCATGGCGATGTACTTGAGGATAAGGATGTAGATGAAAGGAGGATGTAGATGAAGATGAAATGGGAGATACGATACTCCGTGAAGACTTTGACAGGGCACTGAAAGACATGAGTCGAAACAAGGCCCCCGGAGTAGACAACATTCCATTGGAACTACTGACGGCCTTGGGAGAGCCAGTCCTGACAAAACTCTACCATCTGTTGAGCAAGATGTATGAAACAGGCGAAATACCCTCAGACTTCAAAAAGAATATAATAATTCCAATCCCAAAGAAAGCAGGTGCTGACAGAAGTGAAAATTAACGAACTAACAGTTTAATAAGTCACAGCTGCAAAATACTAACGCGAATTCTTTACAGACGAATGGAAAAACTAGTAGAAGCCGACCTCGGGGAAGATCAGTTTGGAATCCGTAGAAATCTTGAAATACGTGAGGCAATACTGACCCTACGACTTATCTTAGAAGCTAGATTAAGAAAGGGCAAACCTACGTTTCTAGCATTTGTAGACTTAGAGAAAGCTTTTGAAAATGTTGGCTGGAATGCTCTCTCTCAAATTCTGAAGGTGGCAGGGGTAAAATACAGAGAGTGAAAGGCTATTTACAATTTGTACAGAAACCAGATGGCAGTTATAAGAGTCGAGGGACATGAAAGGGAAGCAATGGTTGGGAAGGGAGTGAGACAGGGTTGAAGTCTCTCCCCGATGTTATTCAATCTGTATATTGAGCAAGCAGTAAAGGAAACAAAAGAAAATTTCAGAGTAGGTATCAAAGTCCATGGAGAAGAAATAAAAACTTTGACGTTCGCCGATGAGATTGTAATTCTGTCAGAGACAGCAAAGGACTTGGAAGAGCAGTTGAAAGGAATGGAAAGTGTCCTGAAAGGAGGATATAAGATGAACATCAACAAAAGCAAAACGAGGATAATGGAATGTAGTCGAATTAAGTCGGGTGAAGCTGAGGGAATTAGATTAGGAAATGAGATACTGAAAGTAGTAAAGGAGTTTTCCTATTATGGGAGCAAAATAACTGATGGTTGTCGAAGTAGAGAGGATATAAAATGTAGACTGACAATGGCAAGGAAAGCGTCTCTGAAGAAGACAAATTTGTTAATATCGAGTATAGATTTAAGTGTGTGGAAGTCATTTCTGAAAGTATTTGTATGGAGTCTAGCCATGTATGGAAGTGAAACATGGACGATAAATAGTTTGTACAAGAAGAGAATAGAAGCTTTCGAAATGTGGTGCTACAGAAGAATGCTGAAGATCAGATGGTTAAATCACATAACTAATGAGGAGGTATTGAATAGGACTGGGGAGAAGAGAAGTTTGTGGCACAACTTGACCAGAAGAAGGGATCGGTTGGTAGGACATGTTTCCAGGCATCAAGGGATCACCAATTTAGTATTGGAGGGCAGCGTGGAGGGTAAAAATCATAGAGGGAGAACAAGAGATGAATACACTAAGCAGATTCAGAAGGATGTAGGTTGCAGAAGGTACTGGGAGATGAAGAAGCTTGCACAGGATAGAGTAGCATGGAGAGCTGCAACAAACCAGTCTCAGGACTGAAGACCACAACAACAATAACATTGGTCTATATCATTTTGAATGCCATTAATGACAAAGATTACATCGACAACATACCTGCGTATAATTTTATTTTACTCAAAATCAAAATCTCTGCATTACTGGACAAAAAAATCAGATTCTATAGAGTTCGGAAAAATTTCAGAAAGAATACGAGCTAGTGGGATTCCCATAGCTAATCGGAAGGGTTGAGAATACATTTTATCATTGAAATTCAATAGCTGGTATTATTTCTGAAATTTTTCTGCAATCTATAAAATCTGATTTCTTCTCCAGTATAGGAGAGATTTTGATTCTGAGTAAAATAAAATCTTATACAAGATATGTTTGCGATACAATCTTTTTTGATTAATGGTACTCAAAACGAAATAGACAACATATTTACAATATTTAACGAATTTCATGAAAACATCAATTTCGCGTATGTAATCGAGTCCTCTACGAGGTCCTAAAATTATTTAGATCTCACCTTCACTATAGTGGACAGCCACATGGCTTTTAATATACATCGCAGAATACATAGTCAGATAACATTATTCCTGCTGACTCCGCACATCCGCAAGCCCAAAAAATTGGCCTCCTTTCATTCAAGTTTACATAGTGGCTTGCTTATCCCCCTTCCCCGGAGGCGATAGAAACGGAATTAGTTACGCTGGAAACTCTCTGTCTGGGGTTTACAAAACTAGTTGCGGTGATTGTCCGAAATATTATATCGGGCAAACAGGTCGAGAGCGCCAGCTACTAGATATATGGAACATATTTCCACCAGAAGTGGTGACGGAACGCGAGGTTCAACCTTAGCTGAACGTCTTCTAAATATGGCTCACGCGCCTAATCCCCCTGCTTGTACTGAGCTGCTTCATTCTGAAGTTAAAGGTATTAAATTGGACATATTAGATGAAACAGAGATTTTAAACATGTGTGGTATGATAAAGACTAAATCCTTAACGACCAAGTCCATTTAAAAAAGCAAAAAATTAAATTTCGAAAGTTTTATCCCCATGTTCAGTGTTTCACATTCTACCATACGACATAGAGGAAAGCCGATGCATTCATGCGGTCGTTTGGTGTCAGGGATGGACAATTCGTTCAGTCACGCTCTATTTTTCCCTTATCTTAGTATTGACGGCTGCCCTTTTAAATGTGGGGACACTAATACAATACACTCGCTTTTTCTTCATTCAACGCCTTACAATGACGGATTCTTGTACATCTTCACAGTATTCTCACTTCTTACAAGCTCCAATATTTCTGATATGGTCCAAATAGAAATTCCCATCTACTTATAATTATCCAAGTCGGTTGTGGTGATGCAAGGTTGTTTTTAGTCATATTCCTACCAAGTCCGAGCTCTGGCCTAAAATTAATAAATAATTCTTTAGCCTTTTTAAAAAAAATGTTGAAGTGACTTCGTACGTCTCTTCACAATTTACACATAACTTTGAATACCATTTTGGTAACACCTGATAGCACTAATCACTTTGACCTCTGTCGGTCAATAGATAATAAAGTCGATGAAAGCGACGGCGTACGTCCCTTCACGCATATTACGCTCGTTACATTATTTGACCTTTCACGTCAACAGCTATTAGAACTTAAAGACAGTTTGCCTTTTGAACGCTATACGCATTCACAGACCTCACTTGATTAAGCCTCATAGTTCACTACTTCAAGTACTTGGTTTTCAGAAACTACTTTAGCTTTGGGTACTTTTTAAAGTATTTTGCTACATATTCGATAGCACAGTTCCAAGTGACCTCTGTCTGTCACTAGATATTAAGGGCGACGAGATCAACGTTGCACGTCCTTTCATGGAATTATATTAAGTCTGTCATACTAATTTGACTCATTTGTGGTCAATAGTGCATAGTATTTATTATAGTAACTTGACACGCTTAGCCAAGCGTAATCATCAAAAACAATCATCCACACAAAGTAATTGAAAATGGGTTATACATCCCCCACATTTCTAACCTGTTTCTAGCTGATGGTATTTTGCCTGTCCTGCGTGGATGCGTTTTGACCATCTGTGGAATTTGCTATCCCACATATATAGTTTGACCATATCAACGTTCTATAGTTACATGAAATGTCTTCGCCCTGCGACTTCATACATATACACGCATTAACTTGCTGCGCCTTTGACCCGCTAATCGGATAACTTTCGTAACCCATTGTATGAAACTCACACGGAATAAGACGATTTCTCACTTTTCGCATGCTCGTTCATTTCTGACAGTCTCACAGCCCACCTGCCGCCGCCACTGAGAGCCCGCGGCCTACAGAACGTTGGCTGGGTTGAGGAAGCACGCTTCTGACGTTTGAGCTAAATACAGGTATTGCCATGGTACACACGTAAGGTTTATTTTACATATTATGCGATTATTTCGCCCCTTTGTTCATTCTGTATCAATGTTGGACCATTCCTCTTTTAGATAGTTTGTAGTTTTAGAGTGTTCAGAAGATGGCATGCTTGTCCGAAGCGTAATCTTTACATTAATTCTAAAAATGTTCATGAGAATACATGAATTCAGAAATACAAGTATTTTGCAAGATGTTGAAAGTCGTTCAATTTGCAGATGCTACGGAATAATTCAATCTGTGCAAAATTCTTGTAACATATGTGTGAAATGCAATGATTATAGACGTTCTGCGAAAGGAAATACCACAGTGGGGGGTTCTCAGGCCGAGGAGTGGACGTCTTTATAAGGAAGAAGCCGGAGAAAAATATTAGCAGCTAAAGAATAATACCAAATAGGAAAAAGACAGTGGATAACAGTTGGTTTAATGAAGAAAGACTGAGGCTCATCCGCGAATGACTGAAACAGGACGACGTTCATGGGTATTCATGAATACAGTATTAAACTTATTTTAATTAACGTTAGAAGCGACCACATACTGATGTAATGACGGATTATGAATAGTGTATGTAATTTGCTGCTGGTACATATACTGAGAGAACAAATTCCACAGCAGGCAGTTCAGTTGATGAGGACTGGATGTCTCCCAAAAGGACAGTGACAAAAATTAGTTAAACATTTCTAGAAAGAAGATAACTGTCAAGACATCTTGCGGAACACAACAAGTACTTGATGGGACACGTTAGAGTGAAGTACGAAATGTTCAGAACAGTTCATGAACAATCAATTAAAGATATTTCCATCGACGTGCAAAGCTCTGGCATACTAACATAGTGGGAAGAACGACATGTCTTTAAAATTCATTGATTATACCTGTAGTACAAGAAGTAATGCAACAGCAATCAGTTCAGCTGGAGAGCAATTGATCACTTTAAATGGGACAATCGCAGTAATCAGAGAAACTGACGTACAAGGAAGACAAAAATTTTGAGCGCAAATCATGGATACAGAATTATAGGTATTTTAATCAGTGTGAAAACACCTGCCATAATGAAATACCTGGCGAAAATTGCATGTGTTTGTAATTCACTGATTACTTGCGTACTACGATAAGCACTATAGCAAGAGGCAGTTGCAATGGACAGAAGTAGGTATTCAAAAACGGGAAACATGGAAATTACACAAGCATACGTACCAGGAACATCAATGAGAAGAACTACTTCAACTGACTGACGAAAGAATGAGCTACAAAAATGGTCATGGGAATTCATGATTACACTATGACAAGTATTTTACGCAATGTCGAAAGTCGTTCAACTCTGAAATGCAAAATGTTTAGAGGACATCATGATTAGATAAATATAAGTAACTAACCAATGTGACCAGATGTCTGATTCTGAAATACTAAGGAATAACAACAAATGTCTCAAATTGTTTGGGCCGTAGATACTGTGCCATGCCAGTTGATCAGGAGTTGAAGCATTTAAAAGCACCAATGAAAGATGTTAGACTAACATACGTACAGGGAAGATCACAGTGCCAGATTTCTGCTTAGCAGAAGAAGGTCTTCACTTGAATGACGAAGAAGTACAAAACCTTATAGGACATTTCCTGAGCTCGCATATAAAGGTTTTTTAATCGATGTGCAAAGAGCTGACACACTATCACAAAGAGGAAAAATCACATTTGTATACAATTTGATGATTACATATATATGGCGAAAAGAAATACCACAGCAAGCAGTTCAAATGAATAGCAGTTGAAGACATACGTACAAGGAAGTCAAATGCGAACACTTTCTGGGAAACAGAGCATATGCTTCATCCATTTAACGATAAAATGCCCTACAAAAACATTCAGGTTCCTTCATGCATACTGAATCAAAGGCATTTCAAACAATGTGCAAATAGTGTAATGCTATGCAGATTTGCATCTGTTTGAAATCTCTCAGGCTATAGATATTGCAATATGACATAGCGCAGCAGTCAGTTCAGTTGAAGACCACTAACTCCGTTTAAACTTCGTTGTCGGAGTAAAAAATTGGAAGTACAAGGAAGACAACTGTGACGATATTTTGGATAGCGGAGGAAGTACTTCAAATAGCTGACCAAAGATGGTGAACAAAAATGTTGAGCGCATATCATGGATACCGAATTGGAGCTAATTAAATCAGCGTGAAAACACCTGCCATACTAAAATACCGGAGAAAAATTGCATGAGTTTGTGTGTCACTGATTACATGCGTACAGCGATAAGTAGTGTAACACGAGGCAATTGCAATGAACCGGAGTGGATATATCTACAATCGGAATAAGGGAAACTTGACAAGCATACGTACAAGGAACATCATTACGAATTATTACGGGATACAAAGAACTACTTCGACTGATTGACCAACGAATGGGCTATAAAAATGTTGAGAAATTAGGGGACAAACACACGCAAAAACATAAACAAACGGTACGTGTGTACCATGTCAACAGCTGTGCTGAGCTTAAACTTCAGAAACGTGATTCGTCATACACCCAAAGTTCGGTGGGCCGCGGGCTCTCAGGTAAACTGAGGTGGTGACAGCAACAAGGGTGTGACAATGTCAGAAAGGAACCGCTTGCTGATATTGAGAAATCGTCTTCATCCATGTGATTGGCATAAAATGCTTTACGAAAGTGATCCGATGACCCAGTTAAAGGCGCAGGAGGATAATACGTGTGCATGTGTAACGTCCTAGCTGGAGGACATATACATATAGAACTATAGAACGTGCATAGACTGAAACTGTATATGTGGGATAGCAAATTCCACGAATGGTCAAAACGCATGCACGCAGTACAGACAAAATACCATTAGCTAAAAACAGGCTAAAATTATGGGGGAGAAATAACCCATTTTTCAATTACTTTGGGTCGGTGATGGTATTTGATGACTACGCTTTGATAAGGGTGTAAACATAATAAATTCTAAGCGCTATTGACCAAAAAAGGATAATGTAGTTCCGTTAAAGCACGTGCAACGTCACCTTAATCGTCCTTAATATCTAATGAGCGGCCGAGGTCTTTGAATAGCGCTATCGGATATGTAGCAAAATAGTGTAAAAAGAACCAAAAGCTCAACTACTTTCTTACGATCAGGTACTTGAGGTACTGAACCATGACGCTTATTTAAGTGAGGTCTGTGAACGCATATAGTGTTCAAAAGACAAACTACCTTTAAGTTCAAATAGCTGTTGACGTGTTAGGTAAAATAATGTAACGATCTTAATATGCATTCGTGATAGGACGTACAACGTCGATTTCATCCCCCTTATTATCTATTGACCGACAGAGTTCAAAGAGATTAGTGCTATCAGTTGTTCCCAAAATGATATGCAAAGTTATGTGTATATCGAGAAGAGACGTACGACGTCACTTCAACGTTTCTTTTTTTTTAATGGTTAAGGATTTATGGATTTATTTCCTAATTTTAGCCCACAGCTCGGAATTGGAATGGATATGACTAAAAACATCCTTGCATCACTCCATTCGACGTGGATACTTACAACTAAATGGGAATGGCTTTTTGGAGCGTATTAGAAATACTAGAGCTTGTAAGAAGTGAGAATACTGTGAACATGTGTCACTCATTATATGGTGTTAAATGAAAGATAAAAACATGTGTATTGTATTAGTGTGCCCACGTTTGTAAGAGCACCCGTCATAACTAAGATAAAGGGAAAATAGAGCTTGGCTGAACGAATGGACCATCCGTGATAAGAAGCCACCGAAAGAATGCATCAGCTATCTTCTATGTCGTATTAACTGAAGTTGGTCGTTAAAGATGCAGCCTTTGTCATACCACATATATGTTTAAATATCTCCATATCTTCTAATATGTCTAATTTCATACCATTAACTTCAAAATGATGCAGCTCGGTACTGGCCGTGGGAGTAGGTGCGTGAGCCACTTGTAGGGGATGTTCAGCGAAGCTGGAACCACGAGTATTGTCACCACTTCTGGTGGGAATGTGTCCTTATATCCAGTAGCTAGCGCCCGACCTGTTTGACCGATATAATATTTCGGACAGTCACGGTAAGTAATTTTGTAAACCCCAGACTAAGAAAGTTTATCACCTGCGACTTGTAAACAGTAGATTTGGTTGTTTGTCAAATTATATTTAGTGGAGAAGGCTACTCCAAATCCATAGGTTTTAAGCAAACGTCCTAGTTTGCAACTTATTGTACCTATGTAACGAACAGATATAACTGCCATTGGTTCGCCATCTACTGCATCACCTAACGTGGAAGCCGTATTATTATTATTTTTATTTTCTTACTCTACATTCGTCTTACTAAGGGTGAATTGTAACTGTTATTTTTACCTATAGTTTCCAGGGTAACTAATTGCGTTTCTAGCGCCTCCGGGGAAAGGGGATAGACATGCCACGACGTAGACTTGAATGAAACAAGGCCGTTATTTGGGCTTGTGGACGTGCAGAGTCACCAGGAATAATGTTACCAGAATATTTTTTTTTTCGATGTGTATTAAAAGGAATGTGGCTGTCCACTATAGTGAAGGTAAGATCTAAATAATTTAAGGACATCGTAGAGGATTCTATTTCATACATGATATTGATGTTTTCATTAAACGCGTTAAATAGTGAAAATATGTGGTCCATTTCATTTTGAGTGCCATTAATGACCAAGATTATATCGTCAAAACATCTTGCATAAAATTTTATTTTACTCAAGATCAAAATTCATCCATTGCTGGAAAAAAAAATCTGATTCTATAGACTTCAGAAATCTTTCAGGAAGAATACCAGCTAGTGGATTTCTATGATAAAATGTATTCTCAACCCTTTACATTAGCTATGGGAATCTCACTAGCTGGTATTCTTTCTGAAATTTTGCAGAACTCTGTAGAATCTGATTTTTTTGTTCAGTAATGCAGAGATTTTAAATTTGAGTAAAATAAAATTTTAAGTTAGTTAAGTTTACGATATGATCATTGTCAATAATGACACTCAAAATGATATAGACCACATATTTTCAGTATTTAACGCGTTTAATGAAAACATCAATATCATGTATGAAATAGAGTCCTCTACGATGTCCTTAAATTATTTAGATCTTACCTTCACTATAGTGGACAGCCACATTCCTTTTAATACACATCGAAAAAAAACATATTCTGATAAGATTATTCCTGGGGACTCTGTACATCCACAAGCCCAAAAAATGGCTTTCTTTCAGTCAAGTCTACATCGTGAAATGGCTATCCCCCTTCTCCGGAGGCGATAAACGGAATTAGTTACGCTGGAAACTATCGCTAAAAATAACTGTTACAATTCACACTTAGTAAGACGAATATATAGTAAGAATATGAATAAAAATAATAATACGACTTCCCCATAATATGATACAGTAGATGACGAATCAATGGCAATTAAATCTGTTCCTTTCATAGCTAAAATAAGTTACAAATTAGGTCGTTTACTTAAAACCTTTGGATTTAGAAGGCCTTCTCCACTAACAATAATTTGAAAAAGAACCTAATCCACTCTTTACAAGTCGCTGGTGATAAACTTTCTCATCCTGGGGTTAACAAAATTACTTGCTGTCACTGTCCGAAATATTATATCGGTCAAACAGGTCGAGCGCTAGCTGCTAGATATAAGGAACGTATTATCACCGCAAGTGGTAGCGGTACGCGAGGTTCCACTTTCTCTGAACATCTCCTACAAGTGGCTCACGCGCCTAATCCCCCAGCCTGCAAGCCTGTACCGAGCTGCTACATTGTGAAGTTCAGGGTATGAATTTAGACATAGTAAATGAAACAGAGCCTTTGAAACATCTCTGGTATGACAAAGACTAAATCCTTAACGACCAAGTCCAGTTAAAAAAAAAAAATTCGAATGTTTTTTCCCTCAGTGCTTCAGATTCTACCATACGACATAGAGGATAACCGAAACATTCATGCGGTCGCTTTGTGTCACGGATGGTCAATTCGTTCAGTCTCGCTCTAGGTTCCCTTAATCTTAGTTATGATGGCTGCCCTTACAACAGTTGGCACACTAATAAAATACATACGCTTTTTCTTCATTTAATGCCTTATAACGAGAGATTCTTGTACATGTTCATAGTATTCTCACTTCTTACAAGCTGGTATGGTCCAAATAGAAATTCTCACTTCTTACAAGCTGGTATGGTCCAAATAGAAATTCCAACGTAGTTACAATTATCCAAGTAGAATATGGTGATGCAAGGATGTTTTTATTCATATTCATTCCAAATCCGAGCTCTGCCGTATAATAATAAATAATTAATTGAAGTGACACCATGCGTCACTTCACAATCTACACGTAACTTTCATACCATTTTGGTAACACCTGATAGCCCTAATCTCTGTGACCTCTGTCGGCCAATACATAATAAGATCGATGAAAGCGACTTAGTATGTCCTTTCACGCATGTATATTAAGCCTGTTGTATTATTTGACCTTTCACGTCAACAGCTATTAGAACATAAAGGTCGTTTGTCTGTTGAACGCTATATGCGTTCACAGACCTAACGTAATTAAGTTGCAGAGTTCCGTACCTCAAGTAACTGCTTTTAATAAACTAGTTTAGCTTTAGATTCTTTTCATATTATTATGCTACATATCCGATAGCACTATTCAAAATGACCTCTGTCGTTCCGGAGATATTAAGGGCGATTAAGGCGACGTTTCACGTCCTTTCATGCAATTACATTAGGCCTGCCATACTAATTTGACCCCTTTCTGCTCAATAACGTCTAGAATTAAACATAGTAGCTTTACACGCTTATCCAAGCGTAATCATCAAATACAGTCAACGACACCCAGTAATTGAAAAATGTGTCGTTCATTCATTATATTTTTAGCCTGCTTCTAGTTAATGCTATTTTGTCTGTCCTACGAGCATGCGTTTTGAACATCTGTGGAATATGCTATCCCACAAATTTAGCTTCAGCCTATCCAAATTCTATAAAATTGCCCTCGAGCTAGGGCATTATACATACACACGCATTAACTCCCTGCGCCACTGACTCGATTATCGGAACACTTTCGTAACACATTTTATGCCAATCACATAGATGAAGACGATTTCTCAATTTGCGCCTGCGCGCTTCTTTCTGACATTCTCACTGCCTAGCTGAAGGCGCCACATCAGTTTACGTCAGAGTCCGCGGACAACCGAACGTTGGCTCGGGTGAGGAAGCACGCTTCTGACGTTTGAAATAAGTACGGCTATTGACATAGCACATATGTACCGTTTATTTTACGTTTTATGTGAGCATTTTGACCATTTGGTCGTTCTGTATTAATGCTGACACATGCCTATTTAGTCAGTTTGTAGCTTAAGTGTGTTCCGAAAAGGCATACGTATCCCTGTCGACACCTAGAGGTCTACATTGGGCTTCTATTTGAAATCAAAATGGAATCGTTACAACCATTATAAAAATGTTAATGGCAATTCATGATTACGGAAATACAAGTATTCTACTCAAGGCTGAAAGTTGTTCAAGTCTGAAATGGTAAAGAATAATCCAAACTGTGCGAAATTTTTGAAAAATTTGTTTCAAATACACTAATTATATACATTTCGCGAAAACAGATACCTCAGTGGGCAGATCTCGTGAAGAAGAGTGGATTAAGTTAAAAGCGAAAAGTCAGAGGAAAATATAAGCAGCCAGAGAAAAATACTAGATACGAAAAAGATAGTGAAGAACAGTTGGTTTAATGAAGTAATAGTGAGGCTAATCCGCGAATGACTGAAACAAACAACGATCATGGGTATTCGAGAATAGAGTGATAAAGGTATTTTATGAATAGTGTATGTAATTTGATGATTGTGTAATAATGAGATTACAAACTCCAAAGCAGTCAGTTCAGTTGACAAGGAGTGGATGTTTCTCAAAGCGACAGTGATAAAATTAGACAAAAATCTCTCGAAGGAAGATGATTGCCAACACTTTTTGCAGAACAAGAGAAGTATCTGATGTGACACGCAAGAGTGAAGTGCGAATTGTTCACAGTAGTTAATGCATAATCAAATAATGATATTTTCATCGATGCGTAAAGAATTGGCATACTAAAAAACAGGGAAGATCGACATGTGTTTAAAATTCATTGAGTTTATCTCTAGTACAAGAAGTAATATCACAGAAATAGTTCAGTTGAAGAGTAATGGATGACTTCAAACGGGAGAATCACACCAATCACAGAAACGTGCATACAAGGAAGACAACTGCAGAATGTTCAAGAAACATAAGAAATACTCAAGTGATTGACGAAGAAATGAAGTTCACAAATTATCAGTGCCCTGATACAGTAGGAAATGATGACAACTGTGTAATTCTCTGTGTCATAAGGCATACAGCAGTACGAAAAGGAGTTGTCCATTAAATGAGGCAAGCAAGAAAGAATTTTGTCATATGAGAAATACTTCAAATGGATGAGGGAAGAATGATCTAGAATCTTATTCAGGAATGTTCATGTCTACGGAAGTTCTTTTGAATGTGCAAAGATGTGGGATTCTGAAATCCTAAGCAATGATGACATCAATTTGTAACTGTGTGAGGAAATAGGCACACAATAAGAAATACTAGAGTAAGTAGTTCAGGTTTACTGAAGCGCATTCTTGAGAAGAGAAAAATCATATAAATTAAAGAATAATGAATTCGACGAATATACCAGCGTCAATCTTTTCCGTACTACAGTAAATACTTAATCTGTCTGACGAAGGAGACAAGTCAAAAGATAGGAGAAAATTCAAACGATATCATCAATACACTAAATGAAGATATTCGTACATGCGCAAATACATAGGTTACCGAAATAGTTAAGAAACATGAAATGAGTTTGAAATTGGGAAAGGCTGCTTCCATAAGAAAACCATAGGAAAGACTTCAGCTGAAGAGCGATAATGTGTTGAAATGGGAAAAATAAGAGAAGTTACACAAACAATTTTACAAGGAAGTCAAATGCGAAACTTTGCGGAAAACAGATGAAACACTTCCTACCATTTAACGAAAAAATGCGCTGCAAAAACATTCAAGATGCTTCAGTAATACACAATCACAGCTATTTTAATCAATGTGAAAAACTGTAATGCTAAGCAGTATCACATCTGTTTGAATTCGCTCAGGCCATAGGTATTGCTAAAAGTTGAATGTCGGAGAAAGTACAAATATAGAGGTACAAGGAAGGCAACTGTGAAGCCCTTTTAGATAGCGGAGGAAGTACTTCAAATAACTGACGACAGAACGGTGACAAAAATGTTGAGCGCAAATTCTGGATATAGAATTATAGGTATTTTATTCAACGTGAAAACACATGCCATAATGAAATACCTGGGGAAAATTGCATGTGTTTGGAATTCAATGATTACATGCGTACTGCAATAAGCACTACAACAGGAGGCAGTTGCAATGAACAGAAGTGGGAATTTAAAAAACCGGAATCATGGAAATTAGACATGCATACGTACAAGGAACTTCATTGCGAATAATTACGGGAAACGAAGAACTACTTCATCTGATTGACGAAAGAATGAGCTATAAAACTGATCATGGGAATTCATGAATACAGGATTACAAGTATTTTACTTAATGTAGTAAGTCGTTCAACTCTGAAATGCCAAGGTATAATGCAGTCAGTGCGAAATTCTTGAAACATATGTTTCCAATACACTGATTATATACGTTCAGCGAAAAGAAATACCACAGTGGGAGGTTCTCGTG
The DNA here is from genome assembly GCF_023897955.1 of Schistocerca gregaria. Lineage (NCBI taxonomy): Eukaryota > Metazoa > Arthropoda > Insecta > Orthoptera > Acrididae > Schistocerca > Schistocerca gregaria. Next base: position 187,455,675 of record NC_064929.1, read on the forward strand.
AAGAGGAGTGGACGTATTTATAAGGGATAAGTCCGAAAAATATTAGCAGCTACAGAAAAATACGAACTTGGCAAAAGACAGTGAAGAACATTTGGTTTAATGAAGGAAGACTGAGGCTCATCCGCGAATGACTGAAATAGGACAGCGTTCTTGGTTATTCGTGAATACAGTAACAAACGTATTTTAATTAATGTTAGCAGCCAACACATATTGATGTAATGAGGGATTATGAATAGTGTATGTAATTTGCTGCTGGTACAAATACTGAGAGAACACATTCCACAGCAGGCAGTTCAGTTGATGAGGAGTGGATGTCTCCTAAAAGGTCAGTGACAAAAGTTAAACAAACATTTCAAGAAAGAAGATAACTGCCAAGGCGTATTGCAGAATACGAGAAGTTCTTGAAGTGACAAGTAAGAGTGAAATACAAAATGTTCAGAGCAGTTCGTGGACAATCAAATAAAAATATTTTTATCGATGTGCAAAGAATTGGCATACTAATAACCTGGGAAGAACGACCTGTGAATTAATACCACAGCAAACAAATGGTTCAAATGGCTCTGAGCACTATGGGACTCAACTGCTGTGGTTATCAGTCCCCTAGAACTTAGAACTACTTCAACCTAACTAACCTAAGGACATCACACACATCCATGCCCGAGGCAGGATTCGAACCTGCGACCGTAGCACACAGCAAACAGTTCAGTTGAAGAGCAATAGATGACTTTAAACGGACGAATCACAGTAATCAGAGAAACTTACGTACGAGGAAGACAACTACGGAATGTTTAAGAAACATTAGAAATATTCCAGTGACTGACGAAGAAATAAAGTACAAAAATGTTCAGTATCCTGATATAGTAGGAAATGATGACAGCTCCGTAATTCTCTGACTCTATGGATACTGCTATAAGACATACAACAGTATGAAGAGCAGTGGTCCATTAAAGGAAGGAGGAAAAAAATTTGATCTCATGAGACGTACTTCACATTTGATTGTGGCACCATACATAATCATTAACCCGGCTCCAGGGTAATAGGGTGTCCTTCCCTATTTCCCCACTGGGGTAATTCCTGTCTGGCGCGTCCACGTCGCGGGGGTGGGCATCCTACACTTCAGTAGGCCAGAGTGCTAGGATGGCTGAGTTCAGGCAGGCACCCAATCCCGTGGGATATAACACGGAACCTATGCACAGGGTTATGGGTGAATACCTTAATGGCAGCGACGGCGAAGAAGGAAGACTTCGGAACGGCGTAGCTGGCAGATAAGGCAACCCTCCTCTCTGGGGATTAAATGAGAAGAGAACCACTGCCTTGTGGTGGAGGAGAAATTCCAAAGGCTAACGGAGATACAACCAAAAGAAAATCCTTTCTTGCGTTAGGCCTAGCAAGCCAGTAGGAGAGTCTTCATATATTGCTTTCAAAACACAGACGAGCCTAGGAACGACCCACTCAGGATTTAACCCCACTGCTTCTACAAGTACTGGTGCAAATGATGGGAGACCTGATGATATTCATCAGTACAAGAAGATGGAACAAACTGGACTAAAAAATAACCTAAATATTGGCACCCTTAATATATTAACCCTCAATGCAAAAATGGAAGAAATGACAGATGTACTAACAGAGAGGAAGTTAGATATTATGGGCTTAAGCGAAACAAAGTGTAAGGGAAAAGGTGAGAAGAATTTGAGAGGAGGAGGACAATTGTGCTGGAGTGCGAATAACAGGTATGGAAGAAATGGTATGGCAGTAATGGTGAATAAGAATGTACAAAGCTGTATTGAAAATGTGAGATATATATCAGACAGGATCATAATCTTAAACCCGAGATTCCAAAAAGAAACACTAAAATTAATCCAGATTTATGCACCTCAAGTGGGATGTAGCGAAGAAGAGAAGATGGATTTTGAAAATGTGTTAGAAAACCATATAGAGAGTGCTAACATAGTGATGGGAGATTTTAGTGCACAGGTAGGCAAAAACAGAAAGGGGTTTGAGCAAGTATCGGGATGTTTTGGATATGGAGGCAGAAATGAAGACGGGAAAGACTCCTGGATTTGTGCCAGAGGTATGGAATGAAAATATCAAACAGCTGGTTTATGAAGAGAGAAAGTCATGTTATCACCAGATACAGTTGGGATGGTAGAACCAAGAGTGTAATTTATTATATTCTAGTAGATAGGGAATGGGGAGAGAAAGTAACAAATGTGTATGTAATTCAGAGTGTGGTTGCAGATGGAGACCATAGTTTACTGGTGGGACAATGGAAAATGAATATGTGTGTGAAAAATAGAAAACAGAAGAAAGTGATGAGGATACGGGATCGGAAACTGAAGAAGAGTGAATGTGCTGAGAGGTACAGAGAATTAATCACACAAAAATTTCCAAAACAAGTTTTCTGCGATGTAGAAAAAGAATGGAGTTTATTCAAAGACACTTTAGTCGAAGCAGCGCAAAAAGTATGTGGCAGAACATCTGGAAAGGAAAAAAATAAGACAGACAAGATGGTGGGATGATACCACAATCCAAGCAGATAGAAGAATAAAGGGAGCATTGAGAAAGTGGTGGAAAACTAAAAATGACGAAGACCATGAAAGATATATAGAGGAAAAGAAGAAGCGCAAAGAAATAGTGGAAACAGCAAACACAAAGGCATGGGAAGAGTTTACAAAAAAATTTGAAGATCTGAAGAGCAATGAGAAAATGTTCTATAAAATGATGAAAAATAAAAGAAAGCGTTCTGAAGTACCAGTAGAGATGGAAACAGAGGACGTTACCATTATTGAAGATCCGGGGAATATAAAAGATCTCTGGAAAGAACACTTTAAGAAGCTGTTAAACGCTCAGGAGCAGGTACATGAGGAAAAAACAAATAATGGAGAAACTGAGAGAAGTTGGAAAGCAGATTTGGGACAAATTACACGAGAAGAAATGGAAAAAGCTGTGAACAAGATCAATGAGAGGAAAGCCCCAGGACCTGATGAAGTATCAGTGGACATGACAAGAGCAGCAGGTCCAGTGGGAATGCAGTGGCTGTATAGAGTACTATCAAGCGTGTGTAGAAATGGTACAATACCTGACGACTGGAGAACAGGAGACATTGTCCCCATCTTCAAGAAAGGCAATAAAAGACTCTGTAAAAACTACAGAGAAAAAACCCTTATGAGTCATACAGCCAAGATTTTTGAAAGAATTTTACTAAATCGAATAAGTGAAAAGGCAGAAAAGGAGCTGAGTGAAGAACAGCATGGGTTTAGGAAAGGAAGAAGCACGATCGCCCTGTTGTTTTCTATCCGTCAACTTATGGAAACAAGATACGAGTAAAACAAAAGGGTGATAATGGTTTTTATAGACACAGAAAAGGCATATGACTCAGTTGACAGGGAAAGACTCTGGGAAGAAATGAAGAAGATATAGAAGATGGATACATTAATGTTATTAAGACAATGTACAGAGGGCACAATTGTAAAATTAGAACACCATTCTGAAACTCTGAAGACTTCGAAAAAAGACAAGGACTTAGGCAAGGAAGTATTCTATCTCCTGCACTTTTTAATGTTGTGATGGAGGGAATGAATAGGGCAGTTAAAGATATAGTAAAAGAAAAAGACAAAAAGATGATTTTTGCAGATGATATGGTCATATGGGGTGATAAAGTGGTGGATGTACAGTTACAGCTTGATGCGTGGAAGGAAATAATGAAAAGGTATGGATTAAAAATAAATAAGGATAAGAGTGAAGTAATGGTATTAGCAACAGAGAAAGAAATTAACGGAAATATTACCTTGAATTTGGAATAATGAGAAATAGAAAAACTCCTTATGAATAACAATTATTACATCCCTATTGTCACTTATGGTGGAGAAACATGGACAATGACAGAAAGGGACTGGAGCAGACAGCAAGCAGGGGAAATGAAATTCCTCAGAGCAGTTAAGGGAAAAACAAGAATGGACCGAGTAAAGATTGTAGAGATTAGAAAGGACTTCAAACAAAAAAGTGTGAGAGAAGAAATTGAAAGAAAGAGAGAAACATGGTACGGGCATCTTAAGAGGATGCATCGACAGAGACTCAACAAAATTATGGAAGAACTAAAGATGGATGGGAAAAGACCTAGAGGGCGTCAAAGAACACGGGGGGAAATGTGAGTGAGAATATCTGTAGAAACGAGAGGTCTGACCTAGCAGTAAGTGGAGGAAGAAAAGTGGTGGGAGTACTGAGCCAAATGTAGAGGACCCATCAGCACCCAGACCCAGCAGTAACTGGAGCGGTATTCGGATACAGATAGATAGATAGAAAAATACTTCAAATGGCTGAGGGAGAATGATCTACAAAAGTGTTCAGGAAAGTTCAGGATTACAAGTACTTTACTCAAAGTCGAAAGTCGGTCAACTCTGAAATGCTAAGGTATAATGCAATCAGTGCGAAATTCTTGAAACAGAAGTTTTGAAATACACTGATTATATACGTTCTGCGAAAAGAAATACCACAGTGGGAGGTTCTCATGAAGAGAAGTGGACGTCTTTATAAGGGATACGTCAGAAGAAACTATTAGCAACTAGAGAAAAATACGAAATAGGAAAAAGACAGTGAAGAACAGTTGGGTTAATGAAAAAAGCCTGAGGCTCATCCGCGAGTGACTGAAATAGAACAATGTTCATAGGTAATCGTAAATACAGTAATAAAAGTATTTTAATTAATGTTAAAAGACAAAAAATATTGATGTAATGAGGGATTATGAATAGTGTTTATAATTTGCTGGTTGTATAAATACTGAGAGAACAAATTCCACACCAGGCAGTTCAGTTGATGAGGACTCGATGTCTCCTAAATCCACAGTGACAAAAGTTAGACAAACATTCCTAGAAGGAAGATAATACTAAGGAATAATAACAAATGTCTCAAATTGTCTGGCTTGTAGACACTGTGCAACCATGCTAGTTGTACATGAATGGATGCATTCAAAAGCCCAAGTGACACATCTTAGACAAAGATACGTACAGGGAAGACCACTGAGCCATATTTCTGGGTAACAGATGAAGGTCTTCCCTTGACTGACGAAGAAGTACATAAATTTAAACGGCATTTCCTGAACACGGATATAAGGGTTTCTTAATCGATGCGCAAAGAGCTGAAACACTATTAAAAAGGAGGAAAAATTATATGTCTTCATAATTTGCAGATTACATACGTACTGCAATAAGAAATACCACAACAAGCACTTCAATTGAAGAGCAGTCGATGTCTTTAAATATGGAATCAGAGAAGTTAGAAAGACATATCTTCAAGCAAGGCATTTGCGCCCACTTTGTGGTAAACGGAGGAAATGCTTCAACCGTTCGACGAACAAATCCGCTACAAAAACATTCAATCAAAGGTATTTTAATCAATTTGCAAAAACTGCAATGCTAAGCACTACCGCAACTGTTTGAAATCTCTCAGGCTATAGATATTGCAATAATAAATAGCACGGCAGTCAGTTCAGTTGAAGAGCACTAACTCTGTTTAATCTTCGTTGTCGGAAAGAGTACAAACATAGAGGTACAAGGAAGACAACTGTTAAGAAATTTTGGATAGCGGAGGAAGTACGTCAAATAGCTATTTTAACCAGTGTGAAAGCAACTGCCATACTAAAATACCGTGGATAAATTGCATCTATTTCACTGATTACATGCGTACAGGGATAATTAGCATAAGAGGAGGCAATTGCAATGAACGGGAGTGAGTATTTCAAAAATGGGAATAAGAGAAACTTGACACTCATACGTAGAAGGAAAATCATTGCGAAGAATTACATGAAACAAAGAACTACTTCGACTGATTGACGAAAAAATGGGCTATAAAATGTTGAGAAATTAGGGTCCAAACACTCGCAAAGAAACGTAAACAAACGGTACGTGTGTACCATGTCAATAGCTGTGCTTAGCTCAAACTTCAGAGGCGTGATTTGTCACCCCAGCTAATGTTTGGTGGGCCGCGGGCTGTCAGGTAAACTGAGGTGGTGCCGGGAACTAGGATGTGAGAATGTCAGAAAGGAACGCGGTGGCCCATATTGAGAAATCGTCTTCACCCAAGTGATTGGCATAAAAAGACTTACGAAAGTAATCAGTTGATCGAGTCAAAGGCGCAGGAAGTTAATACGTGTGCATGTATAATAACCTAGCTCGAGGACAATTATATAGAACTATAGAACGTGGATAGACTGGTACTATTTATGTGGGATAGCAAATTCCACGGATGGCCAAAACGCATGGGCGCAGGACAGACAAAATACCATCCGCTAGAAGCAGGCTAAAATTAAAGGGGCTGAATAACCCATTCTTCAATTAATTGGGGTCAGTGATAGTATTTGATGACTACACATGGATCAGCGTGTAAAGTTACTATACTAAATTCTAAGCGCTATTGACTAGAAATGGGTCAAATTAGTATAATAGGCTTAATGTAATGGCGTGAAAGGACGTGAAACGCCGCCTTCATCGTCCTTAATATTTAATGACCGGCCGAGGTCATTTTGAATAGTGCTATCGGATATGTAGCAAGGCGGTGTATAAAGAACCTAAAGCTAAGCTAGTTTCTTAAAATCAGGTACTTGAGTTACTGAACCATGAAGTTTAATCAGGTCAGGTGTTTGAACGCATATGGTGTAAAACAGACAAACTACCTTTATGTTCTAATAGCTGTTGACGTGAAAGGTCAAATAATGTAACGGTCTTAATATACATGCATGAAAGGAACGTCGCTGTCATCGCGCTCATTATCTACTGACCGACATAGGTCAAAGTGATTAGTGCTACCAAGTGTTACCAAAATGAAATGCAAACTTATGAGTATATGGTGAAGAGACGTACCATGTCACTTTTTTTTAAAAAAAAGGTTAAGGATTTATTTCCTAATTTGAGACCAGAGCTCCTTGCATCCTTGCATCACCATAGTCGACATGGATAATTATAATTAAGTGGGAATGGCTATTTGGACCATATTAGAAATATTAAAGCTTGTAAGAAGTGAGAATACTGTGAACATGTGCAAGAATGATTCATTGTAAAGCTTTAAATGAAAGAAAAAAGCTTATGTATTGTATTAGTGTGTCAACGTTTGTAACGGCACCCGTCATAACTAAGATAAAGGAAAATAGAGCGTGACTGAACGAATTGACCATCCGTGATATTAAGCGACCGCATGAATGCATCGGCTACCTTCTATTTCGTTTGGTAGAATGTGAAGCGCTGAGCATGAGGATAAAACATGCGAAAACAATTTATTTTTATTTTTAACTGGAATTGATCGATAAGGGTGCAGTATTTGTCATACCTTAGACGTTTAAAAATTTCCAATTTTTCTATGTCTAATTTCATACCCCTAAGTGGAGAATGAAGCAGCTCGGTACTGGCCTGCGGATTAGGCGCGTGAGACACTTGTTGGAGATGTTCAGCGAAGGTGGAACCTCGCGTACCGCTATCACTTCTGCTGGTAATATGATTCTTATATCTAATAGCTAGAGCTCGAACTGTTTGACCGACACAATATTTCGGACAGTCACGGTAGGTTTTAAGTAAACGACATAATTTGCAAATTATTTTACCTATGTAATTGGTTCGTCATCTACTGCATCACCTAATGTGGAACCTGTTTATTTTTTTTCTTACTGTACATTCGTAATACTAAGTGTGAAATGTAACCGTTATTTTTACCGATAGTTTCCAGGGTAACTAAAACCGTTTTTAGCGACTCCGGGGAAGGAGGATAGCTATGACACAGTGTAGAGTTGAATGAAACAAGGCCGTTTTTTGGGTTTGCGGATGTGCAGAGTCACCACTAATAATGTTATCAGAATATGTTTTTTTCGATGAGTATTAAAAGGAATGTGGCTGCCCACTATAGTGAAGGTGAGATTCAAATAATTTAAGGACATCGTAGAGGACTGTATATCATACATGGAATTGATGTTTTCTTAAAACTTGTTATATATTTAAAATAAAGTGTTCTATTTCTTTTGGAGTGCCAATAGTGACAAAGATTATATCGTCAAAACATCTTGCATATAATTTTATTTTACTCTAAATCTATGCATTCCTGGAGAAAAATTCAGATTCATTTAACGCTTTATAATGAGTGATACGTGTATATGTTCACAGTACTCTCACTTCTTACAAGCGCGAATATTTCTAATATGGTGCAAATAGTCATTCCCACTTAGTTATAACTATCCAAGTCGAATATGGTGATGCAGGGATGTTTTTAGTAATATTCATTCCAAGTCCGAACTCTGGGCTAAAATTAGGAAATAAATCTATAACCATTTTTTAAAAAAAACGTTTAAGTGACATTGTACGTGTCTTCACGATATATATATATAAAATTTCATATCATTTTGGTAACAATACCAATCATTTTGAAGTCTGTCCGTCTGGAGACAATAAGGCAGATGAAACCGACGTTGTACGTATTTTCACGCATGTATATTAAGCCCGTTACATTATTTGACCTTTCAGTTCAACAGCTATTAGAACTTAAAGGTAGTATGTCTGTTGAACCCTATATGCGTTCACAGACCTCACTTGATTAAGCTTCATGGTTCAGTATTTCAAGTACTTGATTTTAAGAAACTAGTTTAGCTTTGGGTACTTTTTACAGTATTTTGCTACATATCCGATGGCACTATTCAAAATGACCTCTGTACCTCTGTCGTTCATTAGATATTAAAGACGACGAAGTCAACGTTCCACGTCCTTTCACGGAATTACATAAGTATGTCAATTTGACCCTTTTGTGGTCGATAGAGCTTAGTATTTCATACAGTAACTTTACACGCTTATCCAAGCGTAATCATAAACACAATCACAGATCTCAAGTACCTGAATAATGTGTTATTCATCCCACATATTTATAACCTGCTTCTAGCTGATGGCATTTTGTCTTTCCTGCGTAAATGCGTTTTGACCATCCTTAGAATTTGCTATTCCACATATATAGTTTCAGCATTCCACGTTCTATAGTTATATAAAATTGTCTTCGCCCTAGGACATTACATAAACACACGCATTAACTAGCTGCGCCTTTGACCCATTCGTCGGATCACTTTCGTAACACATTTTATGACACTCACATGGAAGAAGACAATTTCTCAATTTGAGCAGGGCGTTCCTTTCTGACACTCTCACACCATACTTGCCGGCGCCACCTCAGCTTAACTGATTGCCCGCGGCCAACAGAACGTTGGCTGGGGGTGAGGAAGCACGCATCTGACGTTTGAGCTAAGGACAACTATTGACATAGCACATACGTACCGTTTACTTTACATTTTATTCGAGTAGTGTGCCCCTTGGGGAATTTTGTATCATTGTTGGACCATGGTTTGTAGTTTTAGTGTGTTCCGAAGATGGCGTGCTTATCCGCGACGAAACCTTGGTCAACAACCGGTTTCTATTCGCAGTCGAGGCGGATACTTTATAACAACTGTAAAAATGTTCATGGGAATCCATGAATACAGAAATACAAGTATTTTACACGATGTTGAAAGTCTTTCAGTGTTGAAATGCTACGGAACAATCCAACCTGCGTGAATTTCTTGAAACATGTGTTTGAAATACACCGATTAATACGTTCTGCGAAAAGAAATACCAAAGTGGCAGGTTCTCATGAAGAGGAGTGGAAGTCTTTACAAGGGATGAGTAAGAGGAAAATATTAGCAGCAAGAGAAAAATACGAAATAGGGAAAAAGACAGTGAATAACAGTAGGTTTAATGAAGTAAAACTGAGGCTCATCTGCCAATGACTGAAACAGAAAAACGTTCTTGGGTATTCGTGAATACATGTGCATAGGTTAGCAAAATAGTTTAGAATAATGACATGACTTTGAAATTGTGAAAGGCTGCTTCCATCAGAAAACCACAGGAGAAAGGTCAGTTGAACAGCGATAATGCGATCAAGTTACTCAAACATCTGTACAATGAAGGTAGCCTAAATGGAATTTTTGGCTAACAGAACAAAAACTTCACCTGACTGACGAAAGAATGAAGTAGAAAATGTTTAGGGTAGTTACTGATTGCTGCCGAAACACAGGGGGAATATCACGTGTTTCAAAGTCATAGCTTATACACATTATCCGATAAGAAAAACCATTGAAGGCAGTTCAGTTGTTGAGTGGTGGATGTCTTCAGAATGGAGAATCAGAGACGATAGACAAAGATACGTAGAGGGAAAATCACAGCGACGAATTTACTGGAAACAGATGAACTACTTCACCTGATTGACGAAGGAATTACCTACAAAAATGTTCAGAGGGCATCATGATTAGAGAAATACAAGTAATTAACCAATGTGGAAAGTTGTGTGATTCTGAAATACTGAGGAATAATTAAAAATATTTCAAATTGTGTCGGATGTACATACTGTGTAGCCATGTTAGTTGAACAGGGTTGGATACATATAAAGGCGCTAGTGACAGATGTTACACAAAGGTACGTACTGGGAAGACTGCTCAAAAAATATTTCTGGGTAAGAGAAGGAGGTCACTTCACTGACGAATGACTGAATTACAAAAATGTTCAGGGCATTTCCTAAACACGCATGTTAAGGTTTTTTAATGGAAGTGCAAAGAGCTGGCACATTATCATAATGGGGGAAAATCACGTCTGCTTATCATTCGCTGATTACATACGCACTGCGATAAGAAAAACCTCAAGAAGCACTTAAATTAAAGAGCAGTCGATGTCTTTAAGTTGGGAATCAGAGAAGTTAGAAGACATACGTACAGAAGAAATTGTTCCAATCATTTAACGACAAAATGCGCTTCAAAAACATTCAGGTTGCTTTATTAATACACAATCAGAGCTAAGTTATTCAATGTGCAAAAACTGTAATGGTAAGCAGTATCGCATCTCTTTGAAATCTCTCAGGTTATAGATATTGCAATAAGAAATAGCACAGCAAGTAGTTCAGTTGAGGAGCACTGACTCTCTTTTAACTTCAGTGTCGGAGAAAGTACAAACACAGAGGTACAAGGAAGACAACTGTAAAGCCATTTTAGATAGAACAGGAAGTACATGAAATAACGACGAAAGAACGGTGTACAAAAATGTTTATTTCAAATCATGGATACCGAATGTATAGGTATTTATTCAGTGTGAAAAAACCTGCCATAATGAAATACCTGGGGAAAATATTATGTGCTTGGAATTCACTGGTTACTTGTGTTCTGCCATAAGCACTACAACAGTTGGCAGTTGCAATGAACAGATGTGGGCATTTCAAAAATGGGAATCAGGGAAATTAGACTAGCATACGTACAAGGAACATAATGAAGAAGAATTACGGGATACAAAGAACTACTTCATCTGATTGACGAAAGAATGAGCTATCAAAATGGTCATGGGAATTCATCATTACAGGATTACAAGTATTTTACTCAATGTCGAAAGTCGCTTAACTCTTAATTGCTAAGGTATAATGCAATCTGTGCGAAATTCTTGAAACTCCAGAATGAGATTTTCACTCTGCAGCGGAGTGTGCGCTGATATGAAACTTCCTGGCAAATTAAAACTGTGTGCCCGACCGAGACTCGAACTCGGGACCTTTGCCTTTCGCAGGCAAGTGCTCTACCATCTGAGCTACCGAAGCTTCGGTAGCTCAGATGGTAGAGCACTTGCCTGCGAAAGGCAAAGGTCCCGAGTTCGAGTGTCGGTCGGGCACACAGTTTTAATTTGCCAGGAAGTTTCAAATTCTTGAAACATATGTTTCAAATACACTGATTATATACGTTCTGCGAAAAGAAATACCACAGTGGGAGGTTCTCATGGAGAGCAGTGGACGTCTTTACAAGGTATATGTCACACAAAATATTAGCAGCCACAGAAAAATAGGAAATAGGAAAAAAGCAATGGAGAACAGTTGGTTTAATGAAGAAAGACTGAGGCACATCCGCGAATGACTGAAATAGAACAACGTCCATGGGATTATGAATAGTGTATGTAATTTTCTGGTTGTATAAACACTGAGATTACAAATTCCACAGCATGCCGTACAGTTGATGAGAACTGGATGTCTCCTAAAAGGATAGTGCCAAAAGTTTGACAAACATTTCTAGAAAGAAGATAATTGCCAAGACATATTGCGGAACACGAGAAGTACTTGATGTGACAGGTAAAAGTTAAGTACGAAATGTTCAGAGCAGTTCATGAACAGTCAATTAATGATATTTTCATCGATGCGCAAAGAATTGGTATACTAAAAAAACTGGGAAGAAAAACATGTTTTTAATATTCATTCATTTTATCTCTAGTACAAGAAGTAATACTAGGACAAAAAGTTCAGTTGGAGAGCAATGGATGACTTTAAATGGCACAATCACAGTAATCAGAGAAACTTACGTACTAGGAAGACAACTGCGGAATGTTTATGAAACATAATAATCCAGTGAATGACACATAAATAAGGTACAAATATGTTCATTATCCTATTATAGTATGAAATGATGACAGCTTCGTATTTCTCTGAATCTATGGATACTGCGATGACAAGACACACAACAGTATGAATAGCAGTGGAACATTAAAAGAGGCAACAAAAAAAAAATTTGGTCTCATGAGATATACTTCAAATGGCTGAAGGAACAATGATCTAAAAAAGTGTTCAGCTATGTTCATGACTACGGAAGTGAAAGTATTGTTTTGTATGTGCTAAGATGTGAGATACTGATATACTGAGCAATGATGACATCAATTTGTAACTCTATGAGGAAATAGGCAGGGCATAAAAAATACTACAGTAGGTAGTTTAGTTTAACTGAAGCGTATTCTAGAAAGAAATTAAAGAAAAATGGATTCGAGGAATATACCAGCGTCAAATTTTTGGGTACCAGAGTAAATACTTGATCTGACTGACGCAGGAAAGCATTACAAAGCCATTCAAACAATATCATCAATACACTAAATTAAGATGTTCGTACATGTGCAAAGACATAGGTTACAGAAATAGTGAAGAATCGTGACATGATTTTGAAATTGTTTCCATAAGAAAACCACAGGAAAGACTTAAGTTGAACATCGATAATGCGTTCAAATGGGAAAAATAAGAGAAGTTACACTAACATCTTTACAAGTTCCACAAACAATTCTAGAAGGAAGATAATTGCAAAGACTTATTGCGAAACAGGAGAAGTATTACATCTGACATATAAGAGTGAAGCACGACATGTTTAGAGCCGTTCATGAATATAATGAAGGCAACTTAAACGCCGTTTTTGGGTAACAGGAAAAAACTGATTACTGACTTAGAGATACGTTATTTTTGTGTGTAACTACGTAAAGTCCTGAAATATAGGGGAAATATCACGTGTTTGATATTCTGAGCTTATACAAATTTTTCGGGAAGAAATACGATTGAAGGCAGTCCTGTTGACCATCAGTGGATGCCTTGAAAATGGAGAATCATAGGCATTAGACATATATACGTAGAGGGAACATCACAGCGACGAGTTTACGGGAAACAGATGAACTACTTCACCTGAGTGACGAAGGATTGACCTACAAAAGGTGTCAAAGCAAACATAATTAGAGAATACAAGTAATTAACGAATGTGGTCAGTCGTGTGATTCTGAAATGCTAAGGAATAATCACAAACATTTCAAATTGTCTAGGCTGTGCATACTGTGTAGCCATGCGAGTGAAGTGGAGTTTATGCAGTTAAAAGCAGTAGTGACAGATGTTAGACAAATATACCTACAGTGAATACCGCTGCGAGGGATTTTTGGGATACAGAAGATCTTTAACCAACTGACGAAAGACTGAAGTAGAAAAATGTTCACGGCAAATTGAGAGTGCAGACATAAAGTTATTTTTATCGGTGTGGAAAGAGCTGACACACTATTATTATGGGAAAAATCGCATGTGTTTGTAATTCGCTGATTACTGAAGAAGAACTGAAGAGTAGCGGAAGAAGTACATCAGATAACTTACGAAACAATTGCATGGAAAAATGCTAATCGCAAATCATGGATACAGAATTATAGATATTTTAGTCAGTGTAAAGACACCTGCCACACTGAAATACCGGAGAAAAATTGCATGTGTTTGGAAATGAATGATTACATGCGTACTGTGATAAGCAGAACAACAGGACACAGTTGCAAAGAACAGAAGTGGCTATTACAAAAACGGGAATCAGAGAAACTAGGCAAGCATACGTACAAGGAACATCATTGCGAAGAATTACGGGAAACAAAGAACTACTTCAACTGATTGATGAAGGAATTAGCTATAAAAATGTTGAGAACTTATAACATTGCAGTGCGTCAGCAATCGTGAATAATTTAATGGTTATGGAGAATCCGCCTCGTTTGTGAATGGAAAACGGATGTTGACCTAGGTTTCGGCGCGGATCACCACGCCTTCTTCCGAACACAAGTAAACTACAAACTGCCTAAAGAGGCATGGATCAACATTAACACAGAACGCCCAAAGGGGCCAAAGACTCGCATAAAAAAGTAAAATTAACGGTACGTGTGTACCATGTCAGTAGATGTACCTAGCCTAAACGTCTGAAGCGTGCTTTCCCAGCGCAGCCAACGTTCGGTGATCCCCAGGGTCTCAGGAAATCTGTGGAGGTGCCGGCAGTTAGGTTGTGAGAATTTCAGAAAGAAATGCACATGCGGAAATTGAGAAATCGTCTTCTTCCGTGTGATTGACATAAAATGTGTTACGAACGTGATCCGATGACCGGGTCAAAGGTGCAGCAAGTGAATGCGTGTGTATGTATAATTTACTAGCTCGAGGGCAAGTTTATAGAACTATAGAACGAGTATAGGCTGAAACTACATATGTGAGTTAGCAAATTTCAATGATGGGCAAAACCCATGCCCACAGGACATACAAAATACCATCAGCTAGAAGCAGGCTACAAATATGTCGGATGAATAACCCATTGTTTTGTTAATTGGGGTCTGTGATAGTATTTATTGTCTACGAATGGATAAGGGTGTAAAGTTACTATACTAAATTCTAAGCGCTATTGACTAGAAAAGGGTCAAACTACTATAACAGGCTTAATGTAATTGCGTGAAAGGACATGCAACGTCGCCTTCATCGGTCTTGATATCTAATGACCGGCCGAGGTCATTTGGAATAGTGTTGTCGGATATGTAGAAAAACGGTGTAAGAAAACCTAAAGCTAAACTACTTACTTAAAATCAGGTACTTTATATACTGAACTATGAAGTTTAATCAAGTGAAGTCTTTGAACGCATATGGCGTTCAACAGTCAAACTACCTTTACGTTCTAGTGGCTATTGACGTAAAAGGTCAAGAAATGTAACTGCCTATATATACATGCGTGAAAGAAACGCCGCTGTCTTCGCCCTTATTATCTATCGACCGACAAAGTGATGAGTGCTATCAAGTGTTACCAAAACGATATGCAAAGTTATGTGTATATCGTGTAGGGACCTACCATGTCACTTAAACGTTTTTTTAAATAATGTTAAGGATTTATTTCCTAATTTTAGGCCACAGCTCGGACTTGGAATGATATGACTAAAATCATCCTTGCATCATCATATTCTACTTGGATAATTATGACTAAGTGGAAACGGCTATTTGCACCATATTACGAGGGTCGATCGAAAAGTAATGCCTCCCTTTTTTTTCTACTTAAAAAAATTAAGTTAAGTGAAAAATTTGAATTTGGCGCCATTCCTCAAACCACCTTCTGCAATCCACTGCAGTAGTAACTTTCTGTGTCAACAGGTGGCAGCACAGCAGAAGTTTGTAAGATGGCCGACATCAATGTTCGTTTGAGACAGCGTTGTGTGATTGTATTCTTGAATGCAGAAGGTGAAACGCCCATACGCATTCTTGAAAGACTGAAGAACGTGTATGGTGTTGTGACAGTGGATGTCAGCACTGTTAGACGATGGGTTCGTCGTTGTAAGGAAGCTGAAGGGCAAACACCGTTGACTGACGAAAAGCGGAGCGGCAGGCCGGTGAGTGCAGTGACTCCACACAACATTCAGCAAGTTGATGACATCATTCGTGGTGACCGTCGGGTGACTGCAGATGAAGTGTGTCGCATTATTTCTCTTAGTAAAGGCAGTGTGATCACGATTATTAAACAATTGGGGTACTCAAAAGTTTGTGCACGGTGGGTTCCAAGAATGTTAACCGATCAGAATAAAGAGGCAAGGAAAACAATAGCCTCCCAACACTTGCAGCGCTTCCGTTTGGAGGGAGATGAGTTTCTGTAAAAAATTGTGACCGCGGACGAAACATGGGTGCATTTTTTTGAACCCGAATCAAAGAGGCAGTCAATGGAGTGGCGTCACACAAGCTCGCCGAGGAAGAAAAAATTCAAAACTGTGCGAACGGCAGGGAAAGTTATGGCAACAGTTTTCTGGGATACAGAGGGTGTGATTCTGGTTGATTTTTTGGAGCAGGGATGCACAATAAATTCTGTTCAATACGTCACAACCCTCAAAAAACTTAAAGCAGGTCTTCAGCGAGTTCGCCCAACAAAATCAATGGCAGATGTTCTTCTTTTGCATGACATTGCAAGACCACACACCAGTCGTCACACCTCTGACGAGATTGTCAAAATTGGAAGGGAAGTTTTGCCTCATCCCCCATACACCCCTGACCTGGCACCATCAGACTTCCATCTGTTCGGGCCACTAAAAGAAGCTCATCGTGGAATTCATTTTGAAGATGAGGAGGCCGTCAAAACACCCGTGCGTCAATGGCTTAGGAAGCAGAGCTGTGATTTTTACCGTGCTGGGATACATGCCCTTGTTCAAAGATGGACCAAAACTGTAGAGGTGGGCGGAGATTACATTGAAAAATGACAAAATGATCCTCAATGTTGTGGTTTTCAACCTATGTAATTGCATTTAAGTTTCCTGACAATTAAACGTAGACAAAAAAATAGGAGGCATTACATTTTGACTGACCCTCGTAGAAATACTGGAGCTTGTAAGAAGTGAGAATACTGTGACCCTGTACAAGAATCACTCATTGTAAGGCTTCAAATGAAAGAAAGAAGCCTGTGTATTGTATTAGTGTTCCCACGTTCGTAACGGCAGCCGTCATAACTAAGAATAAGGGAAAATAGAGCGTGACTGTACGAATTGACCGTACGTGACACCAAGCGACCGCATGAATGCTTCGGCTACCTTCAATGTCGTTTGGTAGAATGTGAAGCACTGAGCATAGGGATAAAACCTTCGGTTTTTTTTGTTTTTTAAGTGGATTTGATCGAAATGGGTGCAGTAATTGTCATACCATAGACGTTTAATAATATCCGTTTATTCAAATACGTCTAATTTCATACCCGTAACTTCAGATGAAGCAGCTCGGTACAGGCCGGCGGATGAGGCGGGTGAGCCATTTGTACGAGATGTTCAGCGAAGGTGGAACCTCGCGTACCGCTACCACTTCTGGTGATAATATGATCCTTGTATCTAGTAGCTAGCGCTCGACCTGTTCGACCAATATAATTTTTACGACTGTGACGGCAAGTAATTTCGTAAACCCCAGACTGAGAATGTTTATCACCATCGACTGGTAAAGAGTGGATTAGGTTCATTTTCAAATTATTATTAGTGGAGTAGGCTGCTCTAAATCTATAGGTTTTAAGTAAACGTCTTAATTTGTAACTTATTTTACCTTTGAAAGGAACAGATATAATTGCCATTTTGCGTCATCTTCCGCATCACCTAATTTGGAAGCCGAATTGTAATTTATATTTGTTTTCTTACTGTACATGCGTCTTACTAAGTGTGAATTGTAACCGTTATTTTAAGCGACGGTTTCCAGCGTAAATAATTCCCATTCTAGCGGCTCCAAGTAAAGGGGGATAGCCATGCTACCATATAGAATTGAAAGAAAGAAGGCCATTTTTTGAACTTGCGGATGTGTAGAGTCACCAGGAATAATGTTATCGGGAAAGGTGTTTTTCCATATATATTAAAGCAATGTGACTCTCCACTACAGTCAAGGCGAGATCTTATTAATGTAAGGACCTCGTAGAGGACTCAATTTCATATGTGAAACTGATGTTTGCATGAAACTCATTAAATATTGAAAGTATTTGGTCTATTTCAGGGAGAGCATGAGGGAAAATTTGAAAGGAATGGGGGACAGAAATACAGTAGAAGAAGAACGGGTAGCTTTGAGGGATGAAGTAGTGAAGGCAGCAGAGGATCAAGTAGGTAAAAAGACGAGTGCTAGAAGAAATCCTTGGGTAACAGAAGAAATATTGAATTTAGTTGATGAAAGAAGAAAACATAAAAATGCAGTAATTGAAGCAGGCAAAAAGGAATACAAACGTCTCAAAAATAAGATCGATAGGAAATGCAAAATGGCTAAGCAGGGATGGCTAGAGGACAAATGTAAGGATGTAGAGGCTTGTCTCACTAGGGGTAAGGTAGATACTCCCTACAGGAAAATTAAAGAGACCTTTGGAGAAAAGAGAACCACTTGTATGAACATCAAGAGCTCAGATGGAAACCCAGTTCTAAGCAAAGAAGGGAAAGCAGAATGGTGAAAGGAGTATATAGAGGGTCTATACAATGGCGATGTACTTGAGGATAATATTATGGAAATGGAAGAGGATGCAGATGAAGATGAAGTGGGAGATACGATACTGCGTGAAGAATTTGACAGAGCACTGAAAGACCTGAGTCGAAAAAAAAGCCCCCGGAGTAGACAACATTCCATTGGAACTACTGACGGCCTTGGGAGAGCCAGTCCTGACCATCTGGTGAGCAAGATGTATGAAACAGGCGAAATACCCTCAGACTTCAAGAAGAATATAATTCCAATCCCAAAGAAAGTAGGTGTTGACAGATGTGAAAATTACCGAACAGTCAGTTTAATAAGCCACAGGTGCAAAATGCTAACACGAATTCTTTACAGACGAATGGAAAAAACTAGTAGAAGCCGACCTCGGGGAAGATCAGTTTTGATTCCGTAGAAATACTGGAACACGTGAGGCAATACTGACCTTACGACTTATCTTAGAAGAAAGATTAAGGAAGGGCAAACCTACGTTTCTAGCATTTGTAGACTTAGAGAAAGCTTTTGACAATGTTGACTGGAATACTCTCTTTCAAATTCTAAAGGTGGCAGGGGTAAAATACAAGGAGCGAAAGGCTATTTACAATTTTTACAGAAACCAGATGGCAGTTATAAGAGTCGAGGGGCATGAAAGGGAGGCAGTGGTTGGGAAGAGAGTGAGACAGGGTTGTAGCCTATCCCCGATGTTATTCAATCTGTATATTGAACAAGCAGTAAAGGAAACAAAAGAAAATTTCGGAGTAGGTATCAAAGTCCATGGAGAAGAAATAAAAACTTTGAGGTTCGCCGATGACATTGTAATTCTGTCAGAGACAGCAAAGGACTTGGAAGAGCAGTTGAATGTAATGGACAGTGTCCTGAAAGGAGGATATAAGATGAACATTAACAAAAGCAAAACGAGGATAATGGAATGTAGTCGAATTAAGTCGGGTGATGCTGAGGGAATTAGATTAGGAAATGAGACACTTAAAGTAGTAAATGAGTTTTTCTATTTGGGAAGCAAAATAACTGATGATTGTCAAAGTAGAGAGGATATAAAATATAGACTGGCAATGGCAAGGAAAGCGTTTCTGAAGAAGAGAAATTAGTTAACATCGAGTATAGATTTAAATGTGAGGAAGTCATTTCTGAAAGTATTTGTATGGATTTTAGCCATGTATGGAAGTGAAACATGGACGATAAATAGTTTGGACAAGAAGAGAATAGAAGCTTTCGAAATGTGGTGCTACAGAAGAATGCTGAAGATCAGATTGTTAGATCACATAACTAATGAGGAGGTATTGACTAGGATTGGGGAGAAGAGACGTTTGTGGCATAACTTGACCAGAAGAAGGGATCGGTTGGTAGAACATGTTTTCAGGCATCAAGGGATCACCAATTTAGTATTGGAGGGCAGCGTGGAGAGTAAAAATCGTAGAGGGAGACCAAGAGATGAATACACTAAGCAGATTCAGAAGGATGTAGGTTGCAGTAGGCACTGGGAGATGAAGAACCTTGCACAGGATAGAGTAGCATGGAGAGCTGCATCAAACCAGTCTCAGGACTGAAGAACACAACAACAATAACATTGGTCTATATCATTTTGAATGCCATTAATGACAAAGATTATATCGACAACATACCTGCATAAAATTTTATTTTACTCAAAATCAAAATCTCCGCATTAATGATCAAAAATCGGATTCCATAAAGTTCCAATAAATTTCAGAAAGAATACCAGTTAGCGGGATTCCCGTAGCTAATCAGAAGGGTTGAGAATACATTTTATCATTGAAATCCAATATCTGGTATTCTTTCCGAAACTTTTCTTCACTCTATAAAATCAGATTTCTTCTCCAGTATAGGAGAGATTTTGATTCTGAGTGAAATAAAATTTTATACAAGATATCTTTACGATACAATATTTGTTATTAATGGTAATCCAAAAAAAACAAAGACCACATATTTACAATATTTAACGAATTTCATGAAAACATCAATTTCGCGTATGTAATCGAGTCCTCTACGAGGTCCTTAAATTATTTAGGTCTCACGTTCACTATAGTGGACGGCCATATGGCTTTTAATATACATCGCAAAATACATAGTCTGATAACATTATTCCTGCTGGCTCTCATTTCATTCAAGTTTACATAGTGGTTTGGCTAATCCCCCTACCCCGGAGGCGATAGAAACTGAATTAGATACGCCGGAAACTATCACTAAAAATAGCGGGTTACAATTGACACTAAGTAAGACGAAAATTAGTAAGAAAATGAGTAAAAATAATATTACGACTTCTACATTAGGTCATGCAGTCGATGACGAAACAGTGTCAATTATATCTGTTACTTTCAGCGGTAAAATAAGTTACAAATTAGAACGTTTACTCAAAACCTATGAATTAAAAGTAGCTTTCTAAACATACAATAATTCGAATAACAACCATATCTACCCTTACAATTCGCTGGTAATAAACTTTCTCTGTCTGGAGTCTACAAAAATACTTGAGGTGATTGTCCGAAATATCTTAGTTATGACGGCTGTCCTTTTAAATGTGGGGCACTAATACAATACACTCGCTTTTTCTTCATTCAACGCCTTACAATGAGGGATTCTTGTACATCTTCACAGTATTCTCACTTCTTACAAGCTCCAATATTTCTAATATGGTCCAAACAGACATTCCCATCTACTTATAATTATCCAAGCCGATTGTGGTGATCCAAGGTTGTTTTTAGCCATATTCATACCAAGTCCGAGCTCTGACCTAAAATTAATAAAAAATTCTTTAGCCTTTTTTAATAAAAAACGTTGAAGTGACGTCGTACGTCTCTTCACAATTTACAGATAACTTTGAATACCATTTTGGTAACACCTGATAGCACTAATCACTTTGACGTCTGTCGGTCAATAAATAATAAGGTCGATGAAAGCGACGTCGTACGTATATTCGCGCATGTATATTACGCCCGTTACATTATTTGACCTTTCACGTCAACAGCTATTAGAACTAAAAGATAGTTTGCCTGTTGAACGCTATATGCGTTCACAGACCTCACTTGATTAAGCCTCATGGTTCACTACTTCAAGTACTTGGTTTTAAGAAACTATTTTAGCTTTGGGTGCTTTTTAAATTATTTTGCTACATATCCGATTCAAAATGACCTCTGTCGTTCATTAGATATTAAAGACGACGAAGTCAACGTTGCACGTCCTTTCACGGAATTACATAAGTATGTCAATTTGACCCTTTTGTGGTCGATAGAGCTTAGTATTTCATATAGTAACGTAGTATAAGGGCGACGAGATCAACGTTGCACGTCCTTTCATGGAATTATATTAAGTCTGTCATACTAACTTGACTCATTTGTGGTCAATAGCGCATAGTATTTATTATAGTAACTTGATACGTTTAGCCAGGCGTAATCATCAAATACAATCATCGACACAAAGTAATTGAAAATGGGTTATACATCCCCCACATTTATAACCTGCTTCTAGCTGATGGTATTTTGCCTCTCCTGCGTGGATGCGTTTTGACCATCCGTGGATTTTGCTATCCCACATATATAGTTTGATCATATCAACGTTCTATAGTTACATGAAATGTCTTCGCCCTACGACTTCATACATATACACGCATTAACTTGCTGCGCCTTTGACCCGCTCATCGGATCACTTTCGTAACCCATTGTATGACACTCACATGAAATAAGACGATTTCTCACTTTTCGCATGCGCGTTCATTTTTGACACTCTCACAGCCCACCTGCCGGCGCCACTGAGAGCCTGCGGCCTACAGAACGTTGGCTGGGTTGAGGAAGCACGCTTCTGACGTTTGAGCTAAGTACAGGTACTGCCATGGTACACACGTAAGGTTTATTTTACATATTATGCGATTATTTCGCCCCTTTGTTCATTCTGTATCAATGTTGGACCATTCCTCTTTTAGATAGTTTGTAGTTTTAGAGTGTTCCGAAGATGGCATGCTTATCCGCGCCGAAATCTTCGTCAACATCCGCTTTCTATTAGTAGTCGAAGCGGAATCTTTACATTAATTGTAAAAATGTTCATGAGAATACATGAATACAGAAATACAAGTATTTTGCAAGATGTTGAAAGTCGTTCAATTTGCAGATGCTACGGAATAATTCAATCTGTGCAAAATTCTTGTAACATATGTGTGAAATACACTGATTATAGACGTTCTGTGAAAGGAAATACCACAGCGGGGGGATCTCATGACGAGGAGGGGACGGCGTTATAAGGAAGAAGTCGGAGAAAAATATTAGCAGCTACAGAACAATACGAAATAGGAAAAAGACACTGGATAACAGTTGGTTTAATGAAGAAAGACTGAAGCTCGTCCGTGAATGACTGAAACAGAACGACGTTTATGGGTATTCGTGAATACAGTGTTAAACGTATCTTAATTAAAGTTAGAGGCAACACATATTGATGTAATGACGGATTATGAATAGTGTATGTAATTTGCTGCTGGTACAAATATTGAGAGAACAAATTCCACAGCAGGCAGTTCAGTTGATGAGGACTGGATGTCTCCCAAAAGGACTGTGACAAAAGTTAGACAAACATTTCTAGAAAGAAGATAACTGTCAAGACATCTTGCGGAACACTTTAGAGTGAAGTACGAAATGTTCAGAGCAGTTAATGAACAATCAAATATATTTTCATCGATGTGAAAAGCTCTGGCATACTAAAATACTGGGAAGAACGACATGTCTTTAAAATTCATTGATTATATCTGTAGTACAAGAAGTAATGCAACAGCAATCAGTTCAGCTGGAGAGAAATTGATCACGTTAAATGGGACAATCGCAGTAGTCACAGAAACTTACCTACAAGGAAGACAACTGCGGAATGTTTAAGAAACATAAGAAATACTCCAGTGAATGACGAAGAAATAAAGTACAAATATGTTCTGTATCCTGATACAGTATGAAATGATGTCAGCTTCGCAATTCTATGGATTCTGCGATAAGACGTACAACAGAATGAAGAGCAGTGGTCCATCAAAGGAGGCAAGAAAAGTATATTTCGTCTCACGAGAAATACTTCAAATATCTGAAGAAGAATGTTCAGAAAATTGAATGACAACGGAAATGAAGGTATTGTTTTGAATGTGCAATTATGTGCGATACTGATATCATAAGCAATGATTACATCAATTTGTCACTCTGTGAGGAAATACGCACGCAGTTTTACTGAAGAACATTCTAGACAAGATGAAATCACAGAAATTAAAAAAAAAATGCAATCCAGGAATATACCAGCGTAAAATTTTTGGGTACCAAAAGAATTACTGACTCACTAAGGAAACAATTACAAATATATTCAAGCGATATCATTAATACACTAGCTAAAGATGTTCGTACATGTGCAAACACACAGTTTTTCCGATACAGTTAAGAATTATGACATGAGTTTGAAATTGTGAAAGGCTGCTTACATAGGTACAGCGATGAGAAATATCACAACAAGCATTTCCATTGAAGTGCAGTCGATGTCTTTAAGTTGGGTACCAGAGAAGTTAGAAAGACATACGTACAGGGAAGCCAAATGCGAAACTTTGTGGGAAACAGAAGAAATACTTCCTACCATTTAACGAAAAAATGGGCTACAAAACCATTCACGTTGCTTCATGAATCAACAATCAGAGCTGATTTAATCAACGTACAAAAACTGTAAAACTAAGCAGTATCGCATGTGTTTCGAATCTCTCATGCTATAGATATTGCATTAAGAAATAGCACAGCAAGTAGTTCAGTTCAGGAGCACTGACTCTCTTTAAACTTGGGAGTTGGAGAAAGTACAAACACAGGGGTACAAGGAGGACAACTCTGAAGCCATTTTAGAAAGCGGAGGAAGTACTTGATATAACTGACGAAAGAATGGAGTACAAAAATTTTAAGCGCAAATCATGGATACAGAATTATAGGTATTTTAATCAGTGTGAAAACACCTGCACTAATGAAATACGTGGCGAAATTAGCATGTGTTAGTAACTCACTAATTTCTTGCGTACTTCAATAAGCACTATAACAAGAGGAGGTTGTAATGAACAGAAGTGGGTATTCAAAAACGGGAATAATGGAAATTACACAAGCATACGTACCAGGAACATCATTGAGAAGAACTACTTCAACTGACTGACGAAAGAATGAGTTACAAAAATGGTCATGGGAATTCATGATTACAGGATTACAAGTATTTTACGCAATGTCGAAAGTCGTTCAACTCTGAAATGCAAAGCTACAATACAATCTGTGCGAAATTCTTGAAACACATGTTTCAAAAACACTGATTATATACGTTCTCCGAAAACAAATACCACAGTGGAAGGTTTTGATGAAGAGGAGTGGACGTCTTTGTAGGGGATAAGTCAGAGGAAAATATTAGCAGCTAGAGAAAACTACGAAATAGGGAAAAGACAGTGAAGAACAGATAGTTTAAGAAGAAACCCTGAGGCTCATTCGCGAATGACTGAAATAGAACAACGTTCGTAAATACAGTAATAAACGTATTTTAATTAATGTTAGAAGCCAACACATATTGATGTAATGAGGTATTATGAATAGTGTATGTAATTTGCTGGTTGTATAGATACTGAAATAACAAATTCAACAGCAGGCTGTTCAGTTGACGAGGACTGGATGCCTGCAAAAGCGACAGTAACAAAAGTTAGACAAACATTTCTATGAAGATGAGACCTGACGAGACTTTTTGCGGAACACGAGAAGTACTTTATGTGACACTTAAGAGTGAAGTACGAAATGTTAAGAGAAGTTCGTGAACAATCAAATAAAGATATTTTCATCGATGTGCAAAGAACTGGCATGCTAAAATACAGGGAAAACCGACCTGTGCTTAAAATTCATTGATTATATCTGTAGTATATGTAGTAATACCACAGAAAACAGTTCAGTTGAAAAGCAACGGATGTCTTTAAATGGAAGAATCTCAGTAGTCATAGAAACTTACGTACAAGGAAAACAACTGTGGAGTGTTTACGAAACATGATAAATACTCCAGTGAATGACGAAGAAATAAAGTACAAAGTATCCTGATATAGTAACGTGATATCCTGATATAGTATCCCGATATAGCATGAAATGATGACAGCTTCGTAATTCGCTGAGTCTATGGATACTGCGATAAGACATACAACAGCATGAAGAGCATTAGTCCATGAAAAAAGGCAAAAAAAAAAAAAAATTGTCCCGTGAAAAATACTTCAAATTCCTGAAGGAAGGATGATCTACAAAAGTGTTCAGGAAAGTTCATGACTACGAAATGAAGGTATTTTTTTGAATGTGAAAGGATGTGGGATACTGAAAACCCAAGCAATGATGACACCAATTTGTAACTCTATGACGAAATAGGCACGCAAAGAAAACTACAAGGGTAGGTAGTTTAGTTTAACTGAAGCGCATTCTGGCAACGAGAAAAATCATAGAAATTAAAGAAATATGCATTCCAGGAATATATAAGCGTCTAATTTCTGCGTACTAGAGTAATTACTTCATCTGACTGACGATGGAATGAATTAAAAATATATTCAAGCGATATCATCAATACACTAGTCAAAGATGTTCGTACATGTGCAAAGACATAGGTTACAGAAATAGTTAAGAATCATGACAAGAAATTGAAATTCTGTAAGGGTTGTTTCCATAAGAAAACCACATGAGAGAAGTCACTTGAACAGCGCTAATGTGATCAAATGGAAAAAATGAGAGAAATTACACAATCATCGGTATAATGAAGGGAACCTAAAAGGAATTTTTGGGTAACAGAACAAACACTTCATCTGACTGACTAAAGAACGAAGTAGAAAATGTTTGGCGTAGTTACTGATCACTGCCATAAAGATATGTTATTCAACGTGTAGGTACGTAAAATACTAAAACACAGGGAAAATACAACGTCTTTGAAATTCATAGCTTTTAGACATTTTCCGATAAGAAATACCATTGAAGACAGTTCAATTGAACAGCGGTGAATGACTTCAAATTTTAGACTCAGTGATTTTAGACAAGAATACGTAATGGGAAAATCACTGCATCGAATTTACTGCTTCACCTGATTGACGAGGGAATGACCTACAAAAATGTTTAGAGGACATCATAATTAGATAAATATAAGTAACTAACCAATGTGACCAGACGTCTGATTCTGAAATACTAAGGAATAACAACAAATGTCTCAAATTGCTTGGGCCGTAGATACTGTGCCACGACAGTTGATCAGGAGTTGAAGCATTTAAAAGCGCCAATAACAGATGTTAGACTAACATACGTACAGGGAAGACCACTACGCCAGATTTCTGGGTAGCAGAAGAAGGTCTTCACTTGAATGACGAAGAAGTACAAAACTTTACAGGACATTTCCTGAGCACGGGTATAAAGGTTTTTTAATCGATGTGCAAAGAGCTGACACACTATCACAAAGAGGAAAAATCACATTTGTATACAATTTGATGATTACATATATATTGCGAAAAGAAATACCACAGCAAGCAGTTCAATTGAATAGCAGTCGAAGACATACGTACAAGGAAGTCAAATGCGAACACTTTCTGGGAAACAGAGCAAATGCTTCATCTATTTAACGAAAAAATGCCCTACAAAAACATTCAGGTTCCTTCATGTATACTGAATCAAAGGCATTTTAAACAATGTGCAAAAAGTGTAATGCTATGCAGAATTGCATCTGTTTGAAATCTCTCAGGCTATAGATATTGCAATAAGACATAGCGCAGCAGTCAGTTCAGTAGAAGAGCACTAACTCTGTTTAAACTTCGTTGTCGGAGTAAAACAATAGAGGTCCAAAGAAGACAACTGTGACGATATTTTGGATAGCGGATGAAGTACTTCAAATAGCTGACGAAAGG
Source organism: Schistocerca gregaria (assembly GCF_023897955.1). Lineage (NCBI taxonomy): Eukaryota > Metazoa > Arthropoda > Insecta > Orthoptera > Acrididae > Schistocerca > Schistocerca gregaria. The sequence goes on from NC_064929.1 coordinate 187,483,141, forward strand.
TGGTATACAAAAATGTTGAGATCATATCATGGACACCGAATTGGAGCTAATTTAAGCAGTGTGAAAACACCTGCCATACTAAAATACCGGAGAAAAATTGCATGAGTTTGTGTGTAACTGGTAACATCATTACGAATTATTACGCGAGACAAAGAACTACTTCGGCTGATTGACCAACGAATGGGCTATAAAAATGTTGAGAACTTAGGGGACAAACACACGCAAAAACATAAACAAACGGTACGTGTGTAATACGTCAACATGTCAATAGCTGTGCCTAGCTCAACCTTCAGAAACGTGATTCGTCACACACCCAACGTTCGGTGGGCCGAGGGCTCTCAGGTAAACTGAGGTGGTGACGGCAACATGGGTGTGACAATGTCAGAAAGGAACAGCTTGCTGATATTGAGAAATTGTCTTCATCCATTGATTGGCATAAAATGCTTTACGAAAGTGATCCGATGACCCAGTTAAAGGCGCAGGAGGATAATACGTGTGCATGTGTAATGTCCTGGCTGGAGGACATATACATATAGAACTATAGAACATGCATAGACTGAAACTATATATGTGGGATAGCAAATTCCACGAATGGTCAAAACGCATGCACGCAGTACAGAAAAAATACCGTCAGCAAAAGCAGGCTTAAAATATGGGGGAGAAATAATCCATTTTTCAATTACTTGGGGTCGGTGATAGTATTTGATGACTACGCTTTGATAAGGGTGTAAAGATAATAATTTCTAAGCGCTATTGACCAAAAAAGGGTAATGTAGTTGCGTTAAAGCACGTGCAACGTCGCCTTAATCGCCCTTAATATCTAATGACCTGCCGAGGTCATTTTGAATAGTGCTATCGGATATGTAGCAAAATAGTGTAAAAAGAACCAAAAGCTCAACTTGTTTCTTAAAATCAAGTACTTGAGGTACTGAACCATGACGCTTATTTAAGTGTGGTCTGTGAACGCATATAGTGTTCAAAAGACAAACTACCTTTAAGTTCAAATAGATGTTGACGTGTGAGGTAAAATAATGTAACGAGCTTAATATGCATTCGTGGTAGGACGTACAACGTCGCTTTCATCGCCCTTATTATCTATTGACCGACAGATTTCAAACTGATTAGTGCTATCAGTTGTTCCCAAAATGGTTTGCAAAGTTATGTGTATATCGAGAAGAGATGTACGACGTAACTTCAATGCTTTTTTTTTTAAGTTTAAGTATTTATTTCCAAATTTTAGCCCTGAGCTCGTAATTGGAATGAATATAACTAAAAACATCCTTGCATCACTCCATTCGACGTGGATACTTACAACTAAATGGGAATGGCTTTTTGGAGCGTATTAGAAATACTAGAGCTTGTAAGAAGTGAGAATACTGTGAACATGTACCACTCATTATAAGGTGTTAAATGAAAGATAAAAACATGTGTATTGCATTAGTGTACCCACGTTTCTAAGAGCACCCGTCATAACTAAGATAAAGGAAAATAGAGCGTGACTGAACGAATGGACCATCAGTGATAAGAAACCACCGAAATAATGCATCAGCTATCTTCTATGTCGTATTAACTGAAGTTGGCCCCTAAAGATGCAGTCTTTGTCTTACCACATATATGTTTAAAAATCTCCATTTTCTCTAATATGTCCAATTTCATACCATTAACTTCAGAATGATGCAGCTCGGTACTGGCCGGGGGAATAGGTGCGTGAGCCACTTGTAGGGGATGTTCAGCGAAGCTGGAACCACGAGTAGAGTCACCACTTCCGGTGGGAATGTGTCCTTATATCCAGTATCTAGCGCTCGACCTGTTTGACCGATATAATATTTCGGACAGTCACGGTAAGTAATTTTGTAAACCCCAGACTAAGAAAGTTTATCACCTGCGACTTGTAAAGAGTGGATTTGGTTGTTTGTCAATTTATAGTTAGTGGAGAAGGCTACTACAAATCCATAGGTTTTAAGCAAACGTCCTAATTTGCAACTTATTTTACCTATCTAAGGAACAGATATAACTGCCATTGGTTCGTCATCTACTGCATCACCTAATGTGGAAGCCGTATTATCATTACTTTTATTTTCTTACTGTACATTCGTCTTACTAAGTGTGAATTGTAACCGTTATTTTTACCGATTGTTTCCAGGGTAACTAACTGCGTTTCTAGCGCCTCCGGGGAAGGGGGATAGACTTGCCACGACGTAGACTTGAATGAAACAAGGCCGTTATTTGGGCTTGTGGATGTGCAGAGTCAACAGGAATAATGTTATCAGAATATGTTGTTTTTTTCCGATGTGTATTAAAATGATTGTGGCTGTCCACTATAGTGAAGGTATGATCTAAATAACTTAAGGATATCGTAGAGGACTATTTCATACATGAAATTGATGTTTTCATTAAACGCGTGAAATAGTGAAAATATGTGGTCCATTTCATTTTGAGTGCCGTTAATGACCAAGATTATATCGTCAAAATATTTTGCATAAAATTTTATTTTACTCAAGATCAAAATTCATGCATTGCTGGAAAAAAATCTGATTCTATAGACTTCAGAAATCTTTCAGAAAGAATAGCAGTTAGTGGATTTCTATGATAAAATGTATTCTCAACCCTTCACATTACCTATGTGAATCTCACTAGCTGTATTCTTTCTGAAATTTTGCAGAACTCTATAGAATCTGATTTTTTGTCCAGTAATGCAGAGATTTTGAATTTGAGTAAAATAAAATTTTATGTTAGTTAAGTTTACGATATAATCTTTGTCATTAATCACACTCAAAATGATATAGACCACATATTTACAGTATTTAACGAGTTTCATGAAAAGATCAATTTTACGTATGTAATTGACTCCTCTACCAGATCCTTAACGTATTTAGATCTCACCTTCACTATAGTGGACAGCCACATTGCTTTTAATATACATCGAAGAAATACATATTCTGCTAACATTATTCCTGGGGACTCTGTACATCCGCAAGCCCAAAAAATGGCCTTCTTTTATTCAAGTCTACATCGTGAAATGGCTATCCCCCTTCTCCGGAGGCGATAGAAACGGAATTAGTTACGCTGGAAACTATCGCTAAAAATAACTGTTACAATTCACCCTTAGTAAGACGAATATATAGAAAGAAAATGAATAAAAATGATCAAACCACTGATTACAATGGCTTCAGATTCTTCAAAAGTGGAACCAATAGGAAAATTGGTAGAGGGGCGAACATGCTTGGTATGGCCTTTATTGTTGAAAAATCCGCCGTTAAATCTATAAAGTCTGTAAGAACCATTAACAACAGACTAATGCTTCTTAGGTTTAAAAATAAGAATAAAAACTACACCCTAATTAATGTCCATGCGCCGTGCAACATTGAAAATAAGAAGAACCGAGAAGCTGTAGACAAATTCTGGGAACGATTAGAACTTGAAATCTCTAAAATACCAAGAAACGACGTCATAGAACTTGAAATCTCTAAAATACCAAGAAGCGACGTCAAAGTACTTCTTGGAGATTTCAATGCACAGATTGGCAAAGAAAAAAAAATTAGGAAGACAGTTGGCTTATATCCAGCACACAGATTGACCAACAAAAACGGTATGAGACTAATCCAACTCTGCCAACAGTTCAACATGAAAATCAGCTCAACCTCCTTCAACAAGAAACCTAGCAAACAAAAAACCTGGAGATCCCCTATAAACCAACTTGGAGAATTTCAGATCGACCATGTAGCCATCTCTTATGACTTCCAAAAAGAGATCAGAGATATCCAAGTTAAGAAAGGCACAAATATCGACTCTGATCACTACCTCACCAGGGTTCGAGTACAATTCACTCCAAGACGAAAAACACCGCAAACACCACCGGTAGTACTAAAATTTAATCTACAGAAACTAACAGAATCAGAAACAATAGAAACATGGGAAAATTCTCCTGCAAACAACTGGGAAAAATTCAAGACAAAAATTACAGAAATAGCCAAAGAAAAAATACCGTTACAGAAGAAACCCAAACATCCGTGGTGGAATATAAAATGTGAAAATGCCGTTGAATTACGCAAAAAAGCCTTCGAGAAATATAGCTCAAATAAGAATGAGGGGAATCACCAGAACTTTCTAGAAACACGAAAGCTTTCGAATAAAATTATCAGACAAGAGAAGAGAAAATATGTAATCCAACAATTAGAATCAATAGACACAGATTTTAAAAACTATAATACACATGGATTCTACAAAACTTTCGCAAACCAAATTAAAGGTTATAACCCTCAAAATGTTTGCTTCCGAAAACCAGATGGGAATTTAGCACTAAGCGATGAAGAAAACTGTGAAGTATTAGCCGAATATTTTGAAAAACTGCTAAACTGTCCAGAACCAACAGAAACCCTCCCAATATCCAACACCAAAGCCCCGCAGAAAAAGATTCCTCACCGCCAACAGAAGAAGAAATTATCAAACACATAAAGAAACTAAAAAATAACAAAGCCCCGGGGAGTATGGAATTGTAGCTGAATTTCTCAAAAATCTAGGGCCTAATTCAAGAAAGGAGCTAGTAGGAATTATTCAAAATATATGGGTCACCGAAGAAATCCCAGAAGATTGGAAGTGTGCCTTAATACATCCATTACACAAAAAAGGGGATAAACATGATGTAAATAATTACAGAGTAATTTCTCTACTTCCTGTCACATATAAGATTTTATCGGCTTGTATTCTTGAAAGAGCACAAGAAATGCTAGAACCCAAAATCTCAGATTTCCAAGCTGGGTTCAGGCCAAACAGATCATGCCCAGAGCAAATTTTAAACCTAAAATTAATCACAAGGATAAGGAAGATGCGAGGCAAGCCTACAGTGTATGTCTTTGTCGACTTCAAGAAGGCATATGACTCAATCCACAGACCCACACTATTTAGGATTCTTAAGGAAAAAGGATTGGATCGGAAAATACGGAAAATCATTCAACAGACGTTAACAAATACAAAATCCAAAGTGAAATTTATGGGAAAACTTTCAAGACCATTTGAAATACAAACTGGGGTTAGACAGGGTGATGGGTTGTCGCCTTTGTTGTTCAATGTAGTTCTGGATAGAGTCATGGAAGAATGGGAGAAGAAACTTGAAGAAGAAAAGTGCTGGAAACCAATTTCATTAGGAACCAAGAAACATAACCTAAGAATCCCCTACTTAGCCTTTGCAGACGATCTCGCAATAATGGCAGATTCTAGTGAGATGGCTATAAAACGGGTAGAAATTCTAAAAGAATGTGCAGAAAAAGTCGGCCTACAGATATCATTTGAAAAGACAGTGTTTACAACAACAAATTTAGAAATTTCCAAATTACAAACAAAATACGGAGAAATCAACAGAGTACCATACTTCAAATATCTTGGAGAAACTATCTCGGAAAAATTTGCAAAACAAGAAAGAATACAAAAAGCTCGTAAAGGTTTAGGATTAGTGCAAAACCTCTATAATAAAAAATGTTTATCTTTAAATGCAAAAATTAGGCATTACAATACAGTCATTAAACCATCAATGTTATATGCCAGCGAAACCTTGGCACTAAACAGGAAAACTGATCTAGAAAATCTAAAGAAAGAAGAAAGAAAAATAATTAGAAAAAATTTGGGACCAAGATGGACCGAGAATGGATATAGATTACAGAAAACATCAAAAATTGAAGAATATTCTAACATAGAGATGGACATGAGGAAAAGACGCCTTAAATTCTATGGCCACATAATGAGACTTCCTGAACACAGATTAACAAAAAGAATTGTAAAATACGTAGATTCTCTTGTTAATGGAGGAGAATGGATCCAAAAAGTTAAAAAAGATTTGGAATTAGCAAAAATTACTAAAGAAGAAATAGCTGCAAGGAACAGTTTTAGAATAAAAGTTGAAAAGTGGGAGGTTAAACCAGAGACAAAAGCACCGAGAACCGGAATAAAATGGAGCGAAGAAAGAAGAACTAAATTTTCGCAAACAATGAAAAACTGGTGTGCAAATAAAAAGAACCAGAAGACCAAGAAGAACGGAAAGTGAACCAGCTTTACTTAGCGTCTTCCACATGGGAGCTTTACGACTAATAATAATAATAATAATAATAATACGACTTCCACATAATGTGATACAGTAGATGACGAACGAATGGCAATTAAATCTGTTCCTTTCACTGCTAAAATAAGTTACAAATTAGTAAGTTTACTTAAAACCTTTAGATTTAGAAGACCTTCTCCACTAACAATAATTTGAAAAGAACCAAACCCATTCTTTACAAGTCGCTGCTGATAAACTTTCTCATCCTGGGGTTAACAAAATTACTTGCTGTCACTGTCCGAAATATTATATCGGTCAAACAGGTCGAGAGCAAGCTACTAGATATAAGGAACGTATTATCACCGCAAGTGGTAGCGGTACGCGAGGTTCCACTTTCTCTGAACATCTCCTACAAGTGGCTCACGCGCCTAATCCCCCAGCCTGCAAGCCTGTACCGAGCACCTACATTATGAAGTTCAGGGTATGAATTTAGACATAGTAAATGAAACAGAGCTTTTGAAACATCTCTGGTATGACAAAGACTAAATCCTTAACGACCAAGTCCAGTTAAAAAACAAAAAATAAAATTTCGAAAGTTTTATCCCTCAGTGCTTCAGTTTCTACCATACGACATAGAGGATAGCCGAAACATTCATGCGGTCACTTTGTGTCACGGATGGTCAATTTTTTCAGTCAAGCTCTAGGTTCCCTTAATCTTAGTTATGACGGGAGCCCTTACAACAGTGGGTACACTAATAACATACACACGCTTTTTCTACATTTAATGCTTTATAAAGAGAGATTCTTGTACATGTTCATAGTATTCTCACTTCTTACAAGCCCAAATATTTCTAATATGGTCCAAATAGCCATTCCCACTTAGTTACAATTATCCAAGTAGAATATGGTGATGCAAGGATGTTTTTAGTCATATTCATTCCAAGTCCGAGCTCTGCACTATAATTAATAAATAATTCCTTAGCCTTTTTAAAAAAACGTTGAAGTGACACCGTACGTCTCTTCACAATATACACGTAACTTTCATACCATTTTGGTAACACCTGATTAGCACTAATCTCTGTGACCTCTGTCGGCCAATAGATAATAAGATCGATGAAAGCGACTGAGTATGTCCTTTCACGCATGTGTATTAACCCTGTTGTATTATTTGGCCTTTCACGTCAACAGCTATTAGAACATAAATGTCGTTTGTCTGTTGAACGCTATATGCGTTCACAGACCTCACTTAATTAAGTTGCAGAGTTCAGTACCACAAGTAACTGATTTTAATAAACTAGTTTAGCTTTAGATTCTTTTCATACTATTATGCCACATATCCGATAGCACTATTCATTATAAAAATGATAATGGCAATTCATGATTACAGAAATACAAGTATTCTACTCAAGGCTGAAACTTGTTCAATTCTGAAATGCTAAAGAATAATCCAAACTGTGCGAAATTCTTGAAACATTTGTTTCAAATACACTAATTATATACAATTTCGCGAAAACAGATACCTCAGTGGGCAGATCTCATGAAGAAGACTGGATTAAGTTAAAAGCGAAAAGTCAGAGGAAAATATATGCAGCCAGAGAAAAATACTCGATACGAAAAAGTGAAGAACAGTTGGTTTAATGAAGTAGTACTGAGGCTAATCCGCGAATGACTGAAACAAACAACGGTCATGGCTATTCGTGAATACAGTAATAAAGGTAATTTAATTAATGTGAGAAGACAACACATTAGGACATATTACGAGATTATGAATAGTGTATGTAATTTGAAGATTGTGTAATAATGAGATTACAAACTCCAAAGCAGTCAGTTCAATTGACAAGGAGTGGATGTTTCTCAAAGCAACAGTGACAAAATTAGACAAAAATCTCTGGAAGGAAGATGACTGCCAACACTTTTTGCAGAACAAGAGAGGTATTTGATGTGACACACAAGAGTGAACTACGAATTGTTCACAGCAGTTCATGCATAATCAAATAATGATATTTTCATCGATGCGTAAAGAATTGGCATACTAAAGAACAGGGAAGATCGACATGTGTTTAAAATTCATTGAGTTTACCTCTAGTACAAGAAGTAATAGTTCAGTTGAAGAGTAATGCATGACTTCAAACGGGAGAATCACACCAATCACAGATTCGTATGTAAAATGAAGACAACTGTAGCATGATCAAGAAACATAAGAAATACTCAAGTGATTGACGAAGAAATGAAGTTCACAAATTATCAGTGTCCTGATACAGTAAGAAATGATGACAACTTCGTAATTCTCTGTGTCATAAGACATACAGCAGTACGAAAAGGAGTTGTCCATTAAAGCAGGCAAACAAGAAAAAAATTGGTCATATGAGAAATACTTCAAATGGCTGAGGGAAGAATGATCTACAGACGTGTTCAGGAATGTTCACGCCTACGGAAATTCTTTTGAATGTGCAAAGATGTGATATTCTGAAATCCTAAGCAAAGATGACATCAATTTGTAACTGTATGAGGAAATAGGCACACAATAAGAAATACTAGAGTAAGTAGTTCAGGTTTACTGAAGCGCATTCTTGAAAAGAGAAAAATCATATAAATTAAAGAATAATAAATTCGACGAATAAACCAGCGTCAAACTTTTGCGTACTACAGTAAATACTTAATCTGTCTGACGAAGGAGACAAGTCAAACGATAGGAGAAAATTCAAACGATATCATCAATCCACTAAATGAAGATGTTCGTACATGCGCAAAGACATAGCGTAGTTACTGATACAAAGATGTGTTATTCAGTGTCTAAGCACGTAAAGTACTGAAACACAGGGCAATATCAAATTCATAGCTAATACACATTTTGCGATAAAAAATACCACTGAAGGCAGTTCAGTTGAACAGTGGTGGATGTCTTCAAAGTGGAGAATCAGAGACGTTAGACAAAGATTCGTAGAGGGAACATCACTGCGAAGAATTTGCTGGACACAGATAAACTACTTCACCTGATTGACGAAGGAATGTCCTACAAAAATGTTCAGACGACATCATCATTAGAGAAACACAAGTAATAAACCAACGACACGTCGTGTGATTATTAAATACTAAGGAATAATCACAAATATTTCAAATTGTTTCGGCTGTACATACTGTGTAGCAGTGCTAGTTGAGCAGGAGTGGATACATTTAAAAGCGCTATTGACAGATGTTAGACAAAGATTCGTACAGGTGACACTGCTCCGAAAGATTTATGGGGAAGACAAGAAGATCTTCAACTCACTGACGAAAGACTGAAGTACAAAAATGTTCAGGGCGTTACCTGAACACGGATATAAAGGTTTTTTAATCGATGTGCAAAGAGCTGACACACTACCATAATGGGGAAAAACCGCATGTGTTTATAATTCGCTAGTTACATACGTACTGCGAAATACCACAGCAAGCAGTTCAATTGAAGAGCGGTCGATGTCTTTATGTTGGGAATAAGAGAATTTAGAAAGACATACGTACAAGGAAGTCAAATGCAAACAGTTTGTGAGAAACAGAAGAAAAGCTTCAACCATTTAATGAAAAAAAGCGCTACAAAAACATTCAGGTTGCTTCATGAATACACAATTAGATCTATTTTAATCAATGTGCAAAAACCGAAATGCTAATCAGTTTCGCATCTGTTTGAAGGCTCTCAGGCTGTAGATATTGCAATAAGAAATAGCACTGCAAGCAGTTCAGTTGAGGAGCACTCACACTCTCACCAAACTTTTTAAGAGTCGAAGAAGTTACAAAAACAGAGGTACAACGAAGCCAACAACGAAGCCATTTTAGATAGCGGAGGAAGTACTTGAAACAACTGACGAAAGAACGGCGCACACAAAAGTTGAGCGCAAACTATGGATACAGAATTATAGGGACTTTATTCAGTGTAAAAACACCTGCCATAATGAAGTACCTGGGGAAAATTGCATGTGTTTGGAATTCACTGATTACTTACGTACTGCAATAAGCACTACAACAGGAGGCTGCTGCAATTTACAGAAGTTGGTATTTCAAAGACGAGAATCATGGAAATTAGAAGAGCATACGTACAAAGAACATCATTGCGAAGAATTACGGGAAACGAAAAACTACTTCATATGATTGATAAGAGAATGAGCTATAACAATGGTGATGGGAATTCATGAACACACGATTACAAGTATTTTAGTCAAGGTCGAAAGTCGTTCAACTCTGAAATATTAAGGCATAATGCGATCTGTGCAAAATTCTTGAAACATGCATTTGAAATACACTGAATATATACATTCTGCGAAAAGGTATACCACAGCGGGGGGTTCTCATGAACAGGAGTGGGCGTCTTTATATGAGATAAATCAGACGAAAATATTAGCAGTTGGAGAAAAATAAGAAATAGGAAAAACACTGAAGATGATTTGGTTTAATGAACAAACCCTGAGCCTCATCCGCGAATGACTGAAATAGAACAATGTTCAAGGGTATTCGTAAATACAGTAATAAACATATTTTAATTAATGTTAGAAAGCAACACATATTGGTGTACTGAGTGAATATGAAGAGTGTATGTAATTTGCTTGTTCTACATTTGTAGAAGGAATATAACTGACAAGACCTTCTGTGGAACACGATAACTACTTGATGTGAGACGTAAGGGTGAAGTAAGAAATGTTCAGAGCAGTTCACGAACAATCAAATAAAGATATTTTCTTTGATGTGCAAAGAAATGGCATACTAAAATACTGGGAAGAACGACATGTGTTTAAAATTCACTGATTATATCTGAAGTAAAAGAAGTAATATCACAGCAAACATTTCAGTTGCAGAGCAATCGAAGACTTCAAACGGAAGAATCACAGTAATCAGAGAAACTTATGTACAAGGAAGACAACTACGGAATGTTTAAGAAACATAAGAAATAATCCAGTGATTGACGAAGAAAGAAAGTACAAATATGTTAATTATCCTGATATAGCAGGAAACTATGACAGTTTCGTAATTCTCAGAGTCTATGGATACTGCGATAAGACACACAACAGTATGAAGAGGAGTGGTCCAATAAAGGAGGCAAGCAAAAGAAGTTTGGTCTCATGAGCAATGCTTCAAATGGCTTTCGGCATAATGATCTACAAAAGAGTTGAGGAAATTTAATGACAGAGCACTAACTCTGTTTAATCTTCGTTGTAGGAAGGAGTACAAACATAGAGGTACAAGGAAGAAAACTGTGAAAAAATTTTGGATAGCGGAGGAAGTACTTCAAATAGCTATTTTAACCAGTGTGAAAGCAACTGCCATACTAAAATACCGGGGAGAAATTGCATCTATTTCACTGATTACATGCGTACAGCGATAATTAGTATAAGAGGAGGCAAGGAATAAGAGAAACTTGACCATCATACGTACAAGGAAAATCATTGTGAAGAATTACGTGAAATAAAGAACTACTTCGTCTGATTGACGAAAGAATGGGCTATACAATGTTGAGAACTTAGGGGCCAAACACTCGCAAAGAAACGTAAACAAACGGTACGTGTGTACCATGTCAATAGCTGTGCTTCGCTCAAACTTCAGAGGCGTTGGTGGGCCGCGCGCTCTCAGGTAAACTGAGGTGGTGCCGGGAACTAGAATGTGAGAATGTCAGAAAGGAACGCGGTGGCCCATATTGAAAAATCGTCTTCATCCAAGTGATTGGCATAAAATGAGTTACGGAAGTTATCCGATGACAGAGTCAAAGGCGCAGAAAGTTAATACGTGTCATGTACAATGTCGTAGCTCGAGGACAATTATATAGAACTATAGAACGTGGTTAGACTGAAACTATATATCTAGGATAGCAAATTCCACGGATGGTCGAAACGTATGGACGCAGGACAGACAAAATACCATCAGCTAGACGCAGGCTAGAAATATGGGGGATGAGTAACCCATTTTTCAATTATTTGGGGTCAGTGATAGTATTTGATGACTACACATGGATAAGAGTGTAAAGTTACTATACTAACTTCTAGGCGCTGTTGACTAGAAATGGGTCAAATTAGTATAACATGCTTAATGTAATAGCGTGAAAGGACGTGAAACGTCGCCTTCATCGTCCTTAATATTTAATGACCGGCCGAGGTCATTTTGAATAGTGCTATCGGATATGTAGCAAGGCGGTGTATAAAGAACCTAAAGCTAAGCTAGTTTCTTAAAATCAGGTACTTGAGTTACTGAACCATGAAGTTTAATCAGGTCAGGTGTTTGAACGCATATGGTGTAAAACAGACAAACTACCTTAATGTTCTAAAAGCTGTTGACCTGAAAGGTCAAATAATGTAACGCGCTTAATATACATGCGTGAAAGGAAGGTCGCTGTCATCGCGCTCATTATCTACAGACCGACAGAGGTCAAAGTGATTAGTGCTATCAAGTGTTACCAAATGCAAAGTTATGAGTATATGGTGAAGAGACGTACCATGTCACTTTTTTTTAAAAAAAAGGTTAAGGATTTAATTTCCTAATTTGAGGCCAGAGCTCAGACTTGGAATGAATATGACTAATATCATCCTTGCATCACCATATCCGACTTGAATAATTATCACTAAGAGGGAATGGCTATTTGGACCATATTAGAAATATTAAAGCTTGTAAGAAGTGAGAATACTGTGAACATGTGCAAGAATGATTCATTGTAAAGCTTTAAATGAAAGAAAAAAGCTTATGTATTGTATTAGTGTGTCAACGTTTGTAACGGCACCCGTCATAACTAAGATAAAGGGAAATAGAGCGTGACTGAACGAATTGACCATCCGTGATATTAAGCGACCGCATGAATGCATCGGCTACCTTCTATTTCGTTTGGTAGAATGTGAAGCACTGAGCATGGGGATAAAACATGCGAAAACAATTTATTTTGATTTTTAACTGGAATTGATCGATAAGGGTGCAGTATTTGTCATACCTTAGACGTTTAAAAATTTCCAATTTTTCTATGTCTAATTTCATACCCCTAAGTGGAGAATGAAGCAGCTCGGTACTGGCCTCGGGATTAGTCGCGTGAGACACTTGTTGGAGATGTTCAGCGAAGGTGGAACCTCGCGTACCGCTACCACTTCTGCTGGTAATATGATTCTTATATCTAATAGCTAGAGCTCGAACTGTTTGACCGACATAATATTTCGGACAGTCACGGTAGGTTTTAAGTAAACGACATAATTTGCAAATTATTTTACCTATGTAATTGGTTCGTCATCTACTGCATCACCTAATGTGGAACCAGTTTATTATTTTTTTCTTACTGTACATTCGTAATACTAAGTGTGAAATGTAACCGTTATTTTTACCGATAGTTTCCAGGGTAACTAATTCCGTTTTTAGCGACTCCAGGGAAGGAGGATAGCCATGCCACAGTGTAGACTTGAATGAAACAAGGCCGTTTTTTGGGTTTGCGGATGTGCAGAGTCACCACGAATAATGTTATCAGAATATGTTTTTTTTCGATGAGTATTAAAAAGAATGTGACTGCCCACTATAGTGAAGGTGAGATTCAAATAATTTAAGGACATCGTAGAGGACTGTATATCATACATGAAATTGATGTTTTCTTAAAACTTGTTATATATTTAAAATAAAGTGGTCTATTTCTTTTTGAGTGACAATAATGACAAAGATTATATCGTCAAAATATCTTGCATATAATTTTATTTTACTCTAAATCTATGCATTCCTGGAGAAAAATTCAGATTCATTTAACGCTTTATAATGAGTGATACGTGTACATGTTCACAGTACTCTCACTTCTTACAAGCGCGAATATTTCTGATATGGTGCAAATAGTCATTCCCACTTAGTTATAACTATCCAAGTCGAATATGGTGATGCAGGGATGTTTTTAGTCATATTCAATCCAAGTCCGAACTCTGGGCTAAAATTAGGAAATAAATCCATAACCATTTTTAAAAAAACGTTTAAGTGACATTGTACGTATCTTCACGATATATATATAAAATTGCATATCATTTTGGTAACAATACCAATCATTTTGAAGTCTGTCCGTCTGGAGACAATAAGACAGATGAAACCGACGTTGTACGTATTTTCACGCATGTATATTAAGCCCGTTACATTATTTGACCTTTCAGTTCAACAGCTATTAGAACTTAAAGGTAGTATGTCTGTTGAACCCTATATGAGTTCACAGACCTCACTTGATTAAGCTTCATGGTTCAGTATTTCAAGTACTTGATTTTAAGAAACTAGTTTAGCTTTGGGTACTTTTTACAGTATTTTGCTACATATCCGATAGCACTATTAAAAATGACCTCTGTCGTTCATTACATATTAAAGACCACGAAGTCAACGTTCCACGTCCTTTCACGGAATTACATAAGTATGTCAATTTGACCCTTTTGTGGTCGATAGAGCTTAGTATTTCATACAGTAACTTTACACGCTTATCCAAGCGTAATCATCAAACACAATCACAGACCCCAAGTACCTGAATAATGTGTTATTCATCCCACATATTTATAACCTGCTTCTAGCTGATGGCATTTTGTCTGTCCTGCGTAAATGCGTTTTGACCATCCTTAGAATTTGCTATCCCACATATATAGTTTCAGCATTCCACGTTCTATAGTTATATAAAATTGTCTTCGCCCTAGGACATTACATAAACACACGCATTAACTAGCTGCGCCTTTGACCCATTCGTCGGATCACTTTCGTAACACATTTTATGACACTCACATGGAAGAAGACAATTGCTCAATTTGCGCAGGGCGTTCCTTTCTGACACTCTCACACCATACCTGCCGGCGCCACCTCAGTTTAACTGATTGCCCGCGGCCAACAGAACGTTGGCTGGGGGTGAGGAAGCACGCATCTGACGTTTGAGCTAAGGACAACTATTGACATAGCACATACGTACCGTTTACTTTACATTTTATTCGAGTAGTGTGCCCCTTGGGGAATTTTGTATCATTGTTGGACCATAGTTTGTAGTTTTAGTGTGTTCCGAAGATGGCGTGCTTATCCGCGACGAAACCTTGGTCAACAACCGGTTTCTATTCGCAGTCGAGGCGGATACTTTATAACAACTGTAAAAATGTTCATGGGAATCCATGAATACAGAAATATAAGTATTTTACACGATTTTGAAAGTCTTTCAGTGTTGAAATGCTACGGAACAATCCAACCTGTGTGAATTTCTTGAAACATACACTCCTGGAAATGGAAAAAAGAACACATTGACACCGGTGTGTCAGACCCACCATACTTGCTCCGGACACTGCGAGAGGGCTGTACAAGCAATGACCACACGCACGGCACAGTGGACACACCAGGAACCGCGGTGTTGGCCGTCGAATGGCGCTAGCTGCGCAGCATTTGTGCACCGCCGCCGTCAGTGTCAGCCAGTTTGCCGTGGCATACGGAGCTGCATCGCAGTCTTTAACAGTGGTAGCATGCCGCGACAGCGTGGACGTGAACCATATGTGCAGTTGACGGACTTTGAACGAGGACGTATAGTGGGCCTGCGGGAGGCCGGGTGGACGTACCGCCGAATTGCTCAACACGAGGGGCGTGAGGTCTCCACAGTACATCGATGTTGTCGCCAGTGGTCAGCGGAAGGTGCACGTGCCCGTCGACCTGGGACCGGACCGCAGCGACGCACGGATGCACGCCAAGACCGTAGGATCCTACGCAGTGCCGTAGGGGACCGTACCGCCACTTCCCAGCAAATTAGGGACACTGTTGCTCCTGGGGTATCGGCGAGGACCATTCGCAACCGTCTCCATGAAGCTGGGCTACGGTCCCACACGCCGTTAGGCCGTCTTCCGCTCACGCCCCAACATCGTGCAGCCCGCATCCAGTGGTGTCGCAACAGGCGTGAATGGAGGGACGAATGGAGACGTGTCGTCTTCAGCGATGAGAGTCGCTTCTGCCTTGGTGCCAATGATGGTCGTATGCGTGTTTGGCGCCGTGCAAGTGAGCGCCACAATCAGGACTGCATACGTCCGAGGCACACAGGGTCAACACCGGGCATCATGGTGTGGGGAGCGATCTCCTACACTGGCCGTACACCTCTGGTGATCGTCGAGGGGACACTGAATAGTGCACGGTACATCCAAACCGTCATCGAACCCATCGTTCTACCATTCCTAGACCGGCAAGGGAACTTGCTGTTCCAACACCCAACGTGCTCTAGAAGGTGTAAGTCAACTACCCTGGCCAGCAAGATCTCCGGATCTGTCCCCACTGAGCATGTTTGGGACTGGATGGAGCGTCGTCTCACGCGGTCTGCACGTCCAGCACGAACGCTGGTCCAACTGAGGCGACAGGTGGAAATGACATGGCATGGCAAGCCGTTCCACAGGACTACATCCAGCATCTCTACGATCGTCTCCATGGGAGAATAGCAGCCTGCATTGCTGCGAAAGGTGGATATACACTGTACTAGTGCCGACATTGTGCATGCTCTGTTGCCTGTGTCTATGTGCCTGTGGTTCTGTCAGTGTGATCATGTGATGTATCTGACCCCAGGAATGTGTCAATAAAGTTTCCCCTTCCTGGGACAATGAATTCACGGTGTTCTTATTTCAATTTCCAGGTGTGTATGTTTGAAATACACCGATTAATACGTTCTGCGAAAAGAAATACCACAGTGGGAGGTTCTCATGAAGAGGAGTGGAAGTCTTTATAAGGGATGAGTAAGAGGAAAATATTAGCAGCAAGAGAAAAATACGAAATAGGGAAAAGACAGTGAATAACAGTAGGTTTAATGAAGAAAAACTGAAGCTCATCTGCCAATGACTGAAACAGAAGAACGTTCTTGGGTATTCGTGAATACATGTGCATAGGTTTGTAAAATAGTTTAGAATCATGACATGACTTTGAAATTGTGAAAGGCTGCTTCCATCAGAAAACCACAGGAGAAAGGTCAGTTGAACAGCGATAATGCGATCAAGTTACACAAACATCTGTACAATGAAGGTTACCTAAATTGAATTTTTGGCTAACAGAACAAATACTTCATCTGACAGAAGAAAGAATGAAGTAGAAAATGTTTCGCGTAGTTAGTGTTTACTGCCATAAAGATATGTTATTCAACGTGTAAAAACGTAAACTACCGAAACACAGGGGGAATATCACGTGTTTCAAAGTCATAGCTTATACACATTATCCGATAAGAAAAACCATTGAAGGCAGTTCAGTCGTTCAGTGGTGGATGTCTTCAGAATGGAGAATCAGAGACGATAGACAAAGAGACGTAGAGGGAAAATCCCTGCGACGAATTTACTGGAAACAGATGAACTACTTCACCTGATTGACGAGTGAATTACCTACAAAAATGTTCAGAGGGCATCATGATTAGAGAAATACAAGTAATTAACCAATGTGGAAAGTTGTGTGATTCTGAAATACTGAGGAATAATTAAAAGTATTTCAAATTGTGTCGGATGTACATACTGTGTAGCCATGTTAGTTGAACAGAATTGGATACATATAAAGGCTTTAGTGACAGATGTTACACAAAGATACGTACTGGGAAGACTGCTCCAAAAGATTTCTGGGTAAGAGAAAAAGGTCACATCACAGACGAATGACTGAATTACAAAATTGTTCAGGGCATTTCCTGAACACGCATGTTAAGGTTTTTTAATGGAAGTGCAAAGAGCTGGCACATTATCATAATGGGGAAAAATCTCATCTGTTTATCGTTCGCTGATTACATACGCACTGCGATAAGAAAAACCACAAGAAGCACTTAAATTAAAGAGCAGTCGATGTCTTTAAGTTGGGAATCAGAGAAGTTAGAAAGACATAGGTACAGAAGAAATTGTTCCAATCATTTAACGACAAAATGAGCTACAAAAACATTCAGGTTGCTTTATTAATACACAATCAGAGCTATGTTATTCAATGTGCAAAAACTGTAATGCTAAGCAGTATCGCATCTGTTTGAAATCTCTCAGGCTATAGATATTGCAATAAGAAATAGCACAGCAAGTAGTTCAGTTGAGGAGCACTGACTCTCTTTAAACTTCAGTGTCGGAGAAAGTACAAACACAGAGGTACAAGGAAGACAACTGTAAAGCCAGTTTAGATAGAAGAGGAAGTACATGAAATAACGACGAAAGAACCGTGTACAAAAATGTTGATTTCAAATCATGGTTGCCGAATGTTTAGGTATTTTATTCAGTGTGAAAAAACCAGCCATAATGAAATACCTGGGGAAAATTGTATGTGCTTGGAATTCACTGGTTACTTGTGTTCTGCCATAAGCACTACAACAGTTGGCAGTTGCAATGAACAGATGTGGGTATTTCAAAAACGGGAATCAGGGAAATTAGACTAGCATACGTACAAGGAACATAATTAAGAAGAATTACGAGATACAAAGAACTACTTCATCTGATTGACGAAAGAATGAGCTATCAAAATGGTCATGGGAATTCATCATTACAGGATTACAAGTATTTTACTCAATGTCGAAAGTCGCTTAACTCTGAATTGCTAAGGTATAATGCAATCTGTGCGAAATTCTTGAAACATATGTTTCAAATACACTGATTATATACGCTCTGCGAAAAGAAATACCACAGTGGGAGGTTCTCATGGAGAGCAGTGGACGTCTTTACAAGGTATATGTCACAGAAAATATTAGCAGCCACAGGAAAATACGAAATAGGAAAAAAGCAATGGAGAACAGTTGGTTTAATGAGAAAAGACTGAGGCTCATCGGCGAATGACAAATAGAAGAACGTCCATTGGATTATGAACAGTGTATGTAATTTTCTGGTTGTACAAACACTCAGATTACAAATTCCACAGCATGCCGTACAGTTGATGAGAACTGGATGTCTCCTAAAAGGATAGTGCCTAAAGTTTGACAAACATTTCTAGAAAGAAGATAATTGCCAAGACATATTGCGGAACACGAGAAGTACTTGATGTGACTGGTAAAAGTTAAGTACGAAATGTTCAGAGCAGTTCATGAACAGTTAATTAATGATATTTTCATCGATGCGCAAAAATTGGCATACTAAAAAACTGTTAAGAACAACATCTGTTTAATATTCATTCATTTTATCTCTAGTACAAGAAGTAATACTAGAACAAAAAGTTTAAATGGCACAATCACAGTAATCAGAGAAACTTACGTACTAGGAAGACAACTGCGGAATGTTTATGAAACATAATAATCCAGTGAATGACACATAAATAAGGTACAAATATGTTCATTATCCTATTATAGTATGAAATGATGACAGCTTCGTATTTCTCTGAATCTATGGATACTGCGATGACAAGACACACAACAGTATGAATAGCAGTGGAACATTAAAAGAGGCAACAAAAAAAAAATTTGGTCTCATGAGATATACTTCAAATGGCTGAAGGAACAATGATCTAAAAAAGTGTTCAGCTATGTTCATGACTACGGAAGTGAAAGTATTGTTTTGTATGTGCTAAGATGTGAGATACTGATATACTGAGCAATGATGACATCAATTTGTAACTCTATGAGGAAATAGGCAGGGCATAAAAAATACTACAGTAGGTAGTTTAGTTTAACTGAAGCGTATTCTAGAAAGAAATTAAAGAAAAATGGATTCGAGGAATATACCAGCGTCAAATTTTTGGGTACCAGAGTAAATACTTGATCTGACTAACGCAGGAAAGCATTACAAAGCCATTCAAACAATATCATCAATACACTAAATAAAGATGTTCGTACATGTGCAAAGACATAGGTTACAGAAATAGTTAAGAATCGTGACATGAGTTTGAAATTGTTTCCATAAGAAAACCACATGAAAGACTTAAGTTGAACATCGATAATGCGTTCAAATGGGAAAAACAAGAGAAGTTGCACTAACATCTTTACAAGTTCCACAAACAATTCTAGAAGGAAGATAATTGCAAAGACTTATTGCGAAACAGGAGAAGTAATTCATCTGACATATAAGAGTGAAGCACGACATGTTTAGAGCCGTTCATGAATATAATGAAGGCAACCTAAACGCCATTTTTGGGTAACAGGAAAAAACTGATTACTGCCATAGAGATACGTTATTTTTGTGTGTAACTACGTAAAGTCCTGAAATATAGGTGAAATATCACGTGTTTGAAATTCTGAGCTTATACAAATTTTTCGGTAAGAAATACCATTGAAGGCAGTCCTGTTAACCATCAGTGGATGCCTTGAAAATGGAGAATCATAGGCATTAGACATATATACGTAGAGGGAACATCACAGCGACGAGTTTACGGGAAACAGATGAACTACTTCACCTGAGTGACGAAGGATTGACCTACAAAAGGTGTCAAAGCAATCATAATTAGAGAATACAAGTAATTAACCAATGTGGCCAGTCGTGTGATTCTGAAATGCTAAGGAATAATCACAAACATTTCAAATTGTCTAGGCTGTACATACTGTGTAGCCATGCGAGTGAAGTGGAGTTTATGCAGTTACAAGCAGTAGTGACAGATGTTAGACAAATATACCTACAGTGAATACCGCTGCGAGGGATTTTTGGGATACAGAAGATCTTTAACCAACTGACGAAAGACTGAAGTACAAAAATATTCACGGCAAATCCAGAGTGCAGACATAAAAGGCTTCAAATGAAAGAAAGAAGCCTGTGTATTGTATTAGTGTTCCCACGTTCGTAACGGCAGCCGTCATAACTAAGAATAAGGGAAAATAGAGCGTGAATGTACGAATTGACCGTACGTGACACCAAGCGACCGCATGAATGCTTCGGCTACCTTCTATGTAATTTGGTAGAATGTGAAGTACTGAGCATAGGGATAAAACCTTCGACTTTTTTATTGTTTTTTAACTGGATTTGATCGAAATGGGTGCAGTAACTGTCATACCATAGACGTTTAATAATATCCGTTTATTCAAATACTTCTAATTTCATACCCGTAACTTCAGATGAAGCAGCTCGGTACAGGCCGGCGGATGAGGCGGGTGAGCCATTTGTACGAGATGTTCAGCGAAGGTGGAACCTCGCGTACCGCTACCACTTCTGGTGATAATATGATCCTTGTATCTAGTAGCTGGCGATCGACCTGTTCGACCGATATAATTTTTAGGACTGTGACGGCAAGTAATTTCGTAAACCCCAGACTGAGAATGTTTATCACCATCGACTGGTAAAGAGTGGATTAGGTTCATTTTCAAATTATTATTAGTGGAGTAGGCTGCTCTAAATCCATAGGTTTTAAGTAAACGTCCTAATTTGTAACTTATTTTACCTTTGAAAGGAACAGGTATAATTGCCATTGCTGCGTCATCTTCCGCATCACCTAATTTGGAAGCCGAATTGTAATTTATGTTTATTTTCTTACTGTACATTCGTCTTACTAAGTGTGAATTGTAACCGTTATTTTAAGCGATGGTTTCCAGCGTAAATAATTGCCATTCTAGCGCCTCCAAGTAAAGGGGGATAGCCATGCTACCATATAGAATTGAAAGAAAGAAGGCCATTTTTTGAACCTGCGGATCTGTAGAGTCACCAGGAATAATGTTATCGGGATAGGTGTTTTTTCCATATATATTAAAGCAATGTGACTCTCCACTACAGTCAAGGCGAGATCTTATTAATGTAAGGACCTCGTAGAGGACTCAATTTCATACGTGAAACTGATGTTTGCATGAAACTCGTTAAATATTGAAAGTATTTGCTGTATTTCAGGGAGAGCATAAGGGAAAAATTGAAAGGAATGAGGGACAGAAATACAGTAGAAGAAGAACGGGTAGCTTTGAGGGATGAAGTAGTGAAGGCAGCAGAGGATCAAGTAGGTAAAAAGACGAGGGCTAGAAGAAATCCTTGGGTAACAGAAGAAATATTGAATTTCATTGATGAAAGGAGAAAATATAAAAATGCAGTAAATGAAGTAGGCAAAAAGGAATACAAACGTCTCAAAAATAAGATCGATAGGAAATGCAAAATGGCTAAGCAGGGATGGCTAGAGGACAAATGTAAGGATGTAGAGGCTTGTCTCACTAGGGGTAAGGTAGATACTGCCTACAGGAAAATTAAAGAGACCTTTGGAGAAAAGAGAACCACTTGTATGAACATCAAGAGCTCAGATGGAAACCCAGTTCTAAGCAAAGAAGGGAAAGCAGAAAGGTGGAAGGAGTATATAGAGGGTCTATACCAGGGCGATGTACTTGAGGATAAGGATGTAGATGAAAGGAGGATGTAGATGAAGATGAAATGGGAGATACGATACTCCGTGAAGACTTTGACAGGGCACTGAAAGACATGAACCGAAACAAGGCCCCCGGAGTAGACAACATTCCATTGGAACTACTGACGGCCTTGGGAGAGCCAGTCCTGACAAAACTCTACCATCTGTTGAGCAAGATGTATGAAACATGCGAAATACCCTCAGACTTCAAAAAGAATATAATAATTCCAATCCCAAAGAAAGCAGGTGCTTACAGAAGTGAAAATTAACGAACTAACACTTTAATAAGTCACAGCTGCAAAATACTAACGCGAATTCTTTACAGACGAATGGAAAAACTAGTAGAAGCCGACCTCGGGGAAGATCAGTTTGGAATCCGTAGAAATCTTGAAATACGTGAGGCAATACTGACCCTACGACTTATCTTAGAAGCTAGATTAAGAAAGGGCAAACCTACGTTTCTAGCATTTGTAGACTTAGAGAAAGGTTTTGACAATGTTGACTGGAATACTCTCTTTCAAATTCTAAAGGTGGCAGGGGTAAAATACAAGGAGCGAAAGGCTATTTACAATTTGTACAGAAACCAGATGGCAGTTATAAGACTCGAGGGACATGAAAGGGAAGCAATGGTTGGGAAGGCAGTGAGACAGGGTTGTAGTCTCTCCCCGATGTTATTCAATCTGTATATTGAGCAAGCAGTAAAGGAAACAAAAGAAAATTTCAGAGTAGGTATCAAAGTCCATGGAGAAGAAATAAAAACTTTGACGTTCGCCGATGAGATTGTAATTCTGTCAGAGACAGCAAAGGACTTGGAAGAGCAGTTGAAAGGAATGGAAAGTGTCCTGAAAGGAGGATATAAGATGAACATCAACAAAAGCAAAACGAGGATAATGGAATGTAGTCGAATTAAGTCGGGTGAGCTGAGGGGATTAGGAAATGAGACACTGAAAGTAGTAAAGGAGTTTTCCTATTATGGGAGCAAAATAACTGATGGTTGTCGAAGTAGAGAGGATATAAAATGTAGACTGACAATGGCAAGGAAAGCGTCTCTGAAGAAGACAAATTTGTTAATATCGGGTATAGATTTAAGTGTGTGGAAGTCATTTCTGAAAGTATTTGTATGGAGTGTAGCCATGTATGGAAGTGAAACATGGACGATAAATAGTTTGTACAAGAAGAGAATAGAAGCTTTCGAAATGTGGTGCTACAGAAGAATGCTGAAGATCAGATGGTTAAATCACATAACTAATGAGGAGGTATTGAATAGGACTGGGGAGAAGAGAAGTTTGTGGCACAACTTGACCAGAAGAAGGGATCGGTTGGTAGGACATGTTTCCAGGCATCAAGGGATCACCAATTTAGTATTGGAGGGCAGCGTGGAGGGTAAAAATCGTAGAGGGAGACCAAGAGATGAATACACTAAGCAGATTCAGAAGGATGTAGGTTGCAGAAGGTACTGGGAGATGAAGAAGCTTGCACAGGATAGAGTAGCATGGAGAGCTGCATCAAACCAGTCTCAGGACTGAAGACCACAACAATAATAACATTGGTCTATATCATTTTGAATGCCATTAATGACAAAGATTACATCGACAACATACCTGTGTATAATTTTATTTTACTCAAAATCAAAATCTCTGCATTACTGGACAAAAAAATCAGATTCTATAGAGTTCTGAAAAATTTCAGAAAGAATACGAGCTAGTGGGATTCCCATAGCTAATCGGAAGGGTTCAGAATACATTTTATCATTGAAATTCAATAGCTGGTATTATTTCTGAATTTTTTCTGCAATCTATAAAATCTGATTTCTTCTCCAGTATAGGAGAGATTTTGATTCTGAGTAAAATAAAATCTTATACAAGATATGTTTGCGATACAATCTTTTTTGATTAATGGTACTCAAAACGAAATAGACAACATATTTACAATTTTTAACGAATTTCATGAAAACATCAATTTCGCGTATGTAATCGAGTCCTCTACGAGGTCCTAAAATTATTTAGATCTCACCTTCACTATAGTGGACAGCCACATGGCTTTTAATATACATCGCAGAATACATAGTCAGATAACATTATTCCTGCTGACTCCGCACATCCGCAAGCCCAAAAAATTGGCCTCCTTTCATTCAAGTTTACATAGTGGCTTGCTTATCCCCCTTCCCCGGAGGCGATAGAAACGGAATTAGTTACGCTGGAAACTATCGCTAAAAATAGCGGTTACAATTGACACTAAGTAAGACGAAAAATAGTAAGAAAATGATTAAAAATAATATTACGGCTTCTACATTAGGTGATGCAGTCTATGACGAAACAGTGTCAATTATATCTGTTACTTTCAGCGGTAAAATAAGTTACAAATTAGAACGTTTACTCAAAACCTATGAATTAACAGTAGCTTTCTACACATACAATAATTTGAATAACAACCAAATCTACCCTTACAATTCGCTGGTAATAAGCTTTCTCTGTCTGGGGTTTACAAAACTACTTGCGGTGATTGTCCGAAATATTATATCGGGCAAACAGGTCGAGCGCCAGCTACTAGATATATGGAACATATTTCCACCAGAAGTGGTGACTGAACGCGAGGTTCCACCTTAGCTGAACGTCTTCTAAATATGGCTCACGCGCCTAATCCCCCTGCCTGTACTGAGCTGCTTCATTCTGAAGTTAAAGGTATTAAATTGGACATATTAGATGAAATAGAGATTTTAAACATGTGTGGTATGATAAAGACTAAATTCTTAACGACCAAGTCCATTTAAAAAAGCAAAAAATTAAATTTCGAAAGTTTTATCCCCATGTTCAGTGTTTCACATTCTACCATACGACATAGAGGAAAGCCGATGCATTCATGCGGTCGTTTGGTGTCAGGGATGGACAATTCGTTCAGTCACGCTCTATTTTTCCCTTATCTTAGTATTGACGGCTGCCTTTTTAAATGTGGGGACACTAATACAATACACTCGCTTTTTCTTCATTCAACGCCTTACAATGACGGATTCTTATACATCTTCACAGTATTCTCACTTCTTACAAGCTCCAATATTTCTAATATGGTCCAAATAGAAATTCCCATCTACTTATAATTATCCAAGTCGGTTGTGTTGATGCAAGGTTGTTTTTAGTCATATTCCTACCAAGTCCGAGCTCTGGCCTAAAATTAATAAATAATTCTTTAGCCTTTTTAAAAAAAATGTTGAAGTGACTTCGTACGTCTCTTCACAATTTACACATAACTTTGAATACCATTTTGGTAACACCTGATAGCACTAATCACTTTGACCTCTGTCGGGCAATAGATAATAAAATCGATGAAAGCGACGGCGTACGTCCCTTCACGCATATTACGCTCGTTACATTATTTGACCTTTCACGTCAACAGCTATTAGAACTTAAAGACAGTTTGCCTGTTGAACGCTATATGCATTCACAGACCTCACTTGATTAAGCCTCATGGTTCACTACTTCAAGTACTTGGTTTTCAGAAACTATTTTAGCTTTGGGTACTTTTTAAAGTATTTTGCTACATATTCGATAGCACAGTTCCAAGTGACCTCTGTCTGTCACTAGATATTAAGGGCGACGAGATCAACGTTGCACGTCCTTTCATGGAATTATATTAAGTCTGTCATACTAATTTGACTCATTTGTGGTCAATAGTGCATAGTATTTATTATAGTAACTTGACACGCTTAGCCAAGCGTAATCATCAAAAACAATCATCCACACAAAGTAATTGAAAATGGGTTATACATCCCCCACATTTCTAACCTGTTTCTAGCTGATGGTATTTTGCCTGTCCTGCGTGGATGCGTTTTGACCATCCGTGGAATTTGCTATCCCACATATATAGTTTGACCATATCAACGTTCTATAGTTACATGAAATGTCTTCGCCCTACGACTTCATACATACACACGCATTAACTTGCTGCGCCTTTGACCCGCTCATCGGATAACTTTCGTAACCCATTGTATGAAACTCACACAGAATAAGACGATTTCTCACTTTTCGCATGCTCGTTCATTTCTGACAGTCTCACAGCCCACCTGCCGGCGCCACTGAGAGCCCGCGGCCTACAGAACGTTGGCTGGGTTTAGGAAGCACGCTTCTGACGTTTGAGCTAAATACAGGTATTGCCATGGTACACACGTAAGGTTTATTTTACATATTATGCGATTATTTCGCCCCTTTGTTCATTCTGTATCAATGTTGGACCATTCCTCTTTTAGATAGTTTGTAGTTTTAGAGTGTTCAGAAGATGGCATGCTTGTCCGAAGCGTAATCTTTACATTAATTCTAAAAATGTTCATGAGAATACATGAATAGAGAAATACAAGTATTTTGCAAGATGTTGAAAGTCGTTCAATTTGCAGATGCTACGGAATAATTCAATCTCTGCAAAATTCTTGTAACATATGTGTGAAATGCAATGATTATAGACGTTCTGCGAAAGGAAATACCACAGTGGGGGGTTCTCAGGCCGAGGAGTGGACGTCTTTATAAGGAAGAAGTCGGAGAAAAATATTAGCAGCTACAGAATAATACCAAATAGGAAAAAGACAGTGGATAACAGTTGGTTTAATGAAGAAAGACTGAGGCTCATCCGCGAATGACTGAAACAGGACGACGTTCATGGGTATTCATGAATACAGTATTAAACGTATTTTAATTAACGTTAGAAGCGACCACATACTGACGTAATGACGGATTATGAATAGTGTATGTAATTTGCTGCTGGTACATATACTGAGAGAACAAATTCCACAGCAGGCAGTTCAGTTGATGAGGACTGGATGTCTCCCAAAAGGACAGTGACAAAAATTAGTTAAACATTTCTAGAAAGAAGATAACTGTCAAGACATCTTGCGGAACACAACAAGTACTTGATGGGACACGTTAGACTGAAGTACGAAATGTTCAGAACAGTTCATGAACAATCAATTAAAGATATTTCCATCGACGTGCAAAGCTCTGGCATACTAACATAGTGGGAAGAACGACATGTCTTTAAAATTCATTGATTATACCTGTAGTACAAGAAGTAATGCAACAGCAATCAGTTCAGCTGGAGAGCAATTGATCACTTTAAATGGGACAATCGCAGTAATCAGAGAAACTGACGTACAAGGAAGACAAAAATTTTGAGCGCAAGTCATGGATACAGAATTATAGGTATTTTAATCAGTGTGAAAACACCTGCCATAATGAAATACCTGGCGAAAATTGCATGTGTTTGTAATTCACTGACTACTTGCGTACTACGATAAGCACTATAGCAAGAGGCAGTTGCAATAGACAGAAGTAGGTATTCAAAAACGGGAAACATGGAAATTACACAAGCATACGTACCAAGAACATAAATGAGAAGAACTACTTCAACTGACTGACGAAAGAATGAGCTACAAAAATGGTCATGGGAATTCATGATTACACTATGACAAGTATTGTACGCAATGTCGAAAGTCGTTCAACTCTGAAATGCAAAATGTTTAGAGGACATCATGATTAGATAAATATAAGTAACTAACCAATGTGACCAGATGTCTGATTCTGAAATACTAAGGAATAACAACAAATGTCTCAAATTGTTTGGGCCGTAGATACTGTGCCATGCCAGTTGATCAGGAGTTGAAGCATTTAAAAGCACCAATAAAAGACGTTAGACTAACATACGTACAGGGAAGATCACTGTGCCAGATTTCTGGGTAGCAGAAGAAGGTCTTCACTTGAATGACGAAGAAGTACAAAACCTTACAGGACATTTCCTGAGCTCGGATATAAAGGTTTTTTAATCGATGTGCAAAGAGCTGACACACTATCACAAAGAGGAAAAATCACATTTGTATACAATTTGATGATTACATATATATGGCGAAAAGAAATACCACAGCAAGCAGTTCAAATGAATAGCAGTTGAAGACATACGTACAAGGAAGTCAAATGCGAACACTTTCTGGGAAACAGAGCATATGCTTCATCCATTTAACGATAAAATGCCCTACAAAAACATTCAGGTTCCTTCATGCATACTGAATCAAAGGCATTTCAAACAATGTGCAAATAGTGTAATGCTATGCAGATTTGCACCTGTTTGAAATCTCTCAGGCTATAGATATTGCAATATGACATAGGGCAGCAGTCAGTTCAGTTGAAGAGCACTAACTCTGTTTAAACTTCGTTGTCGGAGTAAAAAATTGGAGGTACAAGGAAGACAACTGTGACGATATTTTGGATAGCGGAGGAAGTACTTCAAATAGCTGACCAAAGATGGTGAACAAAAATGTTGAGCGCATATCATGGATACCGAATTGGAGCTAATTAAATCAGTGTGAAAACACCTGCCATACTAAAATACCGGAGAAAAATTGCATGAGTTCGTGTGTAACTGATTACATGCGTACAGCGATAAGTAGTATAACACGAGGCAATTGCAATGAACCGGAGTGGATATATCTACAATCGGAATAAGGGATATTTGAGAAGCATACGTACAAGTAACACCATTACGAATTATTACGGGACACAAAGAACTACTTCGACTGATTGACCAACGGATGGGCTATAAAAATGTTGAGAACTTAGGGGAGAAACACACGCAAAAACATAAACAAACGGTACGTGTGTACCATGTCAACAGCTGTGCTGAGCTTAAACTTCAGAAACGTGATTCGTCATACACCCAAAGTTCGGTGGGCCGCGGGCTCTCAGGTAAACTGAGGTGGTGACAGCAACAAGGGTGTGACAATGTCAGAAAGGAACCGCTTGCTGATATTGAGAAATCGTCTTCATCCATGTGATTGGCATAAAATGCTTTACGAAAGTGATCCGATGACCCAGTTAAAGGCGCAGGAGGATAATACGTGTGCATGTGTAACGTCCTAGCTGGAGGACATATACATATAGAACTATAGAACGTGCATAGACTGAAACTATATATGTGGGATAGCAAATTCCACGAATGGTCAAAACGCATGCACGCAGTACAGACAAAATACCATTAGCTAAAAACAGGCTAAAATTATGGGGGAGAAATAACCCATTTTTCAATTACTTTGGGTCGGTGATGGTATTTGATGACTACGCTTTGATAAGGGTGTAAACATAATAAATTCTAAGCGCTATTGACCAAAAAAGGATAATGTAGTTCCGTTAAAGCACGTGCAACGTCGCCTTAATCGCCCTTAATATCTAATGAGCGGCCGAGGTCTTTGAATAGCGCTATCGGATATGTAGCAAAATAGTGTAAAAAGAACCAAAAGCTCAACTACTTTCTTACGATCAGGTACTTGAGGTACTGAACCATGACGCTTATTTAAGTGAGGTCTGTGAACGCATATAGTGTTCAAAAGACAAACTACCTTTAAGTTCAAATAGCTGTTGACGTGTTAGGTAAAATAATGTAACGATCTTAATATGGATTCGTGATAGGACCTACAACGTCGATTTCATCCCCCTTATTATCTATTGACCGACAGAGTTCAAAGAGATTAGTGCTATCAGTTGTTCCCAAAATGATATGCAAAGTTATGTGTATATCGAGAAGAGACGTACGACGTCACTTCAACGTTTCTTTTTTTTTAATGGTTAAGGATTTATGGATTTATTTCATATTTTTAGCCCACAGCTCGGAATTGGAATGGATATGACTAAAAACATCCTTGCATCACCCCATTCGACTTGGATACTTACAACTAAATGGGAATGGCTATTTGGAGCATATTAGAAATATTGGAGCTTGTAAGAAGTGAGAATACTGTGAACATGTGTCACTCATTATAAGGTGTTAAATGAAAGATAAAAACATGTACATTGTATTAGTGTGCCCACGTTTGTAAGAGTACCCGTCATAACTAAGAAAAACGGAAAATAGAGCTTGGCTGAACGAATGGACCATCGGTGATAAGAAGCCACCGAAAGAATGGATCAGCTATCTTCTATGTCGTATTAATTGAAGTTGGTCGTTAAAGATGCAGCCTTTGTCATACCACATATATGTTTAAATATGTCCATATCTTCTAATATGTCTAATTTCGTACCATTAACTTCAGAATGATGCAGCTCGGTACTGGCCGTGGGAGTAGGTGCGTGAGCCACTTGTAGGGGATGTTCAGCGAAGCTGGAACCACGAGTATTGTCACCACTTCTGGTGGGAATGTGTCCTTATATCCAGTAGCTAGCGCCCGACCTGTTTGACCGATATAATATTTCGGACAGTCACGGTAAGTAATTTTGTAAACCCCAGACTAAGAAAGTTTATCACCTGCGACTTGTAAAGATTGGATTTGTTTCTTTGTCAGTTTATATTTAGTGGAGAAGGCTGCTCCAAATCCATAGGTTTTAGGCAAACGTCCTAGTTTGCAACTTATTGTACCTATGTAAGGAACAGATATAACTGCCATTGGTTCGACATCTACTGCATCACCGAATGTGGAAGCCGTATTATCATTACTTTTATTTTCTTACTGTACATTCGTCTTACTAAGTGTGAATTGTAACCGTTATTTTTACATATAGTTTCCAGGGTAACTAACTGCGTTTCTAGCGCCTCCGGGGAAAGGGGATAGACATGCCACGACGTAGACTTGAATGAAACGGGGCCGTTATTTGGGCTTGTGGATGTGCAGAGTCACCAGGAATAATGTTATCAGAATATTTTTTTTTCGATGTGTATTAAAAGGAACGTGGCTGTCCACTATAGTGAAGGTAAGATCTAAATAATTTAAGGACATCGTAGAGGACTCTATTTCATACATGATATTGATGTTTTCATTAAACGCGTTAAATAGTGAAAATATGTGGTCCATTTCATTTTGAGTGCCATTAATGACCTCAAGTAACTGATTTTAATAAACTAGTTTAGCTTTAGATTCTTTTCATATTATTATGCTACATATCCGATAGCACTATTCAAAATGGCCTCTGTCGTTCCGGAGATATTAAGGGCGATTAAGGCGACGTTTCACGTCCTTTCACGCAATTACATTAGGCCTGCCATACTAATTTGACCCCTTTCTGCTCAATAACGTCTAGAATTAAATATGATAGCTTTACACGCTTACCCAAGCGTAATCATCAAATACAGTCAACGACACCCAGTAATTGAAAAATGTGTTGTTCATTCATTATATTTTTAGCCTGTTTCTAGTTAATGCTATTTTGTCTGTCCTACGAGCATGCGTTTTGAACATCTGTGGAATATGCTATCCCACAAATTTAGCTTCAGCCTATCCAAGTTCTATAAAATTGCCCTCGAGCTAGGGCATTATACATACACACGCATTAACTCCCTGCGCCACTGACTCGATTATCGGAACACTTTCGTAACACATTTTAAGCCAATCACATAGATGAAGACGATTTCTCAATTTGCGCCTGCGCGCTTCTTTCTGACATTCTCACTGCCTAGCTGAAGGCGCCACATCAGTTTACGTCAGAGTCCGCGGACAACCGAACTTTGGCTCGGGTGAGGAAGCACGCTTCTGACGTTTGGAATAAGTACGGCTATTGACATAGCACATACGTACCGTTTATTTTACGTTTTATGTGAGCATTTTGACCATTTGGGCGTTCTGTATTAATGCTGACACATGCCTATTTAGTCAGTTTGTAGCTTAAGTGTGTTCCGAAAAGGCATACGTATCCCTGTCGACACCTAGAGGTATACAGTTGGCTTCTATTTGAAATCAAAATGGATTCGTTACAACCATTATAAAAATGTTAATGGCAATTCATGATTACAGAAATACAAGTATTCTACTCAAGGCTGAAAGTTGTTCAAGTCTGAAATGGTAAAGAATAATCCAAACTGTGCAAAATTTTTGAAAAATTTGTTTCAAATACACTAATTATATACATTTCGCGAAAACAGATACCTCAGTGGGCAGATCTCGTGAAGAAGAGTGGATTAAGTTAAAAGCGAAAAGTCAGAGGAAAATATAAGCAGCCAGAGAAAAATACTAGATACGAAAAAGATAGTGAAGAACAGTTGGTTTAATGAAGTAATAGTGAGGCTAATCCGCGAATGACTGAAACAAACAACGATCATGGGTATTCGAGAATACAGTGATAAAGGTATTTTAATTAATGTGAGAAGACAACACGTTAATACAAATTACGGGATTATGAATAGTGTATGTAATTTGATGATTGTGTAATAATAAGATTACAAACTCCAAAGCAGTCAGTTCAGTTGACAAGGAGTGGATGTTTCTCAAAGCGACAGTGATAAAATTAGACAAAAATCTCTGGAAGGAAGATGATAGGCAACACTTTTTGCAGAACAAGAGAAGTATCTGATGTGACACGCAAGAGTGAAGTACGAATTGTTCACAGTAGTTAATGCATAATCAAATAATGATATTTTCATCGATGCGTAAAGAATTGGCATACTAAAAAACAGGGAAGATCGACATGTGTTTAAAATTCATTGAGTTTATCTCTAGTACAAGAAGTAATATCACAGAAATAGTTCAGTTGAAGAGTAATGGATGACTTCAAACGGGAGAATCACACCAATCACAGAAACGTGCATACAGGAAGACAACTGCAGAATGTTCAAGAAACATAAGAAATAATCAAGTGATTGACGAAGAAATCAAGTTCACAAATTATCAGTGCCCTGATACAGTAGGAAATGATGACAACTGTGTAATTCTCTGTGTCATAAGACATACAGCAGTACGAAAAGGAGTTGTCCATTAAAGGAGGCGAGCAAGAAAGAATTTTGTCATATGAGAAATACTTCAAATGGATGAGGGAAGAATGATCTAGAATCTTATTCAGGAATGTTCATGTCTACGGAAGTTCTTTTGAATGTGCAAAGATGTGGGATTCTGAAATCCTAAGCAAAGATGACATCAATTTGTAACTGTATGAGGAAATAGGCACACAATAAGAAATACTAGAGTAAGTAGTTCAGGTTTACTGACGCGCATTCTTGAAAAGAGAAAAATCATATAAATTAAAGAATAATGAATTCGACGAATATACCAGCGTCAAACTTTTCCGTACTACAGTAAATACTTAATCTGTCTGACGAAGGAGACAAGTCAAACGATAGGAGAAAATTCAAACGATATCATCAATACACTAAATGAAGATGTTCGTACATGCGCAAATACATAGGTTACCGAAATAGTTAAGAAACATGACATGAGTTTGAAATTGTGAAAGGCTGCTTCCATAAGAAACCACAGGAAAGACTTCAGATGAAGAGCGATAATGTGTTGAAATGGGAAAAAATAAGAGAAGTTACACAAACAATTTTACAATAAATATAACTTAAAGGGAATTTTTGGGGAACAGTACAGTGACAAAAGAATGCAGTACAAAATGTTTAGGGTATTTACAGAATACTGGCTAAAGATATGTTGTTCAATGTGTAAGCACGTAAAGTACTGAAAGACAGGGCAACATCAAGAGTAGGAAATTCATAGCTAATACACATTTTGCGATAAGAAATACCACTGAAGGCAGTTCAGTTGAACAGTGGTGGATGTCTTCAAAGTGGAGAATCAGAGACGTTAGACAAAGATTCGTAGAGGGAAATTCACTGTGACGAATTTACTGGAAAGAGATGAACTACTTCACCTGATTGACGAAGGAATGTCCTACAAAAATGTTCAGACGACATCATCGTTAGAGAAACACAAGTAATAAACCAACGACTAAGGAATAATCACAAATAATTCAATTGTTTCGGCTGTACATACTGTGTAGCCGTGCTAGTTGAACAGGAGTGGATACATTTAAAAGCGCTATTGACAGATGTTAGACAAAGATTCGTACAGGTGACACTGCTCCGAAAGATTTCTCGGTAAGAGAAGAAGGTCTTCAATTCACTGACGAAAGACTGAAGTACAAAAATGTTCAGAGCATTTCCTGAACACGGATATAAATGTCTTGTAATCGATGTGCCCAGAGCTGACACACTATCATAATGGAGGAAAATCGCATGTCTTTATATTCCGCTGATAACATACGTACTGCGATGAGAAATACCACAATAGCATTTCAATTGAAGTGCAGTCGATGTCTTTAAGTTGGGTAAAAGAGAAGTTACAAAGACATACGTACAAGGAAGTCAAATGCGAAACTTTGCGGAAAACAGAAGTAATACTTCCTACCATTTAACGAAAAAATGCGCTGCAAAAACATTCAAGATGCTTCAGTAATACACAATCACAGCTATTTTAATCAATGTGAAAAACTGTAATGCTAAACAGTATCACATCTGTTTGAATTCGCTCAGGCCATAGGTATTGCTAAAAGTTGAATGTCGGAGAAAGTACAAATATAGAGGTACAAGGAAGGCAACTGTGAAGCCCTTTTAGATAGCAGAGGCAGTACTTCAAATAACTGACGACCGAACGGTGTACAAAAATGTTGAGCGCAAATTATGGATATAGAATTATAGGTATTTTATTCAACGTGAAAACACATGCCATAATGAAATACCTGGGGAAAATTGCATGTGTTTGGAATTCAATGATTACATGCGTACTGCAATAAGCACTACAACAGGAGGCAGTTGCAATGAACAGAAGTGGGAATTTAAAAAACCGGAATCATGGAAATTAGACATGCATACGTACAAGGAACTTCATTGCGAATAATTACGGGAAACGTAGAACTACTTCATCTGATTGACGAAAGAATGAGCTATAAAACTGATCATGGGAATTCATGAATACAGGATTACAAGTATTTTACTTAATGTAGTAAGTCGTTCAACTCTGAAATGCCAAGGTATAATGCAGTCAGTGCGCAATTCTTGAAACATATGTTTCCAATACACTGATTATATACGTTCAGCGAAAAGAAATACCACAGTGGGAGGTTCTCATGAAGAGGAGTGGACGTATTTATAAGGGATAAGTCCGAGAAATATTAGCAGCTACAGAAAAATACGAACTTGGCAAAAGACAGTGAAGAACATTTGGTTTAATGAAGGAAGACTGAGGATCATCCGCGAATGACTGAAATAGGATAGCGTTCATAGGTATTCGTGAATACAGTAACAAACGTATTTCAATTAATGTTAGCAGCCAACACATATTGATGTAATGAGGGATTATGAATAGTGCATGTAATTTGCTGCTGGTACAAATACTGAGAGAACAAATTCCACAGCAGGCAGTTCAGTTGATGAGGAGTGGATGTCTCCTAAAAGGTCAGTGACAAAAGTTAGACAAACATTTCTAGAAAGAAGATAACTGCCAAGGCGTATTGCGGAATACGAGAAGTTCTTGAAGTGACAAGTAAGAATGAAATACAAAATGTTCAGAGCAGTTCATGGACAATCAAATAAAAATATTTTTATCGATGTGCAAAGAATTGGCATACTAATAACCTGGGAAGAACGACCTGTGAAGTAATACCACAGCAAACAGTTCAGTTGAAGAGCAATAGATGACTTTAAACGGACGAATCACAGTAATCAAAGAAACTTACGTACGATGAAGACAACTACGGAATGTTTAAGAAACATTAGAAATATTCCAGTGACTGACAAAGAAATAAAGTACAAAAATGTTCAGTATCCTGATATAGTAGGAAATGATGACAGCTCCGTAATTCTCTGACACTATGGATACTGCTATAAGACATACAACAGTATGAAGAGCAGTGGTCCATTAAAGGAAGGAGGAAAAAAATTTGATCTCATGAGACGTACTTCACCTTTGATTGTGGCACCATACATAATCATTAACCCGGCTCCAGGGTAATAGGGTGTCCTTCCCTATTTCCCCACTGGGGTAATTCCTGTCTGGCGCGTCCACGTCGCGGGGGTGGGCATCCTACACTTCAGTAGGCCCGAGTGCTAGGATGGCTGAGTTCAGGCAGGGACCCAATCCCGTGGGGTATAACACGGAACCTATGCCCAGGGTTATGGGTGAATACCTTAATGGCAGCGACGGCGGAGAAGGAAGACTTCGGAACGGCGTAGCTGGCAGATAAGGCAACCCTCCTCTCTGGGGATTAAATGAGAAGAGAACCACTGCCATGTGGTGGAGGAGAAATTCCAAAGGCTAACGGAGATACAACCAAAAGAAAATCCTTTCTTGCGTTAGGCCTAGCAAGCCAGTAGGAGAGTCTTCATATATTGCTTTCAAAACTCAGACGAGCCTAGGAACGACCCACTCAGGATTTAACCCCACTGCTTCTTCAAGTACTGGTGCAAATGATGGGAGACCTGATGATATTCATCAGTACAAGAAGATGGAACAAACTGGACTAAAAAATAACCTAAATATTGGCACCCTTAATATATTAACCCTCAATGCAAAAATGGAAGAAATGACAGATGTACTAACAGAGAGGAAGTTAGATATTATGGGGTTAAGCGAAACACAGTGTAAGGGAAAAGAGGAGAAGAATTTGAGAGGAGGAGGACAATTGTACTGGAGTGGGAATAACAGGTATGGAAGAAATGGTATGGCAGTGATGGTGAATAAGCATGTACAAAGCTGTATCGAAAATGTGAGATATATATCAGACAGGATCATAATCTTAAACCTGAGATTCCAAAAAGAAACACTAAAATTAAGTCAGATTTATGCACCTCAAGTGGGATGTAGCGAAGAAGAGAAGATGGACTTTGAAAATGTGTTAGAAAACCATATAGAGAGTGCTAACATAGTGATTGGAGATTTTAGTGCACAGGTAGGCAAAAATAGAAAGGGGTTTGAGCAAGTATCGGGATGTTTTGGATATGGAGGCAGAAATGAAGAAGGGAAAGACTCCTGGATTTGTGCCAGAGGTATGGAATGAAAATAACAAACAGCTGGTTTATGAAGAGAGAAAGTCATGTTATCACCAGATACAGTTGGGATGGTAGAACCAAGAGTGTAATTTATTATATTCTAGTGGATAGGGAATGGGGAGAGAAAGTAACAAATGTGAAGGTAATTCAGAGTGTGGTTGCAGATGGAGACCATAGTTTACTGGTGGGACAATGGAAAATGAGTATGTGTGTGAAAAATAGAAAACAGAAGAAAGTGATGAGGATACGGGATCGGAAACTGAAGAAGAGTGAATGTGCTGAGAGGTACAGAGAATTAATCACACAAAAATTTCCAAATCAAGTTTTCTGCTATGTAGAAAAAGAATGGAGTTTATTCAAAGACACTTTAGTCGAAGCAGCGCAAAAAGTTTGTGGCAGAACATCTGGAAAGGAAAAAAAATAAGACAGACAAGATGGTGGGATGATACCACAATCCAAGCAGATAGAAGAATAAAGGGAGCATTGAGAAAGTGGTGGGAAACTAAAAATGACGATCACCATGAAAGATATATAGAGGAAAAGAAGTGCAAAGAAATAGTGGAAACAGCAAACACAAAGGCATGGGAAGAGTTTACAAAAAAATTTGAAGATGTGAAGAGCAATAAGAAAATGTTCTATAAAATGATGAAAAATAAAAGAAAGCGTTCTGAAGTACCAGTAGAGATGGAAACAGAGGACGTTACCATTATTGAAGATCCAGGGAATATAAAAGATCTCTGGAAAGAACACTTTAAGAAGCTGTTAAACGCTCAGGAGCAGGTACATGAGGAAAAAACAAATAGTGGAGAAACTGAGAGTAGTTGGAAAGCAGATTTGGGACAAATTACACGAGAAGAAATGGAAAAAGCTGTGAACAAGATGAATGAGAGGAAAGCCCCAGGACCTGATGAAGTATCAGTGGACATGACAAGAGGAGCAGGTCCAGTGGGAATGCAGTGGCTGTATAGAGTACTATCAAGCGTGTGTAGAAATGGTACAATACCTGACAACTGGAGAACAGGAGACATTGTCCCCATCTTCAAGAAAGGCAATAAAAGACTTTGTAAAAACTACAGAGAAAAAACCCTTATGAGTCATACAGCCAAGATTTTTGAAAGAATTTTACTAAATCGAATAAGTGAAAAGGCAGAAAAGGAGCTGAGTGAAGAACAGCATGGGTTTAGGAAACGAAGAAGCACGATCGCCCTGTTGTTTTCTATCCGTCAACTGATGGAAACAAGATACGAGTAAAACAAAAGGGTGATAATGGTTTTTATAGACACAGAAAAGGCATATGACTCAGTTGACAGGGAAAGACTCTGGGAAGAAATGAAGAAGATATAGAAGATGAATACATTAATGTTATTAAGACAATGTACAGAGGGCACAATTGTAAAATTAGAACACCATTGGGAAACTCTGAAGACTTCGAAAATAGACAAGGACTTAGGCAAGGAAGTATTCTATCTCCTGCACTTTTTAATGTTGTGATGGAGGGAATGAATAGGGCAGTTAAAGATATAGTAAAAGAAAAAGACAAAAAGATGATTTTTGCAGATGATATGGTCATATGGGGTGATAAAGAGGTGGATGTACAGTTACAGCTTGATGCGTGGAAGGAAATAATGAAAAGGTATGGATTAAAAATAAATAAGGATAAGAGTGAAGTAATGGTATTAGGAACAGAGAAAGGAATTAACGGAAATATTACCTTGAAGTTGGGTTAATGAAAAAAGCCTGAGGCTCATCCGCGAGTGACTGAAATAGAACAATGTTCGTAGGTAATCGTAAATACAGTAGTAAAAGTATTTTAATTAATGTTAAAAGACAAAAAATATTGATGTAATGAGGGATTATGAATAGTGTATATAATCTGCTGGTTGTATAAATACTGAGAGAACAAATTCCACACCAGGCAGTTCAGTTGATGAGGACTCGATGTCTCCTAAATCGACAGTGACAAAAGTTACACAAACATTCCTAGAAGGAAGATAATTGCCAAGACTTTTCGCTGAACTCGAGAAATACTTGATGTGACACGTAAGAGTGAAGTACGATATATTCAGAGCAGTTCGTCAACAACCAAATAAATATATTTTCATCAATGTGCAAAGTATTGGCATACTAAAGTATTGGGAAGAACGACATGAGTTTAAACTTCACTGATTATCTCTATAGTACAAGTAGTAATACCACAGCAAACATTTCAGTTGGAGAGCAGGGGATGACTTTAAATGGGACAATCACAGTAATCAGAGAAACTTACGTACAAGGAAGAAAACTGCGAAATGCTTAAGAAACATATGAAATACTCCATTGAATGTCGAAGAAATAAAGTAGAAATATACTCAGTATCCTGATATAGTATGAAATGATGATAGCTTCCTTTTTCGCTGAGTCTATGGATACTGCTAAAAGACATACAAGTGTATGAAGAGCACTGGTCCATTAAAGGAATAAAAATTTTGGTCTCATGAGATATACTTCAGATGGCTGAAGGCAGAAATATATACAACAGTGTTCATTAAAGTTCATGACTACGGAAATTAAGGTATTCTTTTGAATGTGCAAATATGTAGGATACTGAAATCACAAGCATTGATGATACCAATATGTAAATCTATGAGGAAATAGGCCCGCAATGAAGTTCGGTTTAATTGAAGCGCATGCATGAAAAGGGAAAATCATAGAAATCAAAGAAAAATGCATTCCAGGAATATACCACCATCTAATTTTGCGTAGTAAAATAATTACTTCATCTGACTGACGACGAAAACAATTAAAATATATTCAAGTGATCTCATTAACACACTAGTTAAAGATGTTCGTACATGTGCAAAGACATAGGTTACCGAAACAGGTAAGAATCATGACATGAGTTGGAAATTTGTAAGGCTACTTACCTAAGAAAACCACAGAAGAGAGGGCTGTTGAACAGCGATAATGTGATCAAATGGGAAAAATGAAAGACCTTACACAAACATCTGTAGAATGAAGGTAACCTAAAAGGAATTTTTGGGTAACAGACCAAATACATTTTACCTGACTGACAAAAGAATGAAGTAGAAAATGTTTAGGGTAGGTACTGATTACTGCCATAAGGATATGCTATTAAGTGTGTAGGTACGTAAAGTACTGAAACACAGGGAAAATATCGCGTCTTTGAAATTCATCGCTAATACACCTTTTCCGATGAGAAATACCACTGAACACGCATATAAAGGTTTTTTAATCGATATGCAAAGAGCTGAAACACTATTAACAAGGAGGAAAAAACACATGTCTTTATAATTCGCAGATTACTGATATAAGAAATACCACAACAAGCACTTCAATTGAAGAGCAGTCGATGTCTTTAGGTGTGGATTAGGAGAAGTTAGAAAGACATATGTTCAAGGAAGACAAATGCGACCACTTTATGGGAAACAGGGAAATGTTCAACCATTTAACGAAAAAATCCGCTACAAAATCATTCAGGTTGCTTCATGAATACTGAATCAAAAGTACTTTAATCAATGTGCAATACGTGTAATGCTAAGGAGTAAGGCCTCTGTTTGAAATCTCTCAGGCTTTAAATATTGCAATAAGAAATAGCACAGCAGTCAGTTCCGTTGAATAGCACTAACTCTGTTTAAACTTCGTTGTTGGAAAGAGTACAAACATAGAGGTAGAAGGAAGACAACTGTGAAGAAATTTTGGATAGCGAAGGAAGTACTTCAAATAGCTCATTTAATCAATGTGAAAACATCTGCCATACTAAAATACCGGGGGAAAAATGGTAATAATAGGAACTTGACAATCATACGTACAAGGAACATCATTGCGAAGAATTACGGGAAACCAAGAACTACTACGACTGACTGACGAAAGAATGGGCTATAAAATGTTGAGAATTTAGGGGCCAAACACTCGCAAAGAAACTTAAACACGCGGTACTTATGTACCATGTCAATAGCTGTCCTTAGCTGAAACGTCAGAGGCGTGATTCATCACCCCAGCCAACGTTTGGTGTGCCGCAGGCTCTCAGGTAAACTGAGGTGGTGCCGGGAACTAGGATGTGAGAATGTCAGAAAGGAACGCGGTGGCCCATATTGAGAAATCGTCTACATCCATGTGATTGGCATAAAATTAATTACGAAAATTATCCGTTGATCGAGTCAAAGGCGCAGGAAGTTAATACGAGTGCATGTATAATATCCTAGCTCGAGGACAATTATATAGAACTATAGAACGTGGATAGACTGGTACTATTTATGTGGGATAGTAAATTCCACGGATGGCCAAAACGCATGGGCGCAGGACAGACAAAATACCATCCGCTAGAAGCAGGCTAAAATTAGGGGCTGAATAACCCATTTTTCAATTAATTGGGGTCAGTGATAGTATTTGATGACTACACATGGATAACCGTGTAAACTTACTATACTAAATTCTAAGCCTATTGACTAGAAATGGGCCAAATTAGTATAACATGCTTAATGTAATTGTGTGCAAGGTCGTGCAACGTCGCCTTCATCGTTCTTAATATCTAATGACCGACCGAGGTCATTTTGAATAGTGCTATCGGATATGTAGCAAAACGATGTAAAAACAACCTAAAGCTAAGCTAGTTTCTTAAAATCAGGAATTTTAGTTACTGAACCATGAAGTTTAATCAAGTCAGGTCTTTGAAGGCATTTGGCGTAAAACAGACTAACTACCTTTATGTTCTAATAGTTGTTGACGTGAAAGGTCAAATAATGTAACGGGCTTAATATACATGAGAGAAAGGAACACCGCTGTCATCGCTCTCATTATCTGCTGACCGACAGAGCTCAAAGTGATTAGTGCTACCAAGTGTTACCAAAATGAAATGCAAACTTATGAATATATGGTGAACAGACGTACCATGTCACTTTTTTTAAAAAAAGGTTAAGGATTTATTTCCTAATTTGAGGGCAGAGCTCCTTGCATCACCATAGTCGACATGGATAATTATAATTAAGTGGGAATGGCTATTTGGATCATATTAGAAATATTAAAGCTTGTAAGAAGTGAGAATACTGTGAACATGTACAAGAATCATCCATTGTAAGGCTTTAAATGAAAGAAAAAAGCTTAAGTATTGTACTAGTGTGTCAACGTTTGTAACGGCAGCCGTCATAACTAAGATAAAGGAAAATAGAGCGTGACTGTACGAATAGACCGTCCGTGATATTAAGTGACCGCATGAATGCATCGGCTATCTTCTATGTCGTTTGGTAAAATGTGAAGCAATGAGCATCGGGATAAAACCTTCGAAAACAATTATTTTTATTTTTAACTAGAATTGATCGATAAGGGTGCAGTATTTGTCATAACATAGACGTTTAAAAAGTCTACTTTTTCTAATATCTCTAATTTCATACCCCTAAGTTCAGACTGAAGCAACTCGTTTCCGGCCGAGGGGATTAGGCGCGTGAGACATTTGTACGAGATGTTTAGCGTAGGTGGAACTTCGCGTAGCCCTACCACTTCTGGTGATAGTATGATCCTTATATCTAGTAGCTATCGCTCGAACTGTTTGACCGATATAACTGCCATTGGTTCGTCATCTACTGCATCAGCTAATGTGGAAGCCGTATTATTATTTTTTTATTTTCTAACTGTACATTCGTCATACTATGTGTGAATTGAAACCGTTATTCTTACCGATAGTTTCTAGAGTAAGTAATTCCGTTTTTAGCGCATCCGGGGAAGGGGGATAGACATACAGCGACGAAGAGTTGAATGAAACAAGGCCGTTTTTTGGGCTTGCGGATGTGCAGAGTCACCAAGAATAAGGTTATCAGAATATGTTTTTTCTCGATGTGGCTGTCCACTATAGTGACGGTCAGATTTATATAATTTAAGGACATCGTTGAGGACTCTATATCATACATGAAAAAGATGTTTCCTTGAAAGTTTTTGTATATTGAAAATATGTGGTCTATTTCTTTTTGAGTGCCAATAATGACAAAAATTATATAGTCAAAACATCTTGCATAAAATTTTATTTATCTCAAAATCAAAATCCATGCATTACTGGAGAAAAAATCAGATTTTATATAGTTCAGAAACATTTCAGAAAGAATATCAGTTAGTGGATTTCAATGATAAAATGTATTCTCAACCCTTCAAATTAGCTACGGGAATCCCACTAGCTGGTATTCTTTCTGATATTTTGCAGAAATCTATAGAATCGGAATTTTTTGTCCATTAATGCAGATATTTTGATTTTGAGTAAAATAAATTTTATGTTAGATATGTTAACGATATAATCTTTGTCATTAATGGCACTCAAAATGATATGGACCACATACTTTCAGTATTTAACGAGTTTCATGAAAACATCAATTTCACGTATGAAATTGACTCCTCTATCAGGTCCTTAACTTCTATAATCTCACCTTGTCTGTAGTGGACAGCTACATTGCTTTTTAATATATATATATAAAAAAAAAATCATAATCTGATAACATTAATCCTGGTGTCTCCGCACATCCGCAAGCCCAAAAAATGGTCTTCTTTCATTCAAGTCTCCATCTTGCCATGGCTATCCCACTTTCCCCGGAGGCGCTAGAAACGGAATTAGGTACGCTGGAAACTATTGCTAAAAATAACGGTTACAATTCACACTTAGTAACACAAATGTACAGTAAGAAAATAAATAAAAATAATAATACGGCTTCCACATCAGGCGATGCAGTATATGACGAACCAGTTCCAATTAAATCTGTTCTTTTCATAGATAAAATAAGTTACAAATTAGGACGTTTACTTAAAATCTTTGGATTTAGAGTAGTCTTCTCCACTAACAATAATTAGAGAAAGAAACTAATCCACTCTTTACAAGTCGCTGGTGATAAACTTTCTCATTCTGGGGATAACAAAATTACTTGCTGTCACTGTCCGAAATATTATATCGCTCAAACAGGTCGAACGCTAGCTAATAGATATATGGAACGTATTATCACCAGATGTGGTAGCGGTAGGCGAGGTTCCACCTACGCTGAACATCTCGTACAAATGGCTCACGCCCCTATTCCTCCGGCCAATACCGACTTGCTTCAATCTGAAGTTAGGCGTATGAAATTAGACATATTACTAGAAATGGAGATTTTTAAACATCTCTAATATGACAAAGACTGCATTCT
The DNA here is from genome assembly GCF_023897955.1 of Schistocerca gregaria. Lineage (NCBI taxonomy): Eukaryota > Metazoa > Arthropoda > Insecta > Orthoptera > Acrididae > Schistocerca > Schistocerca gregaria. The sequence continues at coordinate 187,527,289 of NC_064929.1, forward strand.
TAGCGACCAACTCTAGTTAAAACACACAACAAAAAACCATTCGAATTTTTTTTCGTCTTACTCAGTGCTTCACATTCTACCACACGACGTAGACGAAAGCTGATGCATTCATGCTGTTGCTTGGTGTCCCGGATGGTCAATTCGTTCAGTCACGTTCTAGGTTCCCTTAATCTTAGTGTGCCGACGTTTGTAAGGGCACCCGTCATAACTAATACAATACACATATTTTTTCTTTCATTTAATGCCTTATAATGGGTGATACTTGTACATATTCACAGTACTCTCACTTCTTACAAGCACGAATATTTCTAATATGGTCCAAATAGTCCTTCCCACTTAGTTATAACTATCCAAATCGAATATGGTGATGCAAGGATGTATTTAGTCACATTCATTCCAAGTTCGAGCTCTGGGCAAAATAAGGAAATAAACCCATAATTATTTTTTATAAAAGTTTAAGTGCCATTGTACGTATCTTCACGATATATACATAAAATTGCATACCATTTTGGTGACAACTGAGACCACTAATCATTTAGAAATATGTCCGTCAGTAGACAATAAGGCAGATGAAAACGACGTTGTACGTCCTTTCACGCATGTATGTTAATCTCGTTACACTATTTGACCTTTCACTTCCGACAGCTATTAGAACTTAAAGGTAGTTTGTCTGTTGAACGCTATATGCGTTCACAGACCTCACTTGATTAAGCTTCATGGTACAGTACTTCAAGTACTTGATTTTAAGAAACTGGTTTAGCTTTGGGTACATTCTACAGTATTTTGATACATATCCAATAGCACTATTCAAAATGACCTCTGTTCATTAGATATTAAAGGCGACGAAGTCAACGTTGCACGTCCTTTCAAGGAATTACATAAGTATGTCAATTTGACCCTTTTGTGGTCGATAGATCTTAGTATTTCATATAGTAACTTTCCACGCTGATCCAAGCGTAATCATCAAACACAATCACAGACCTCAAATAATTGAAAAATATGTTATTCGTCCCACATATTTATTACCTGCTTCTAGCTGATGGTATTTTGTCTGTCCTGCGTAAATGCGTTTTTCCAATCCGTAGAATTTGCTATCCCACATATATAGTTTCAGCATATCCACGTTCTATAGTTGTATAAAATTGTCTTCGCCCTAGGACATTATACATACACTCGCATTAACTTGCTGCACCTTTGACCCACTCGTCGGATCACTTTCGTAACACATTTTATGACACTCACATGGAAGAAGACGATTTCTCAATTTGCGCAAGCGCGTTCCTTTCTGAAACTCTCACAGCCTACCTGCCGGCGCCAGCTCAGTTTAACTGATAGCCCGCGGCCAACAGAACGTTAGCTAGGGTGAGGAAGCACGCATCTGACGTTTGAGCTAAGGACAGCTATTGACATGGTACACATGTACCGTTTATTTTACATTTTATGCGAGTAGTTTGCCCTTTGGGTATTCTGTATCAATGTTCGACCATAGTTTGTAGTTTTCGTGTATTTCGAAGATGGCGTACTTATCTGCGCCGAAACCTTGGTCAATACCCGGTTTCCATTTGCAGTCGAGGTGGATTCTTCAAAACAATTGTAAAAATGTTCATGGAAATTCATGAATACAGAAATACAAGTATTTTACACGATGTTAAAGTTGTTCAATTCTGAAATGCTACGGAATAATCCAATCTGTGCGAAATTTTTGAAACAGATGTTTGAAATACACTGATTATATACGTTCTGCGAAAAGAAATAACACAGTGGGAGGTTCTCAATAAGAGAAGTTGACGCCTTTATAAGGGATAGGTATGAGGAAAATATTATCAGCAAGAGAAAAATACGAAATAGGCAAAAGACTGCAAAGAACAGTAGGTTTAATGAAGAAACTCTGAGGCACATCCGCGAATAACTGAAATACAGCAACGTTCTTAGGCATTCGTGAATACATTAATAAACGTACTTTAATTAATGTTAGGAAGCAACACATATTGATGTAAAGAGGGACTATGAATAGTATAAGTAATTTGCTGGTTGTATAAATACTGAGATGTCAAATTACAAAACAGGCAGTTCAGTTGATGAGGACTGGATGTCTCCTAAAGCGACAGTGATAAAAGTTAAACAAACATTTCTATATGGAATATAACTGCCAAGACTCTTTCCAGAACACGAGAAGTACTTGATGTGACAAGTGAGAGTGAAGTACGAAATGTTCAGAGCAGTTAATGAACAATCATATAGAGATATTTTCATCGATGTGCAAAGAACTGGCATACTAATAAACTGGGAAGAATGACCCATATTTAAAATTCATTGTTTATATCTGTAGTACAAGTGGTAATAACACAGGAAACAGTTCAGTTGGAGAGCAATGGTTGACTTTAATTTGGAGAACACAGTAATCAGAGAAACGTAGCACAAGGAAGACAACTGCGGCATGTTCAAGAAAGATAAGAAATACTATAGTGAATAACGAATAAATAAATTGGAAATATGTTCGGGAACCTGATATAGTATGAAATGATGACAGCTTCGTAATTCGCTGAGTCTGTGGATACTGCGATAAGACGTACAACAATATGAAAAGCAGTGGTCCATTGAAGGAGGCAAGCAAAAAAAATTCGTCTCAAGAGAAATTCTTCAAATGGCTGAAGGGACAATGATCTACAAAAGTGTTCAAGAAAGTTCATGACTACGGAATTAAGGTATTCTTTTGAATGTGCATAGATGTGGAATACTGAAGCCCCAAGCAATGATATCAATTTGTAACTCTATAAAGAAATAGGCACGCAATAAAAAGTACTAGGGTAGGAAGTTCAGTTCAACTGAAGCGCATTCTTGAAAAGGGAAAATCATACAAATTAACGAATAATGCATTCCACGAATATACCACAGTCAAATTACTGGGTACTAGAGTAGTTACTACATCTGACTGAGGAAGGAAAGATTTAAAAATATAATCGCACTATATCATTAATACAGTAGTTAAAGATGTTCGTACACAAGCAAAGATATAGGTAACCAAAATAGTTAAGAATCATGACATAAGTTTGAAACTGTGAAAGCCTACTGCCATCAGAAAACCACAGGGGGAGGTCAGTTGAAAAGTGATAATGTGATCAAGTTACACAAACATCTGTAGAATGACGGTAACCTAAAAGGAATTTTTGGGTAACAGAACAAATACTACATCTGACTGACGAAAGAATGAAAAATGTTTAGCGTAGTTCCTGATATAAAGATATGTTATTCAGTGTGTAAGTAGGTAAAGTACTGAAACACAGGAAAAATATCACGTGTTTGAAATTCATATCTTATACACATTATCCGATAAGAAATGCCATTCAAGGCAGTTCACTTGAACAGTGGTGGATGTCTTCAAAATGGAGAATCAGAGACGATTGACAAAGATACGTAGAGGGAAAATCACTGCGAAGAATTTACTGGAAACAGATGATCTACTTCACCTGATTGACGAAGGAATGAACCACAAAAATGTTCAGACGACATCATCATTAGAGAAATAGAAGTAATTAACCAATGTTGCCAGTCGTGTGATTCTAAATACTAAGGAATAATCACAAATATTTCAAACTGTGACGGTTGTACATACTGTGTCGCCATGTTAGTTGAACTGGAGTGGATACATTTAAAGGCGATAGTGATAAATGTTAGACAAAGATATGTACAGGGAAGACTGGTCCGAAAGATTTCTGGGTAAAAGAAGAAGGCCTTCAATTCACTCACGAAAGACTGAAGTACAAAAATGTTCAGGACGTTTCCTGAGCACGGATATAAAGGTTTTTTAATCGATGTTCAAAGAGCTGACACACTATCATAATGGGGAAAAATCGCATGTGTTTATAAACCGCTGATTACATACGTTCTCAGATAAGAAATACCATAACAAGCACTTCAATTGAAGAGCAGTCGATGTATTTAAGTTGGGAATCGGAGAAGTTAGAAAAAACATACATACAAGAAAGTCAAATACGAATAGTTTGTGCCAAACAGAAAAAAATATGAACACACAATTAGTGCTATTTTAATCATTGTGCAAAAACTGTAATGCTAAGCAGTATCGCATATGTTTGATATCTCTGAGGCTATAGATATTGCAATAAGAAATAGCACAGCAAGCGGTTCAGTTGAGGAGCAAACAGAGGTACAAGGAAGAAACTGAGAAGCCATTTTAGATAGCGCAGGAAGTACTTGAAATAACTGACGAAAGAATGGCGTACAAAAATATTGAGCGCAGATCATGGATACAGAATTATAGGTATTTTAATCAGTGTGAAAACACCTGAATGAAATACCTGGCGAAAATTGCATGTATTTGGGCTTCACTTATTACTTGTGTACTACGATATGCACTGCAACAGGTGGCAGTTGCAATGAACAGAAGTGGGTATTTCAAACACGGGAATTATGGAAATTAGACAAGCATACGTACAACAAACATCAATGCGAAGAATTACGGCAAACAAAGATTTACTTCATCTGTTTGAAGAAAAATATGAGGTATAAAAATGGTCATGGGAATTCAAGAATACAGGATTTCAAGTATTTTACGCAATGTCGAAAGTCGTTCAACTCTGAAATGATAAGCTATAATGCAATATGTGAGAAAATCTTGGAACATATGTTTCAAATACACTGCTTATATGCGTTCTCCTAAATGAAATCCCACAGTGGGAGGTTCTCATGAAGACGTGTGGACGTGTTTATAAGGCATAAGTCAGAGGATAATATTAGCAGCTAGATAAAAATACGAAATAGGGAAAAGACAGTGAAGAACAGTTGGTTTAATGAAGAAAGATTGAGGCTAATCCGCGAATGACTGAAATAGAACAACGTTCGTGGGTATTCGTGAATACACTGATAAATGTTTTTAAGTAATATTATAAGCTAACACATTATGAATAGTGTATGTCATTTACTGCTTCTATAAATACTGGGAGAACAAATACCACAGCAGGCAGTTCAGTTGACGAGGACTGGATGTCTCCTAAAGCGACAGTCGAAAGTTAGAAAAACATTTCTACAAGGAAGCTACCTGTCAATCCATTTTGCGGAACACGAGTGAAGAACGAAATGTTTCGGAGCACTTCATCGAGAGTCAAAAAAAGATATTTTCATCGATGTGCAAAGAACTGGAATACTAATATACTGGGAAGAACGACATGTTATATATCTGTAGTACAAGAAGTAATACCACAGCAAACAGTTCACCTGGAGAGTAATACATGACTTGAAATGGGAAAATCACAGTAATCTGAGGAGTGTTTACGAAACATAAGAAATACTCCAGTGACTGACAAACAAATAAAGTACAAAGTATCCTAATACAGTATCCTGATATAATATGAAATGATGACAGCTTTGTAATTCGCTGAATCTATGTATACTGCGATAAGACATACAACAGTATGACGAGCATTAGTTCATGACAGAAGACACAAAAAAAAATTTCGTGACAAATACTTCAAATGGCAGAAGGAAGAATGATCAACAAATATGTTCAGGAAACTTCATGACTACGGAAATGAAGGTATTCTTTGAATGTAAAAGGACGTGGGATACTGAAATCCCAAGCAATGATGACATCAATTTGTAACTTTATGAGGAAATAGGCACGCAATGAAAAATACTAGAGTAGGTAGTTCAGTTTAACCGAAGCGCAGTCTTGAAAAGGGAAAATCATAGAAATTAGAGAAAAATGCATTCCAGGAATATATAAGAGCCTAAACTTTGGGTACTGGAGTAATTATTTCATCTGACAGCGAAGGAAAGCACGTGCAACGTCGACTTAATCGCCCTTAATACCTAATGACCGACAGAGGTCATTTTGAATAGTGCCATCGGGTGTAGCAAAACAGAGTGAAAAGAACCAAAAGCTAAACTAGTTTTTTTAAAATCGAGTACTTGAGGTACTGAACCATGACGCTTATTTAAGTGAGGTCTGTGAACGCATATAATGTTCAAAAGACAAACTACCTTTAAGTTCAAATAGCTATTGACGTGTTAGGTAAAATAATGTAACGGGCTTAATATACATTCGTCAAAGGACGTACAACGTCGCTTTCATCGCCCTTATTATCTATTGACCGACAGAGTTCAAAGTGATTAGTGCTACCGGTTGTTCCCAAAATGGTATGCAAAGTTATGTGTATATCGAGAAGAGATGTACGACGTCACTTAACCTTTTTTTTAAAAAATGGTTAAGGATTTATTTCCTAATTTTACCCCAGAGCTCGGACTTGGAATGAATATTACTAAAAACATCCTTGCATCACCCCATTCGACCTTGATACTTATAACTAAATGGGATGGATATTTGGAGCATATTAGAAATATTGGAGCTTGTAAGAAGTGAGAATAATGTGAACATGTACCACTCATTATAAGGTGTTAAATGAAGGATAGAAACATGGGTAGTGTATTAGTGCACCCACGTTATTAAGGGTACCCGTCATAACTAAGATAAAGTGAAAATAGAGCGTGACTGAACGAATGGACCATCCGTGATAAGAAGCCACCGAAAGAATGCATCGGCTATCTTCTATGTCGTATTAACTGAAGCTGGTCGTTAAGGATGCAGTCTTTGTCATACCACATATATGTTTAAAAATCTCTATTTCTTCTAATATGTCTAATTTCACACCATTAACTTCAGAATAAAGCAGCTCGGTACTGGCCGGGGGAATAGATGCGTGAGTCATTTGTAGGAGATGTTTAGCGAAGGTGGAACCACGAGTATTGTCACCACTTCTGGTGGGAATGTATCCTTATATCGTGTAGCTAGCGCTCGACTTGTTTGACCGATATAATATTTCGGACTTTTGTAAACCCCAGACAGAGAAAGTTTATCACCAGCGAATTTTCAAACTATTAATTTGATACTTATTTTACCTATGCAAGGAACAGATATAACTGCCAACAACTAACAATAATTTGAAAAAGAACCTAATCGACTCAACAATTTGTTGGTAATCAACTTTCGCAGTCTTGGGTTTACAAAATATTATATCAGCCAAACAGGTTTAGCGGCAGCTACTAGATATATTGAACATATTACCACCAGAAGTGGTGACGCACGCGAGGTTCCACTTTCGCCGAACATCTCCAACAAATGTCTCACGCGCCTAATCCCCTGGCCCGTACCGACCTGCTTCATACTTTAAATAGTGGTATGAAATTAGACATATTGGCACAAATGGACATTTTTAAACATCTATGGTATAACAAAGACTGCATCCTTAACGATCAACTCTAGTTAAAAAACAAAAAACAATAGCAAAAAAATTGAGTTTTAATCCCCTTGCTCAGTGCTTCAAATTTTACCACACGACATAGAGGATAGCCGAAACGTTGATGCGGTCGCTTGGTGTCACGGATGGTCAATTCGTTCAGTCACGCTCTAGGTTCCCTTAATCTTAGTTATGACGGCTGCCCTTACAACAGTGGGCACACTAATAAGATACACATGCATTTTCTTGATTTAATGCCTTACAACGAGTGATTCTTGTACTTGTTCACAATAATCTCACTTCCTACAAGCTCCAATATTTCTAATATGGTCCAAATAGCCATCCCCACTTAGTTATAATTATCCAAGTAGAATATGGTGATGCAAGGATGTTTTTAGTCATATTCATTCCAAGTCCGAGCCTGGCCTAAAATTAATAAATAATTGCTAAGCCTTTAAAAAACGTTGAAGTGATACCGTAAGTCTATTCACAATATACACATAACTTTCATATCATTTTGGTAACACCTGATAGCAGTAATCACTTTGACCTCTGTCGGTAAACATATAATAAGATCGATGAAAGCGATTGAGTATGTCCTTTCATGCATGTACATTAACCCTGTTGCGTTATTTGGCCTTTCACGTCAACAGCTATTAGAACATAAAATTCGTTTGTCTGTTGAATGCTATATGCGTTGATTAAGTTGCAGAGATCAGTACATGAAGTAACTGATTTTCATACTATTATGCTACATATCCGATAGCACTATTCAAAATGAGCTCTGTCGGTCCGGAGATATTAAGAGCGATTAAGGCGACGTTTACGTCCTTTTACGCAATTACATTACGCCTGCATACTAATTTGACCCTTTTCTGCTCAATAACGACTAGCATTAAATGTAGTAGCTTTACACGCTTATCCAAGCGTAATCATCAAATACAGTCAACGACACCAAGTAACTGAAAAATGGGTTATTCGTCACGTATATTTTTAGCCTGCTTCTTGCTAATGCTATTTTGTCTGTCCTACGAGCATGCGTTTTGACCATTTGTGGAATATGCTATCCCACATATATAGCTTCAGCCTATCCAAGTTCTATAAAATTGCCCTCGAGCTAGGACATTATACATACACACGCATTAACTCCCTGCGCCACTGACTCGCTTATCGTACCGTTTATTTTACATTTTATGCGAGCATTTTGCCCCTTTGGGCGTTCTGTATTAATGTAGGAACATGTCTCTTTAGCCAGTTTGTAGTTTTAGTGTGTCCCGAAGAAGGCATACTTATCCGTACCGACACCTATGTCCACAGCTGGTTTCTATTTGCAATCGAAACGGATTCATTGCGATCATTATAAAAATGTTAATGGGAATTCATGAATACAGAAATACAAGCATTTTACTCAATGTTCCAAGTAGTTCAATTCTAAAATGCTAAATAATAAACTAAACTGAGCAAAATTACTGAAACATTTGTCTCAAATACACTAACTATAAACATTTCGCGAAAAGAAATACCTCAGTGGGTAGTTCTCATGAAGAAGAGTGCATTAATTTAAAAGGGAGAAGTCAGAAGAAAATATTAGCAGCCTGAAAATATACTAGATACGAAAAAGACAGTGAAGAACAGTTGGTTTAATGAAGAAATATTGAGGCTAATCCGAGAATGACTGCAACAAACCAACGATCATGGGTGTTCGTGAATACAGTAATAAAGATATTTTAATTCATGTCAGATGCCAACACCTTAGGACATAATGTGTGATTATGAATAGTATACGTAATTTGATGATTGTACAAATACTGAGATTACAAACTCCAAAACTGTCAGTTCAGTTGATAAGGAGTGGATGTCTCTTAAAGGGACAGTGACAAAATTAGACAAATATTTCTAGAAGGAAGATAACTTCCAAGACTTTTTGCGGAGCAGGAGAAGTACTTGATGTGACACGCAAGAGTGAAGCACGAATTGTTCACAGCAGTTCACGAATAATCAAAAAATGATATTTTCATCAATGCGCAAAGTACTGGCATACTAAAAAACTGGAAAGAGCGACATGTGTTTAAAATTCATTGATTTTATCTCCAGTTCAAGAAGCAATGCCACAGAAAATAGTTTAATTGAAGAGCAATGGATTACTTTAAAAGGGGGAATCACTGTAATCACATAATCGTAAGTACAAGGAAGACAAGTACAGAATGTTCAAGAAATATAAGAAATACTCCAGTGATTGACGAAGAAATGAAGCACACAAACGTTCAGTGTCCTGATATAGCAGGAAATGATGACAACTTCGTAATTCTCTGAGTCTATGGATACAGCGATAATATATACAGCAGTATGAAAAGGAGTTGTCCATTAAAGTAGGCAAGCAAGAAAAAATGGCTGAGTAAAGAATGATCTACAAAAATGTTCAGGAATGTTCATGACTACGGAAATTCATTTGAATGTGCAAAGATGTGTGATACTGAAGACCTAAGCAATGATGCCATCAATTTGTAACTCATTGAGGAAATAGGCAAGCAATACGAAATACTAGAGTATGTAGTTCAGGTTAACTGATGCGCATTCTTGAAAAGGAAAAATCATAGAAATTAAAGAAAAAAGAGCGAGGAACATACCAGACTCAAATTTTTGGGTATTAGAGTAAATACTTAATCTGAATAACAAAGGAAATAATTACAAAGACATTCAAACGATATCATTAATACACCAGATGAAGATGTTCGTACATGTGCAAAGACATAGGATACCGAAATAGTTAAGAAACATGTCATGAGTCTGAAATTGTGAAAGGCTACTTCCATAAGAAAACCACAGGAGAGAGGTCAGCTGAACAGCGATAATGTGATCAAATGGGAATAATGAGAAAAGTTACACAAAAATCGGTACCACGAAGGTAACTTAAAAGGAATTTTTGGGTAGCAGAACAAATACTTCACCTGATTGACGAAATAATGAAGTAGAAAATGTTTACCGTAGTTACAGATTACTGCCATAAAGATATGTTATTCAATGTGTAAGGACGTAAAGTACTTAAAGACACGGAAAATATCACGACTTTGAAATTCATAGCTTATACACATTTTCCGATAATAAATGCGTAAAGAATTGCATTCTAAAAAACAGGGAAGATCGACATGTGTTTAAAATTCATTGAGTTTATCTCTAGTACAAGAAGCAATATCTCAGAAATAGTTCAGTTGAAGAGTAATGGATGACTTCAAACGGGAGAATCACACCAATCACAGAAACGTGCATACAAGGAAGACAACTGCAGAATGTTCAAGAAACATTAGAAATACTCAAGTGATTGACGAAGAAATGAAGTTCACAAATTATCAATGCCCTGATACAGTAGGAAATGATGACAACTGTGTAATTCTCTGTGTCATAAGACATACAGCAGTACGAAAAGGAGTTGTCCATTAAAGGAGGCAAGCAAGAAAGAATTTTGTCATATGAGAAATTCTTCAAATGGATGAGGGAAGAATGATCTAGAATCTTATTCAGGAATTTTCATGTCTACGGAAGTTCTTTTGAATGTGCAAAGATGTGGGATTCTGAAATCCTAAGCAATGATGACATCAATTTGTAACTGTATGAGGAAATAGGCACACAATAAGAAATACTAGAGTAAGTAGTTCAGGTTTACTGAAGCGCATTCTTGAAAAGAGAAAAATCATATAAATTAAATAATAATGATTTCGACGAATATACCAGCGTCAAACTATTCCGTACTACAGTAAATACTTAATCTGTCTGACGAAGGAGACAAGTCAAACGAGAGGAGAAAATTCAAACGATATCATCAATACACTAAATGAAGATGTTTGTACATGCGCAAATACATAGGTTACCGAAATAGTTAAGAAACATGACATGAGTTTGAAATTGTGAAAGGCTGCTCCCATAAGAAAACCACAGGAAAGACTTCAGCTGAAGAGCGATAATGTGTTGAAATGGGAAAAAATAAGAGAAGTTACACAAACAATTTTACAATAAATATAACTTAAAGGGAATTGTTTTGGAACAGTACAGTGACAAAAGAATGCAGTACAAAATGTTTAGGGTAGTTACAGAATACTGGCTAAAGATATGTTGTTCAATGTGTAAGCACGTAAAGTACTGAAACACAGGGCAATATCAAGAGTAGGAAATTCATAGCTAATACACATTTTGCGATAAGAAATACCACTGAAGGCAGTTCAGTTGAACAGTGGTGGATGTCTTCAAAGTGGAGAATCAGAGACGTTAGACAAAGATTCGTAGAGGGAACATCACTGCGAAGAATTTGCTGGACACAGATAAACTACTTCACCTGATTGACGAAGGAATGTCCTACAAAAATGTTCAGACGACATCATCATTAGAGAAACACAAGTAATAAACCGACGACACGTTGTGTGATTATTAAATACTAAGGAATAATCACAAATATTTCAAATTGTTTCGGCTGTACATACTGTGTAGCAGTGCTAGTTGAGCAGGAGTGGATACATTTAAAAGCGCTATTGACAGATGTTAGACAAATATACGTACAGGGAAGAACGCTGCGAAAGATTTATGGGGAAGACAAGGTCTTCAACTCACTCACGAAAGACTGAAGTACAAAAATGTTCAGGGCGTTACATGAACATGGATATAAAGGTTTTTTAATGGAAGTGCAAAGAGCTGACACACTACATAATGGCGAAAAATCGCATGTGTTTATAATTCGCTGATTACATACGTACTGCGCCCCCCCCCCCCCATGAACCATGGACCTTGCCGTTGGTGGGGAGGCTTGCGTGTCTCTGTGATACAGATAGCCGTACCGTAGGTGCAACCACAACGGAGGGGTATCTGTTGAGAGGTCAGACAAACGTGTGGTTCCTGAAGAGGGGCAGCAGCCTTTTCAGTAGTTGCAAGGGCAACAGTCTGGATGATTGACTGATCGGCCTTGTAACAATAACCAAAACGGCCTTGCTGTGCTGGTACTGCGATCGGCTGAAAGCATGGGGAAACTACGGCCGTAATTTTCCCCGAGGGCACGCAGCTTTACTGTATGATTAAATGATGATGGCGTCCTCTTTGTAAAGTATTCCGGAGGTAAAATAGTCCCCCATTCGGATCTCCGGGCGGGGACTACTCAAGAGGATGTCGTTACCAGGAGAAAGAAAACTGGCGTTCTACGGATCGGAGCGTGGAATGTCAGATCCCTTAATCGGGCAGGTAGGTTAGAAAATTTAAAAAGGGAGATGGATAGGTTAAAGTTAGATATAGTGGGAATTAGTGAAGTTCGGTGGCAGGAGGAACAAGACTTCTGGTCAGGTGACTACAGGGTTATAAACACAAAATCAAATAGGGGTAATGCAGGAGTAGGTTTAATAATGAATAGGAAAATAGGAATGCGGGTAAGCTACTACAAACAGCATAGTGAACGCATTATTGTGGCCAAGATAGATACGAAGCCCACACCTACTACAGTAGTACAAGTTTATATGCCAACTAGCTCTGCAGATGATGAAGAAATTGAAGAAATGTACGATGAAATAAAAGAAATTATTCAGATAGTGAAGGGAGACGAAAATTTAATAGTAATGGGTGACTGGAATTCGAGTGTAGGAAAAGGGAAAGAAGGAAACATAATAGGTGAATATGGATTGGGGCTAAGAAATGAAAGAGGAAGCCGCCTAGTAGAATTTTGCACAGAGCACAACTTAATCATAGCTAACACTTGGTTTGAGAATCATGAAAGAAGGTTGTATACGTGGAAGAACCCTGGAGATACTAAAAGGTATCAGATAGATCATATAATGGTAAGACAGAGATTTAGGAACCAGGTTTTAAGTTGTAAGACATTTCCAGGGGCAGATGTGGACTCTGACCACAATCTATTGGTTATGACCTGTAGATTAAAACTGAAGAAACTGCAAAAATGTGGGAAACTAAGGAGATGGGACTTGGATAAACTGAAAGAACCAGAGGTTGTACAGAGTTTCAGGGAGAGCATAAGGGAACAATTGACAGGAATAGGGGAAAGAAATACAGTAGAAGAAGAATGGGTAGCTCTGAGGGATGTAGTAGTGAAGGCAGCAGAGGATAAAGTAGGTACGAAGACGAGGGCTGCTAGAAGTCCTTGGGTAACAGAAGAAATATTGTATTTAATGGATGAAAGGAGAAAATATAAAAATGCAGTAAATGAAGCAGGCAAAAAGGAATACAAACGTCTCAAAAATGAGATCGACAAGAAGTGCAAAATGGCTAAACAGGGATGGCTAGAGGACAAATGTAAGGATGTAGAAGCTTATCTCACTAGGGGTAAGATAGATACTGCCTACAGGAAAATTAAAGAGACCTTTGGAGAAAGGAGAACCACGTGTATGAATATCAAGAGCTCAGATGGCAGCCCAGTTCTAAGCAAAGAAGGGAACGCAGAAAGGTGGAAGGAGTATATAGAAGGTTTATACAAGGGCGATGTACTTGAGGACAATATTATGGAAATGGAAGAGGATGTAGATGAAGACGAAATGGGAGATACGATACTGCGTGAAGAGTTTGACAGAGCACTGAAAGACCTGAGTCGAAACAAGGCCCCCGGAGTAGACAACATTCCATTAGAACTACTGACGGCCTTGGGACAACCAGTCCTGACAAAACTGTACCAGCTGGTGAGCAAGATGTATGAGACAGGCGAAATACCCTCAGACTTCAAGAAGAATATAATAATTCCAATCCCAAAGAAAGCAGGTGCTGACAGATGTGAAAATTACCGAACTATCAGTTTAATAAGCCACGGCTGCAAAATACTAACGCGAATTCTTTACAGACGAATGGAAAACCTGGTAGATGCAGACCTCGGGGAGAATCAGTTTGGATTCCGTCGAAATGTTGGAACACGTGAGGCAATACTGACTTTACGACTTATCTTAGAAGAAAGATTAAGAAAAGGCAAACCTACGTTTCTAGCATTTGTAGACTTAGAGAAAGCTTTTGACAATGTTGACTGGAATACTCTTTTTCAAATTCTAAAGGTGGCAGGGGTAAAATACAGGGAGCGAAAGGCTATTTATAATTTGTACAGAAACCAGATGGCAGTCATAAGAGTCGAGGGGCATGAAAGGGAAGCAGTGGTTGGGAAAGGAGTGAGACAGGGTTGTAGCCTCTCCCCGATGTTATTCAATCTGTATATTGAGCAAGCAGTAAAGGAAACAAAAGAAAAGTTTGGAGTAGGTATTAATATTCATGGAGACGAAGTAAAAACTTTGAGGTTCGCCGATGACATTGTAATTCTGTCAGAGACGGCAAAGGACTTGGAAGAGCAGTTGAACGGAATGGACAGTGTCTTGAAAGGAGGATATAAAATGAACATTAACAAAAGCAAAACGAGGATAATGGAATGTAGTCAAATTAAAACGGGTGATGCTGAGGGAATTAGACTAGGAAATGAGACACTTAAAGTAGTAAAGGAGTTTTGCTATTTAGGAAGTAAAATAACTGATGATGGTCGAAGTAGAGAGGATATAAAATGTAGACTGGCAATGGCAAGGAAAGCATTTCTGAAGAAGAGAAATTTGTTAACATCGAATATAGATTTATGTATCAGGAAGTCGTTTCTGAAAGTATTTGTTTGGAGTGTAGCCATGTATGGAAGTGAAACATGGACGATAACTAGTTTGGACAAGAAGAGAATAGAAGCTTTTGAAATGTGGTGCTACAGAAGAATACTGAAGATAAGGTGGATAGAGCACGTAACTAATGAGGAGGTATTGAATAGGATTGGGGAGAAGAGAAGTTTGTGGCACAACTTGACTAGAAGAAGGGATCGGTTGGTAGGACATGTTTTGAGGCATCAAGGGATCACAAATTTAGCATTGGAGGGCAGCGTGGAGGGTAAAAATCGTAGAGGGAGACCGAGAGATGAATACACTAAGCAGATTCAGAAGGATGTAGGTTGCAGTAGGTACTGGGAGATGAAGCAGCTTGCACAGGATAGAGTAGCATGGAGAGCTGCATCAAACCAGTCTCAGGACTGAAGACAACAACAACAACATGTAATTTGATGATTGTGTAATAATAAGATTACAAACTCCAAAGCAGTCAGTTCAGTTGACAAGGAGTGGATGTTTCTCAAAGCGACAGTGATAAAATTAGACAAAAATCTCTGGAAGGAAGATGATTGCCAACACTTTTTGCAGATCAAGAGAAGTATCTGATGTGACACGCAAGAGTGAAGTACGAATTGTTCACAGTAGTTAATGCATAATCAAATACTGATATTTTCATCGATGCGTAAAGAATTGGCATACTAAAAAACAGGGAAGATCGACATGTGTTTAAAATTCATTGAGTTTATCTCTAGTACAAGAAGTAATATCACAGAAATAGTTCACTTGAAGAGTAATGGATGACTTCAAACGGGAGAATCACACCAATCACAGAAACGTGCATACAAGGAAGACAACTGCAGAATGTTCAAGAAACATAAGAAATAATCAAGTGATTGACGAAGAAATGAAGTTCACAAATTATCAGTGCCCTGATACAGTAGGAAATGATGACAACTGTGTAATTCTCTGTGTCATAAGACATACAGCAATACGAAAAGGAGTTGTCCATTAAAGGAGGCGAGCAAGAAAGAATTTTGTCATATGAGAAATACTTCAAATGGATGAGGGAAGAATGATCTAGAATCTTATTCAGGAATGTTCATGTCTACGGAAGTTCTTTTGAATGTGCAAAGATGTGGGATTCTGAAATCCTAAGCAAAGATGACATCAATTTGTAACTGTATGAGGAAATAGGCACACAATAAGAAATACTAGAGTAAGTAGTTAAGGTTTACTGAAGCGCATTCTTGAAAAGAGAAAAATCATATAAATTAAAGAATAATGAATTCGACGAATATACCAGCGTCAAACTTTTCCGTACTACAGTAAATACTTAATCTGTCTGACGAAGGAGACAAGTCAAACGATAGGAGAAAATTCAAACGATATCATCAATACACTAAATGAAGATGTTCGTACATGCGCAAATACATAGGTTACCGAAATAGTTAAGAAACATGACATGAGTTTGAAATTGTGAAAGGCTGCTTCCATAAGAAACCACAGGAAAGACTTCAGATGAAGAGCGATAATGTGTTGAAATGGGAAAAAATAAGAGAAGTTACACAAACAATTTTACAATAAATATAACTTAAAGGGCATTTTTGGGGAACAGTACAGTGACAAAAGAATGCAGTACAAAATGTTTAGGGTAGTTACAGAATACTGGCTAAAGATATGTTGTTCAATGTGTAAGCACGTAAAGTACTGAAACACAGGGCAATATCAAGAGTAGGAAATTCATAGCTAATACACATTTTGCGATAAGAAATACCACTGAAGGCAGTTCAGTTGAACAGTGGTGGATGTCTTCAAAGTGGAGAATCAGAGACGTTAGACAAAGATTCGTAGAGGGAACATCACTGCGAAGAATTTGCTGGACACAGATAAACTACTTCACCTGATTGACGAAGGAATGTCCTACAAAAATGTTCAGACGACATCATCATTAGAGAAACACAAGTAATAAACCAACGACTAAGGAATAATCACAAATAATTCAATTGTTTCGGATGTACATACTGTGTAGCCGTGCTAGTTGAACAGGAGTGGATACATTTAAAAGCGCTATTGACAGATGTTAGACAAAGATTCGTACAGGTGACACTGCTCCGAAAGATTTCTCGGTAAGAGAAGAAGGTCTTCAATTCACTGACGAAAGACTGAAGTGCAAAAATGTTCAGAGCATTTCCTGAACACGGATATAAATGTCTTGTAATCGATGTGCCCAGAGCTGACACACTATCATAATGGGGGAAAATCGCATGTCTTTATATTCCGCTGATAACATACGTACTGCGATGAGAAATACCACAATAGCATTTCAATTGAAGTGCAGTCGATGTCTTTAAGTTGGGTAAAAGAGAAGTTACAAAGACATACGTAGAAGGAAGTCAAATGCGAAACTTTGCGGAAAACAGAAGTAATACTTCCTACCATTTAACGAAAAAATGCGCTGCAAAAACATTCAAGATGCTTCAGTAATACACAATCACAGCTATTTTAGTCAATGTGAAAAACTGTAATGCTAAACAGTATCACATCTGTTTGAATTCGCTCAGGCCATAGGTATTGCTAAAAGTTGAATGTCGGAGAAAGTACAAATATAGAGGTACAAGGAAGGCAACTGTGAAGCCCTTTTAGATAGCAGAGGAAGTACTTCAAATAACTGACGACCGAACGGTGTACAAAAATGTTGAGCGCAAATTATGGATATAGAATTATAGGTATTTTATTCAACGTGAAAACACATGCCATAATGAAATACCTGGGGAAAATTGCATGTGTTTGGAATTCAATGATTACATGCGTACTGCAATAAGCACTACAACAGGAGGCAGTTGCAATGAACAGAAGTGGGAATTTAAATAACCGGAATCATAGAAATTAGACATGCATACGTACAAGGAACTTCATTGCGAATAATTACGGGAAACGAAGAACTACTTCATCTGATTGACGAAAGAATGAGCTATAAAACTGATCATGGGAATTCATGAATACAGGATTACAAGTATTTTACTTAATGCAGTAAGTCGTTCAACTCTGAAATGCCAAGGTATAATGCAGTCAGTGCGCAATTCTTGAAACATATGTTTCCAATACACTGATTATATACGTTCAGCGAAAAGAAATACCACAGTGGGAGGTTCTCATGAAGAGGAGTGGACGTATTTATAAGGGATAAGTCCGAGAAATATTAGCAGCTACAGAAAAATAGGGTATAACACGGAACCTATGCCCAGGGTTATGGGTGAATACCTTAATGGCAGCGAGGGCGGAGAAGGAAGACTTCGGAACGGCGTAGCTGGCAGATAAGGCAACCCTCCTCCCTGGGGATTAAATGAGAAGAGAACCACTGCCTTGTGGTGGAGGAGAAATTCCAAAGGCTAACGGAGATACAACCAAAAGAAAATCCTTTCTTGCGTTAGGCCTAGCAAGCCAGTAGGAGAGTCTTCATATATTGCTTTCAAAACACAGACGAGCCTAGGAACGAGCAACTCAGGATTTAACCCCACTGCTTCTTCAAGTACTGGTGCAAATGATGGGAGACCTGATGATATTCATCAGTACAAGAAGATGGAACAAACTGGACTAAAAAATAACCTAAATATTGGCACCCTTAATATATTAACCCTCAATGCAAAAATGGAAGAAATGACAGATGTACTAACAGAGAGGAAGTTAGATATTATGGGGTTAAGCGAAACAAAGTGTAAGGGAAAAGGTGAGAAGAATTTGAGAGGAGGAGGACAATTGTGCTGGAGTGGGAATAACAGGTATGGAAGAAATGGTATGGCAGTAATGGTGAATAAGAATGTACAAAGCTGTATTGAAAATATGAGATATATATCAGACAGGATCATAATCTTAAACCTGAGATTCCAAAAAGAAACACTAAAATTAATCCAGATTTATGCACCTCAAGTGGGATGTAGCGAAGAAGAGAAGATGGACTTTGAAAATGTGTTAGAAAACCATATAGAGAGTGCTAACATAGTGATTGGAGATTTTAGTGCACAGGTAGACAAAAACAGAAAGGGGTTTGAGCAAGTATCGGGATGTTTTGGATATGGAGGCAGAAATGAAGAAGGGAAAGACTCCTGCATTTGTGCCAGAGGTATGGAATGATAATAGCAAACAGCTGGCTTATGAAGAGAGAAAGTCATGTTATCACCAGATACAGTTGGGATGGTAGAACCAAGAGTGTAATTTATTATATTCTAGTGGATAGGGAATGGGGAGAGAAAGTAACAAATGTGAAGGTAATTCAGAGTGTGGTTGCAGATGGAGACCATAGTTTACTGGTGGGACAATGGTAAATGAATATGTGTGTGAAAAATAGAAAACAGAAGAAAGTGATGAGCATACGGGATCGGAAACTGAAGAAGAGTGAATGTGCTGAGAGGTACAGAGAATTAATCACACAAAAATTTCCAAATCAAGTTTTATGCTATGTAGAAAAAGAATGGAGTTTATTCAAAGACACTTTAGTCAAAGCAGCGCAAAAAGTATGTGGCAGAACATCTGGAAAGGAAAAAAAATAAGACAGACAAGATGGTGGGATGATACCACAATCCAAGCAGATAGAAGAATAAAGGGAGCATTGAGAAAGTGGTGGGAAACTAAAAATGACGATCACCATGAAAGATATATAGAGGAAAAGAAGTGCAAAGAAATAGTGGAAACAGCAAACACAAAGGCATGGGAAGAGTTTACAAAAAAATTAGAAGATGTGAAGAGCAATGAGAAAATGTTCTATAAAATGATGAAAAATAAAAGAAAGCGTTCTGAAGTACCAGTAGAGATGGAAACAGAGGACGTTACCATTATTGAAGATCCAGGGAATATAAAAGATCTCTGGAAAGAACACTTTAAGAAGCTGTTAAACGCTCAGGAGCAGGTACATGAGGAAAAAACAAATAGTGGAGAAACTGAGAGTAGTTGGAAAGCAGATTTGGGACAAATTACACGAGAAGAAATGGAAAAAGCTGTGAACAAGATGAATGAGAGGAAAGCCCCAGGACCTGATGAAGTATCAGTGGACATGACAAGAGGAGCAGGTCCAGTGGGAATGCAGTGGCTGTATAGAGTACTATCAAGCGTGTGTAGAAATGGTACAATACCTGACGACTGGAGAACAGGAGACATTGTCCCCATCTTCAAGAAAGGCAATAAAAGACTTTGTAAAAACTACAGAGAAAAAACCCTTATGAGTCATACAGTCAAGATTTTTGAAAGAATTTTACTAAATCGAATAAGTGAAAAGGCAGAAAAGGAGCTGAGTGAAGAACAGCATGGGTTTAGGAAACGAAGAAGCACGATCGCCCTGTTGTTTTCTATCCGTCAACTGATGGAAACAAGATACGAGTAAAACAAAAGGGTGATAATGGTTTTTATAGACACAGAAAAGGCATATGACTCAGTTGACAGGGAAAGACTCTGGGAAGAAATGAAGAAGATATGGAAGATGAATACATTAATGTTATTAAGACAATGTACAGAGGGCACAATTGTAAAATTTAGAACACCATTGGGAAACTCTGAAGACTTTGAAAAAAGACAAGGACTTAGGCAAGGAAGTATTCTATCTCCTGCACTTTTTAATGTTGTGATGGAGGGAATGAATAGGGCAGTTAAAGATATAGTAAAAGAAAAAGACAAAAAGATGGTTTTTGCAGATGATATGGTCATATGGGGTGATAAAGAGGTGGATGTACAGTTACAGCTTGATGCGTGGAAGGAAATAATGAAAAGGTATGGATTAAAAATAAATAAGGATAAGAGTGAAGTAATGGTATTAGGAACAGAGAAAGGAATTAACGGAAATATTACCTTGAATTTGGAATAATGAAGTTTGAGAAATAGAAAAACTCCTTATGTATAACAATTATTACATCCCTATTGTCACTTATGGTGGAGAAACATGGACAATGACAGAAAGGGACTGGAGCAGACAGCAAGCAGGGGAAATGAAATTCCTCTGAGCAGTTAAGGGAAAAACAAGAATGGACCGAGTAAAGATTGTAGAGATTAGAAAGGACTTCAAACAAAAAAGTGTGAGAGAAGAAATTGAAAGAAAGAGAATAACATGGTACGGGCATCTTAAGAGGATGCATGGACAGAGACTCAACAAAATTATGAAAGAACTAAAGATGGATGGGAAAAGACCTAGAGGGCGTCAAAGAACACGGGGGAAAATGTGAGTGAGAATATCTGTAGAAACGAGAGGTCTGACCTAGCAGTAAGTGGAGGAAGAAAAGTGGTGGGAGTACTGAGCCAAATGTAGAGGACCCATCAGCACCCAGACCCAGCAGTAACTGGAGCGGTATTCGGATACAGATAGATAGATAGAGAAATACTTCAAATGGCTGAGGGAGAATGATCTACAAAAGTGTTCAGGAAAGTTCAGGATTACAAGTACTTTACTCAAAATCGAAAGTCGGTCAACTCTGAAATGCTAAGGTATAATGCAATCAGTGCGAAATTCTTGAAACAGAAGTTTTGAAATACACTGATTATATACGTTCTGCGAAAAGAAATACCACAGTGGGAGGTTCTCATGAAGAGAAGTGGACGTCTTTATAAGGGATACGCCAGAGGAAACTATTAGCAGCTAGAGAAAAATACGAAATAGGAAAAAGATATTGAAGAAAAGTTGGGTTAATGAAAAAAGCCTGAGGCTCATCCGCGAGTGACTGAAATAGAACAATGTTCATAGGTAATCGTAAATACAGTAGTAAAAGTATTTTAATTATTGTTAAAAGACAAAAAATATTGATCTAATGAGGGATTATGAATAGTGTATATAATTTGCTGGTTGTATAAATACTGAGAGAACAAATTCCACACCATGCAGTTCAGTTGATGAGGACTCGATGTCTCCTAAATCGACAGTGACAAAAGTTACACAAACATTCCTAGAAGGAAGATAATTGCCAAGACTTTTCGCAGAATTCGAGAAATACTTGATGTGACACGTAAGAGTGAAGTACGATATATTCAGAGCAGTTCGTCAACAACCAAATAAATATATTTTCATCAATGTGCAAAGTATTGGCATACTAAAGTATTGGGAAGAACGACATGAGTTTAAAATTCACTGATTATCTCTATAGTACAAGTAGTAATACCACAGCAAACAGTTCAGTTGGAGAGCAGGGGATGACTTTAAATGGGACAATCACAGTAATCAGAGAAACTTACGTACAAGGAAGAAAACTGCGAAATGCTTAAGATACATATGAAATACTCCATTGAATGTCGAAGAAATAAAGTAGAAATATGCTCAGTATCCTGATATAGTATGAAATGATGATAGCTTCCTTTTTCGCTGAGTCTATGGATACTGCTAAAAGACATACAAGTGTATGAAGAGCACTGGTCCATTAAAGGAATAAAAATTTTGGTCTCATGAGATATACTTCAGATGGCTGAAGGCAGAAATATCTACAACAGTGTTCATTAAAGTTCATGACTACGGAAATTAAGGTATTCTTTTGAATGTGCAAATATGTAGGATACTGAAATCACAAGCATTGATGATACCAATACGTAAATCTATGAGGAAATAGGCCCGCAATGAAGTTCGGTTTAATTGAAGCGCATGCATGAAAAGGGAAAATCATAGAAATCAAAGAAAAATGCATTCCAGGAATATACCACCATCTAATTTTGCGTAGTAAAATAATTACTTCATCTGACTGACGACGAAAACAATTAAAAATATATTCAAGTGATCTCATTAACACACTAGTTAAAGATGTTCGTACATGTGCAAAGACATAGGTTACCGAAACAGGTAAGAATCATGACATGAGTTGGAAATTTGTAAGGCTACTTACCTAAGAAAACCACAGAAGAGAGGGCTGTTGAACAGCGATAATGTGATCAAATGGGAAAAATGAAAGACCTTACACAAACATCTGTAGAATGAAGGTAACCTAAAAGGAATTTTTGGGTAACAGACCAAATACATTTTACCTGACTGACAAAAGAATGAAGTAGAAAATGTTTAGGGTAGGTACTGATTACTGCCATAAGGATATGCTATTAAGTGTGTAGGTACGTAAAGTACTGAAACACAGGGAAAATATTGCGTCTTTGAAATTCATACCTAATACACCTTTTCCGATGAGAAATACCATTGAACACGCATATAAAGGTTTTTTAATCGATATGCAAAGAGCTGAAACACTATTAACAAGGAGGAAAAAACACATGTCTTTATAATTCGCAGATTACTGATATAAGAAATACCACAACAAGCACTTCAATTGAAGAGCAGTCGATGTCTTTAGGTGTGGATTAGGAGAAGTTAGAAAGACATATGTTCAAGGAAGACAAATGCGACCACTTTATGGGAAACAGGGAAATGTTCAACCATTTAACGACAAAATCCGCTACAAAATCATTCAGGTTGCTTCATGAATACTGAATCAAAGGTACTTTAATCAATGTGCAATAAGTGTAATGCTAAGGAGTAAGGCCTCTGTTTGAAATCTCTCAGGCTTTAAATATTGCAATAAGAAATAGCACAGCAGTCAGTTCCGTTGAATAGCACTAACTCTGTTTAAACTTCGTTGTTGGAAAGACTACAAACATAGAGGTAGAAGGAAGACAACTGTGAAGAAATTTTGCATAGCGAAGGAAGTACTTCAAATAGCTCATTTAATCAGTGTGAAAACATCTGCCATACTAAAATACCGGGGGAAAAATGGTAATAATAGGAACTTGACAATCATACGTACAAGGAACATCATCGCGAAGAATTACGGGAAACCAAGAACTACTACGACTGACTGACGAAAGAATGGGCTATAAAATGTTGAGAATTTAGGGGCCAAACACTCGCAAAGAAACTTAAACACGCGGTACTTATGTACCATGTCAATAGCTGTCCTTAGCTGAAACGTCAGAGGCGTGATTCATCACCCCAGCCAACGTTTGGTGTGCCGCAGGCTCTCAGGTAAACTGAGGTGGTGCCGGGAACTAGGATGTGAGAATGTCAGAAAGGAACGCGGTGGCCCATATTGAGAAATCGTCTACATCCATGTGATTGGCTTAAAACTAATTACGAAAATTATCCGTTGATCGAGTCAAAGGCGCAGGAAGTTAATACGAGTGCATGTATAATATCCTAGCTCGAGGACAATTATATAGAACTGTAGAACGTGGATAGACTGGTACTATTTATGTGGGATAGTAAATTCCACGGATGGCCAAAACGCATGGGCGCAGGACAGACAAAATACCATCCGCTAGAAGCAGGCTAAAATTAAAGGGGCTGAATAACCCATTTTTCAATTAATTGGGGTCAGTGATAGTATTTGATGACTACACATGGATAACCGTGTAAAGTTACTATACTAAATTCTAAGTCTATTGACTAGAAATGGGCCAAATTAGTATAACATGCTTAATGTAATTGTGTGCAAGGTCGTGCAACGTCGCCTTCATCGTTCTTAATATCTAATGACCGACCGAGGTCATTTTGAATAGTGCTATCGGATATGTAGCAAAACGATGTAAAAACAACCTAAAGCTAAGCTAGTTTCTTAAAATCAGGAATTTTAGTTACTGAACCATGAAGTTTAATCAAGTCAGGTCTTTGAACGCATATGGTGTAAAACAGACAAACTACCTTTATGTTCTAATAGTTGTTGACGTGAAAGGTCAAATAATGTAACGGGCTTAATATACATGAGAGAAAGGAACACCGCTGTCATCGCTCTCATTATCTGCTGACCGACAGAGCTCAAAGTGATTAGTGCTACCAAGTGTTACCAAAATGAAATGCAAACTTATGAATAGATGGTGAACAGACGTACCATGTCACTTTTTTTAAAAATGTTAAGGATTTATTTCCTAATTTGAGGCCAGAGCTCCTTGCATCACCATAGTCGACATGGATAATTATAATTAAGTGGGAATGGCTATTTGGATCATATTAGAAATATTAAAGCTTGTAAGAAGTGAGAATACTGTGAACATGTACAAGAATCATCCATTGTAAGGCTTTAAATGAAAGAAAAAAGCTTAAGTATTGTACTAGTGTGTCAACGTTTGTAACGGCAGCCGTCATAACTAAGATAAAGGAAAATAGAGCGTGACTGTGCGAATAGACCGTCCGTGATATTAAGTGACCGCATGAATGCATCGGCTACCTTCTATTTCGTTTGGTAGAATGTGAAGCGCTGAGCATGAGGATAAAACATGCGAAAACAATTTATTTTTATTTTTAACTGGAATTGATCAATAAGGGTGCAGTATTTGTCATACCTTAGACGTTTAAAAATTTCCAATTTTTCTATGTCTAATTTCATACCCCTAAGTGGAGAATGAAGCAGCTCGGTACTGGCCTGCGGATTAGGCGCGTGAGACACTTGTTGAAGATGTTCAGCGAAGGTGGAACCTCGCGTACCGCTACCACTTCTGCTGGTAATATGATTCTTATATCTAATAGCTAGAGCTCGAACTGTTTGACCGACATAATATTTCGGACAGTCACGGTAGGTTTTAAGTAAACGACATAATTTGCAAATTATTTTACCTATGTAATTGGTTCGTCATCTACTGCATCACCTAATGTGGAACTCGTTTATTTTTTTTTTCTTACTGTACATTCGTAATGCTAAGTGTGAAATTTAACCGTTATTTTTACCGATAGTTTCCAGGGTAACTAATTCCGTTTTTAGCGACTCCGGGGAAGGAGGATAGCCATGCCACAGTGTAGACTTGAATGAAACAAGGCCGTTTTTTGGGTTTGCGGATGTGCAGAGTCACCACGAATAATGTTATCAGAATATGTTTTTTTTCGATGAGTATTAAAAAGAATG
The DNA here is from genome assembly GCF_023897955.1 of Schistocerca gregaria. NCBI lineage: Eukaryota > Metazoa > Arthropoda > Insecta > Orthoptera > Acrididae > Schistocerca > Schistocerca gregaria. The sequence goes on from NC_064929.1 coordinate 187,552,975, forward strand.
TGACTGCCCACTATAGTGAAGGTGAGATTCAAATAATTTAAGGACATCGTAGAGGACTGTATATCATACATGAAATTGATGTTTTCTTAAAACTTGTTATATATTTAAAATAAAGTGGTCTATTTCTTTTTGAGTGCCAATAATGACTAAGATTATATCGTCAAAACATCTTGCATATAATTTTATTTTACTCTAAATCCATGCATTCCTGGAGAAAAATTCAGATTCATTTAACGCTTTATAATGAGTGATACGTGTACATGTTCACAGTACTCTCACTTCTTACAAGCGCGAATATTTCTGATATGGTGCAAATAGTCATTCCCACTTAGTTATAACTATCCAAGTCGAATATGGTGATGCAGGGATGTTTTTAGTCATATTCATTCCAAGTCCGAACTCTGGGCTAAAATTAGGAAATAAATCCATAACCATTTTTTAAAAAAACGTTTAAGTGACATTGTACGTATCTTCACGATATATATATAAAATTGCATATCATTTTGGTAACAATACCAATCATTTTGAAGTCTGTCCGTCTGGAGACAATAAGGCAGATGAAACCGACGTTGTACGTATTTTCACGCATGTATATTAAGCCCGTTACA